>NC_135233.1:883470840-883782507 GCF_051348905.1 Ranitomeya variabilis
TGGATGGATACCATGCTTGGCATAGGTGGTTTTCCTGTATTGGATGTTTTCTATTGGATGCTGCCCTTCCCGTGGTTGTTCCTTCCCGGGGAAAGGCCTGGCTATTCACTGCTTGCGTTGAGAAACACGTGATGGTGTCTCCGCAGCTACTCTACATGCATTTGCATATTTCCCATAAGGGATGAGGGTAGTGTTCTGGATCACTGCGTTGAGAAACACATGATGGTGTCTCCGCGGTGTTGGATGTTTTGGTCTCCCCGAGGCCAATCATCTGTGCCTTTAACTAATTACTGACTTCATTTGGCTCAAGAATTTTGTGAGACGTTAACATCTGTTAGTCTAGTGCGACACATCATTTTTTTAAATTATTTTTTTATTTTTCAAACGGCTACATTGTTCATTATGTACTGATCAGAGACCACTAAAGTTTGTTTGTGATCATTTGAGAATCACCCTCTCAACCTTCCCTCCCCCCAAAAAAATCAAACTTTTTTTCTTAATTTCTTTATATATTGTCATATTCAGACCACCCATAAAAGCCAACTTGAAATTATATATATATATTGTATATTGTGCCATTGAAAAATAAAATAATTGAAAAAATACAAATGTCTCTGAAAGGCAACAATGAAAAAAAATACTTTCTCCCTAACCTCTAAAACTCTTGTGTACCTGTATTTTCAGGTGACTTCTCATAATCAGCTTTCATTTGTGTATACAGTGAAGGAAATAAGTATTACATCCCTTGCTGATTTTGTAAGTTTGCCCACTGACAAAGACATGAACAGTCTATAATTTTAAGGGTAGGTTAATTTTAATACTGAGAGATAGAATGTCAAAAATAAAATCCAGAAAATCACATTGTATAAATTATATTTATTTATTTGCATTTTGCAGTGAGAAATAAGTACCGTATTTTTCGCTTTGTAAGACGTTCCGGATTATAAGACGCACCCCAAATTTTGAGGAGAAAAATAGGAAAAAACTTTTTTTAATAAATTGGGGGGGGCTTCTTATAATCCATGAGTCTTATTGCTTACCAGGGGTTGTGGCTGCGGTGGATCAGGGTCCCAGGGTCGTTGCTGGAGGCAGGAGTGGAGCATTGCTGCAGGCTGAGATGAGGGGGTCTGCAGGGGGGCTCCTGGGCTGCAGGCTGGGATGCGGGGTGCTGCAGGGGGGCTCCGGTGCTGCAGGGCTGTCTCCGGTGCTGCAGGGCTGTCTCCGGTGCTGCAGGGGGCTCTGGTGCTGCAGGGGGCTCTGGTGCTGCAGGGCTGTCTGTTATGGTCCGGTGACCCTGGAGCCGCATGAGACTATCTCTGGAGTAAGTGGTACCTGTACTGACCGCAATCCTAATACTGACACCGCAACTAGAAGTAGCCGTGGGATGTACCTAACCAGGCCTAGACACCTCGACACAGCCGGAGGACTAAATACCCCTAAAGATGGAAATGGGAAATCCTATCTTGCCTCAGAGCAGAGCCCCAAAGGATAGGCAGCCCCCCCACAAATATTGACTGTGAGTTTAAGAGGAAATACGTACACAGGCAGAATAAACAGAGTTTAGCAAAAGAGGCCCTTCTAGCTAGATAGAAAGGATAGGACAGAGTTCTAAGCGGTCAGTATTAAAACACTAGAAAATTCCACAGCAGAAAATACTATATACTACATCTAACTAAAGACATAGGATGTATATCTGCATCTCCAGAGAAACCAGCATGACAGAAAAATCCAAACAAGTCAAGCTGGACAAAAACACAATAGATTGCACTGCACATAAAAGCACACTGCATGCGTGCTACAGAGAACCAAAACAATATGACATAAAAAAAGAAAAAAGATAGGCCTAACAAAAACGGGAGTCACCACCATGTAAATAACAGGATAACAGCTTTATTCCACAAATATGCAAAAGACAGAACATTTTAAAAAACATTAAAAACAAAGGGATGTGACATATCCCTGTGCAAACAAAAGGCCCATAATACGGCCACAGCACCGCATCACCCTCAAAGGGGTATTAATTACACATGACCAAAATAATAAATTGCCTGTCCTACAGGATCATGTAATGGCTGAGAATAATGGCTGAAGATAACCAGCTCCCTCAATGCTTACTGTCACTGAAATGAAGAAATAAAGTGCATGCCTAGTGGTGACATGCAATCTGGAAAAGGAAAAAAATGCACACAATCTTTAACATTATTAAATGACCAGACTTGGACAGCCTGCTGTAGGTTGACATGGATGAAATACCCACCAGAAGAGGGAGGACCATGACCTGGAGCACAAGGGCAAATGCAATAGCCCAAAGATACCGCAAAATGCTTACACGGGCATGTGTACCCTAAAGGAGGTGCGGGCAGCAGACACCCAACGCATGTCGCCACACAGCGGTGGCTTCGTCAGGGGTGATGTCTGCATGCCCTGCCTTCAGCTTAAATACAAGTCATAAAATGACTTACCGATATGCAGCTGTGTGGGCGGCCAGATGGGCCACATGGAGCAGCAGTAATGGCTTTTGTTTACCTGCCGGGCCCGGCATATGGTTACTGCGCATGCGCCGGCGTCCCAGAGCGGAAATGTGAGCTCCGCTCCTGGTTGCCATGGCAACGCATACACAGTGGTAAAGAGCGCTTGCGCTAGGGAACTGAGATAGAAGACAAATACTGAAAAAACAGCAGGGGCCTGCCTGGAGTATTAGCGCAATGTTTGGCAGCGGAAAAACCTTGCCACTATTGGGCAGACTGATAATCGCCATGAATCTACTTATAATGAACATGATAAATGATAGTTAAAAAAAATAAGGAGAACAGTGTATGAACCCCACCAGTGAACAAAGGGAGTGCCCCGAGATGAAAATACAGACCCTACAGCCCCCTATAGGGGGAGAAAAAGGGGGGAGGGGGAGGAGGAGGAAAGAAAGGGGGGCCACACTGTACACTTGGTGGCACAAATCACACAATATGCCCTGAAATAAAGATATAAGAAAGCACAGACAGGGCTATCAGATGCCAATTAATAACAACCACTAAAGACAATACTCATTAGAAGGCAAAACTCAAAGCAAAAATAAACATATAGACATGCTGTTAAACAGGGTAAAACAAAAATGGGAGCCAAATACATGGCTTCAGCCATGCTGAAAAAATACTAACAAAACTATACACACAGCTAATTGTCCATTTCATTGTTTATAGAAGCCGGTAAATAACAGATCTTCATTAATGCCGAGTGGAATGACACTATTCAGGTCAAAAATCCACTTGGATTCCCGTTTTAGAAGTTCAAGGGTAATATTTCCACCCCTCATGTTCATATTTACTTGTTCGAGTCCTAAAATCTTCGTGCCAGCCCACTGTGAGTTATGTTGAGCCAAATAATGCGCCGCCACTGATGTAAGGGTTTTCCCCTTTGACTTGTCCTTTTGTGCTGTAGAGATTTTGGAGAAGTGTTGCTGCGTACGTCTCCTAAGTTCCTGTGTGGTTTGGCCCACGTAGACCTTAGGGCAGGGGCACACCAACGCGTAAACCAAATTCCGTGTCCTGCAATTAAAGTAGGTCTTAGTGGGCGTCTGTGAAGACAAAAAAGGCACCATCACTTTTTCATCACGACTGGTGAAGGGGCAGATGCTGCAGTTACCACACGGAAAGGTACCCCTAAGTCTAACCCTATTTGTCTTCTATCTCAGTTCCCTAGCGCAAGCGCTCTTTACCACTGTGTATGCGTTGCCATGGCAACCAGGAGCGGAGCTCACATTTCCGCTCTGGGACGCCGGCGCATACGCAGTAACCATATGCCGGGCCCGGCAGGTAAACAAACGCCATTACTGCTGCTCCACGCGGCCCATCTGGCCGCCCACACAGCTGCATATCGGTAAGTCATTTTATGACTTGTATTTAAGCTGAAGGCAGGGCATGCAGACATCACCCCTGACGAAGCCACCGCTGTGTGGCGACATGCGTTGGGTGTCTGCTGCCCGCACCTCCTTTAGGGTACACATGCCCGTGTAAGCATTTTGCGGTATCTTTGGGCTATTGCATTTGCCCTTGTGCTCCAGGTCATGGTCCTCCCTCTTCTGGTGGGTATTTCATCCATGTCAACCTACAGCAGGCTGTCCAAGTCTGGTCATTTAATAATGTTAAAGATTGTGTGCATTTTTTTCCTTTTCCAGATTGCATGTCACCACTAGGCATGCACTTTATTTCTTCATTTCAGTGACAGTAAGCATTGAGGGAGCTGGTTATCTTCAGCCATTATTCTCAGCCATTACATGATCCTGTAGGACAGGCAATTTATTATTTTGGGCATGTGTAATTAATACCCCTTTGAGGGTGATGCGGTGCTGTGGCCGTATTATGGGCCTTTTGTTTGCACAGGGATATGTCACATCCCTTTGTTTTTAATGTTTTTTAAAATGTTCTGTCTTTTGCATATTTGTGGAATAAAGCTGTTATCCTGTTATTTATATGGTGGTGACTCCCGTTTTTGTTAGGCCTATCTTTTTTCTTTTTTTATGTCATATAGTGGTCTTTGGGCCTAGGTTTGAGTCCCACCGACCGTGGTGCCCCCATTTGCTCTTTTTGGGCCATAGAGAACCAAAACAAGGCACTTATCTTAGCTGAAATGACAGCAGGGCAGGGGAGCCAGAGAGATGCAATCCCTCCAAGATACAATGGACAACTGGCAGGGATAGATGGATCCTACAAACCTAAATACCTAATAGAGCTGCAATAAGCAGAAACACCTGCCCTGGCCTATAATCCAGAGACCACTGCACTACCACTAACAACCACCAGAGGGAGCCCAAGAGCAGAATTCACAACAGCTGTCTCCAGTGCTGCAGGGCTGTCTCCGGTGCTGCAGGGCTGTCTCCGGTGCTGCGGGGGGCTCTGGCGACATTTTGTGAAAGGCCAGAGCCCCCGGCAGTTCGTCCATGCTCTCCTGTGCGGTGGACTTCAGGAAAATGACCGCCGGGATCTCGAGAGATGAGATCTCAGCCCTGAAATCTCATCTCCCGAGATTCCGTCCGCCATTTTCCCGGAGTCAGTCATACAGGAAAGCATGGACGAACTGCCGGGGGGCTCTGATCTTTCACAAAATGTCACCAGAGCCCCCCGCAGCACCGGAGCCTCCAGCATCACCCGGGGTGGTGGCGGGCGGCAGCGGTGGCGGACAACCGTGGCAGCGATGGCGGGCGGCAGCGGTGGCGGACAACCGCGGCGTCTGACACCCCCTCATCCCAGCCTGTAACGATAAGCGGTATATCCGCTTTGTAAGACGCACCCCCATTTCCCCCCCAAATTTGGGGGAAATAAAGTGCGTCTTACAAAGCGGAAAATACAGTATTTAATCCCTCTGTCAATCAAGACTTAATACTTGGTGGCAAAACCCTTGTTGGCAAGCACAGCAGACTTTTTTGTAGTTGATGATGAGGTTTGCGCACATGTCAGGAGGAATTTTGGTCCACTCCTCTTTGAAAACCCTCTCTAAATCATTAAGATTTTGAGGCTGTCGCTTGGCAACTTGGAGCTTCAACTCCCTCCATAAGTTTTCTATGGGATTAAGGTCTGGAGACTGGCTAGGCTACTCCATGACCTTAATGTGCTTCTTTTTGGGCCACTCCTTTGTTGTCTTGGCTGTTTGTTTTGGGTCATTATCTTGCTGGAAGACCAAGCCACGACCCATTTTAATGTCCTGGTGGAGGGAAGGAGGTTGTCACTCAGGATTTTACGGTACATGGCTCCATCCATTCTCCCATTGAAGCGGAAAAATAGTCCTGTGCCCTTAGCAGAGAAACACCCCCAAAACATAAGGTTTCCACCACCATGCTTTACAGTGGGGATGGTGTTCTTTGGGTCATAGGCAGCATTTCTCTTCTTCCACACACGGTGAGTTAAATTAATGCCTAAGAGCTCAATTTTTGTCCCATCTGACCACAGTACCTTCTCCCAATCACTCACAAAATCATCCAGGTGTTCATTGGCAAACTTCAGATGGGCTTACACATGTGCCTTCTTGAGCAGGGGTACCTTGCGGGCACTGCAGGATTTTAAACCTTTACAGCGTAATGTGTTACCAGTGGTTTTCTTGATGACTATGGTCCCAGCTGCCTTGAGATCATTAACAAGTTCCCCCATGTAGTTTTAGGCTGATCCTCTCACCTTCCTCATGATCAAGGATACCCCATGAGGTGAGATTTTGCATGGTGCCCAGATTGATGTCGATTGAGTCATTTTGTATTCCATTTTTACTGTTTGCACCAACAGTTGTCTCCTTCTCACCCAGCATCTTACTTATGGTTTTGTAGCCCATTCCAGCTTTGTGCAGGTCTATGATCTTGTCCCTGACATCCTTAGAAAGCTCTTTGGTCTTGCCCATTTTGTAGAGTTTAGAGTCTGACTGATTAATTGAGTCTGTGGGCAGGAGTATTTTATAACGCAAAAATTTGCACAGGGTGCACTACCATAAGCAAAATAAATAAAGCACAGGGGGTGCACGGTCAGTGGTGAACCATAATATGCCAAAAAAAGGAAAAGAACCACTGTGTGCTGTGAACAGAACCAATATTATCAAAATTAGAAAACTTTATTACCACACGTTTACATTAAAACATAAGTGAAATCATATAGGTCCACCCCATTATAATGCACAATCTCAATAAAGTACATTAAAAATATACATAAGGAGATTAAATGTCACCAATGCCCCACAATATCATTGGTAGGTAACTAATGCCACTCCTTCAGGTCAATGAAGAGGTTATGATCCCAAATGTATGGAACAAGTCCAGTGCATTGATGCCCAATCCGCAACAATGTGGGTGACCGGATGGGAACATACAACAGCGCCACAATAGCCCACAGTGTGCAGAAAGGAAATACATAAGTACAGCTGCTATGATTTCTCCCATATAAAGCGCACTCACAAGGAATATTTGCTCTTCTGTCTCTAAGTAACACAGAAGCAGCATTCTCACTTTTTTACATTAGTACTTAGCAGTGTACCTGTGAATCTAGCTCGTCTGGGATGTGGGTAAAACAATTACTGATAAGATGGCCAGTCTGTCCGGATGCTTCTCTCTCACTCTGCTGCTCCTCCACACTCTACTTTCTATGAACTGTGATAAGCAGCTTTAATCTGATCCCTCATTAAGGGAGCAGCCTCTCTTGAGCAAGACACAGATTTTAAGTGACTTTTTGAGTGAATGATTAGTTAGAAAGGGGAAGAGAAGTGCCAAATAGATGGAGAAAGAAGCAGAATTCTCTGATGAGATATATCACAACATTTTTTACATTCTTGTACAATTGCTTTATGCAGAGTTGAAATAATAGTGACCATTTAAAGAGACAGATATTTCACTTTTTATTATATTTATTACCGTGTTTTACTAAAATATAGAATTGTATTGGAAACTGCAACCAGATTTCTTTATGTAATTCCAGCCTTTAATGGTCAATTAGATCATTAGAAGCTATGACATAGTGATAGGACAGGTGATAACTTGCTGACACTGCTTGGATCCCCATTGAACCCTAGAAACGGGCACTGCAGAGCCCTGTCTGGGGTGGCTACTGGACATGTGTCCCCTGTTCCATTCACTCTATATCAGACTGCTGACGATGGCTGTGTACAGCGCTCAACAGTCTCAGAGAATGAGTTGCGTAGTGCTGTGCAGGTCCAGCCACTACTCTATTCAGAGGGGACTCTTCACAGCCCTGTTCTCGTTATATGTGGGGGACCCAGCTGTCAAACCCCCCACTGATTAGAAGTCATAAACTATTCACACAATATCTATTCTCATTTTCAGCAAGCTATCACCTCTGTACGAAAGGTGAATACCTCTTTGTTACAATGTAACCTTTTAACACCATGTTGTTTTTTTTATCTATACAGAAAATTAAAGTTTTATTTCCAGGTCATCCCTCCTGACAGCACCACCAGGAGGTTGCCTTTCATATCCTTGATAGGGACAGGAACACAGAAGAGGTTAAATAGCCCCTCCCCACCTCCACCCTTCAGTGTTTTTCCTGTCCCTATCAGGGACAGACGCAGGAGAGAGTTCTCCAGAAGATCAGATTTACCGGATACCGGAGTCAGGTCTCGATAGAGCAGGCGCTCCTGAGTGCGGTCCTATCCTCCTGGAGGGGGCTCTGGCCGCGGGAGTCTTGTAGTGGGGTTCCCCAAGTCACAGGATACCGAAGGAGGTCCCTCCGCGACAAGGTAGAGCTGTGTGCTCCCGTTGGCTGCCTCATCCCTTCGAAAAAGGGGCTCTGAGGCAGCGGGTGCTGCTGCGGTGTCCGGCGCCTCCTCGGGCTCCATGTGCAGCCGGCGGCGCTCCGGGTCGGAGGGCGCCGATGACGACTTCCGGGGGCGTGGCCGGACACCAGGGAACTACGGCGAAAACAGAGGCCGGAACAGGGTGGCGCCAGGATCAGGGGCCAGGATCTAGGTCTCAAGCTGGTCGGCGTGCGTTCCAGATGACGCATGCGCAGTACAGCTGGGGACCTGAAATCACCGTAGATGCCAGCAGCTAAGCTCTGAAGGAGGACGAATCAGATGTCTTGAAGCCGGGTAAGACTGACTATTTAATGACGGACAGCTGACAGCACACTTGACTTAGTAAGATGGAAGGTGCTAGTCGTCCAGACGTCCAATCCTTGGAGCTGCCCACAGACCATGTGAGTAGTCGTGGTGTGGGGTACCTTACGGGACTTTAGATCCATAGCTACAGGGATTTCCTTTACATGTGTAGGACAAGGACATTCCCAAACAGTCAACTGTTAAGAAAAGGACTATCAGATGTCCATTATGCACCACCAAGCTCCCAGAAAAGAAGTTATGCGAAGTATGCATCGCTAAACTACTAAAGGACGAACAGGCTTCGTTATTAACTAACATCAAAACCATGATTAGAGACGAAGTCCAGGCTACAGTATCAACATTGGTGCCACCCCAGTCTCCGCGCCCTAAGAGGCCCAGATGGGATATGGACTTAAGTTCTGAAGAAGGAGAGGTTTCAGGTTATTCCGATCCAGACTCAGATGAAGGTGGCAATTCCTCAGTTGTGTTTCCAGAGGAACGTAAAAGATACCTGTTCTTGTCCAAAAACACGGATGTGCTACTAAAAGCAGTTAGGAGCACTATGAAGATAGAGGACTCGACTGAACCACTATCGGTTCAAGACGAAATGTTCAGGGGCCTAAGAACCCGCAGAAATAGAGTATTTCCTGTCAACAACCACATAACAGCGATGATAATGGAAGAATGGGAAGACGTGGGAAAAAAGCTAGTAGTCCCGAGGGACTTCAAGTACCGTCTTCCCTTTGATCCAGAAGAAACTAAAGTCTGGGAATCTGTTCCAAAAATTGATATTCCTGTAGCTAAAGTCTCAAGGAAAACAACTATTCCTTGTGAAGACTCGTCGGGGTTAAAAGACCCAATGGATAAAAGATCAGAAGATCTTCTTAAAAAAGCCTGGGAGTCGTCAGCCGCCATTATGAAAGCAAACATAGCAGCCACCTCTGTAGCAAGATCCATAATTCTCTGGGTAGACGAGCTGGAAGGTCATATTAAAGACAGGACTCCCAGGGAAGAAATCCTAAAATCTCTTTCAGTACTGAAAATGGCAACTGATTTCATGGCGGATGCTTCAGCAGAATCAGTGCGATTTGCTGCCAGGAATAACGCGCTTTCAAATGCGTCAAGACGGGCCTTGTGGCTGAGATCTTGGACGGGAGATACCCAATCAAAAAACAAACTGTGTTCTATTCCATTTTCAGGATATCACGTTTTTGTTCCAGTCCTAGATGAGCTGCTCGAGAAAGCATCTGACAAGAAAAAAGGCTTTCCCGAAGAAAACACAATTCTTTCGGAAAACTCGCTCCCACCCAAGGCAGGACTACAGAGGGAAAGGGAAGTCCGGCAGATGGAGCTACCCTAAAGGGGGCAGAGGAAGAGGTTCCTTTCGAGACCAGTCATCAGGACCCAGCAAACAATGACGCCAAAAATATAGGAGGAAGACTACAATACTTCCTAGAGGGATGGCAGAACATTACTCTGAATCAGTGGATTCTACAGACAGTTGCACAGGGGTACAAAATAACGTTTACTCATCTACCCCCCAAAAGGTTCTGTTTGACACACACAGAGTCGTCAGCAGTACATCAAAGGCTTCTAACAGACATACAAGAACTCTTAGAGCTGCAAGTCATAATCCCGGTACCCCATCATCAGCGGTTTCAAGGTTATTACTCCAGTCTATTCTCCATAAAAAAAACAAGCGAAGAATACCGTACAATAATAAACTTAAGACCATTAAACAAATGGGTGGCTTACAAACGCTTCAAGATGGAATCTCTCAAATCGATCATACCGTTAATAAAAAAGAACTCTGTGATGTGCACACTAGATCTCAAACACGCATACTATCATGTGCCCTTCCATCCAGAAACCGCAAGAAGATACTTCATTTCCAGTTTGTGTCTGCCATTCGGTCTCGCCTCTGCCCCAAGGATATTCACAAAGCTCATGACAGAGGTCATGGCTCATCTAAGAGAAAAGGAAGTTCTCATCGCGCCATACCTGGACGATCTGTTGCTGATAGCAGATTCATCTCAGCAGATGGAAGAATTCTTAAAAATTACCATATCACTCCTGAAGTGTCTGGGGTGGATAATAAATTCCAAAAAGTCGAATCTCAAACCAGAAACACAGAAAATATTTCTGGGAGTGCTACTAGATTCTGAACTGGAATACTCCTTCCTACCAGACCAAAAACAACGGTCAATCAAAAAAGAACTTCAAACATTAAGAAAACGCAAATACATTTCCATCAGGAAAGCCATGAGGGTTCTAGGACTGATGACCTCATGTATCCCCAGCGTACAGTGGAGCCAGTTTCACTCCAGAACGCTTCAACGGGAAGTTCTTTCGGTATGGAATGGAAAGAAAAGTTCATTAGACAACAAGATGTGGTTACCCAGTGAGATAAAACAGTCCCTCTCATGGTGGATCGACATAAAAAACCTCAAAAGAGGGAAACCTTGGAGAGTATCTCCATGCGTAAACATAACCACCGATGCAAGCTCAAGGGGCTGGGGAGCCCACATAGAAGGACGTTACCTTCAAGGAACATGGCCATCATCGGTACGCGACAGTTCCTCCAATTACAGGGAACTCAGAGCGGTTTGGGAAGCACTAAGAAGGTGCCAAAACGAGATGCAGGGACATCACATCCGAATCTTCTCAGACAACTCGACCACGGTATCTTTTCTTCATCAGGGAGGTCCGAGGCACTGTCACTTCCAGGGACTAGCAGAATCAATATTCTCTTGGGCGGAAGGCACCGTGAAGTCCATCATGGCGGTACATCTAAAAGGTTCAGAAAACCAGATAGCGGACTTTCTCAGCAGAGAAAAAGTGCAATCTTCGGAGTGGTCTCTAAATGGAGAAGTCTTTGTTCAGCTAACTCAACAATGGGGCACTCCACAAATAGATGTATTCGCCTCAAAGCAAAATACAAAGACAAAAGAATTATTTTCATTAAATCCAAGAGACAATCCAACTGCCGTAGATGCCTTGGCTCAACATTGGGACATGGAACTTGCCTATGCGTTCCCTCCACTTGCTTTAATTCCCAGAGTTTTGAGGAAGATTCAAGAAAGTCTAGCAGTGGTAATCCTAATAGTGCCATATTGGCCCAAGAGGAGCTGGTTTCCTCTGCTGAGGTGGATGGCAGTAGAAGAACCAGTTCTACTACCACTAAGGTGGGATCTTCTAACGCAGGGACCGCTGGTCCATCAAAATCTAAGCATGCTACAACTCTCAGCATGGATCTTGAAAAAGAGATCCTAAGATCAAAAGGACTATCGGATTCGGTCATCTCAACCATGCAAAAAAGCAGAAAGCCAGTGACCTCGGCCATATACCTAAAAATTTGGAAGAAATTTTGTGCACAGAGCAGTACTCCAATATCCGTTTCCCAAGAACCAGATATTCCTTAGATCTTAAATTTCCTCCAAGCAGGCTTTGATACGGGCTTGAGGCCTAGTACGCTAAAAGTACAAATCTCAGCTTTAAGTGCTTTCTATGATTATCCGCTAGCGGATCATCCCTGGATATTGAGGTACATCAAAGCTACGCAACATATCAGACCAACAATATGTAGTTCAGTACCCCCATGGAACCTCAGCTTGGTACTGAATGAATTACAGAAAGCTCCATACGAGCCACTAGATCAGGCAGACCTAAAGTCTGTAACATTCAAGACTGTCTTCCTAGTCGCAATAACGTCAGCAAGGCGAATAGGCGAGATCCAAGCCCTGTCCATAACAGATCCATACTTAAAAATTCAAGAGGATTGCATCATCCTAAAATTGGATCCTTCGTTTCTCCCAAAAGTAGTGACAGACTTTCACAGAAACCAGGAAATTATTTTACCTACGTTCTGCCAGAACTACAACAATGACAAAGAACATTCTCTTCATTCCTTGGATGTTAAAAGAACAGTATTGCAATATCTGAAACTTACAGACGGCTGAAGAATTGACCCAAACCTCTTTATCCAGATGTCTGCGTATATTTCAGCCGGTGAATCTCCTCCAGAACACCTAAAAGCCCACTCGCTGAGAGCAATATCTACTTCATGGGCAGAGAGTGCAGGTGCATCCATGGACCAAATTTGCCGGGCGGCAACTTGGTCTAGCTCGAATACCTTTTGCAGACACTACAAGCTGGACATTCTGTCAAATCAACAGACTGTCTTTGGGAGGAAGGTCCTCCAAGCTGTTTTCCCGCCCTAAATAGGAGTTATTTGGTATTTCTCCTGGTGGTGCTGTCAGGAGGGACGACCTGGAAACTAGGAATTAGTCCTACCGGTAATGGTATTTCCAGGAGTCCATCATGACAGCACCCATTATTTACCCTCCCTTGAACTCCTATCTGATGTGTGATATAAACCTGTATAGAGAGGAAGTTCAATAAAATTGCGTTGTATCCATCCTGGTGTGGTACTTTGTAAAATCACTGAAGGGTGGAGGTGGGGAGGGGCTATTTAACCTCTTCTGTGTTCCTGTCCCTATCAAGGATATGAAAGGCAACCTCCTGGTGGTGCTGTCATAATGGACTCCTGGAAATACCATTACCAGTAGGACTAATTCCTAGTTTTCTGATAGAGAGCTGAAGATTTCCTATTCAGATAAAAATTTAAAGTGTAAATGTTGTTTTAATTTTTATTTCATAAAACGATAGTACACATGACAATAAGATACTGTGTAAAATGTGGTCAAGAACTACAGGAAACGTCTGACCTCTGTAATTCCAAACAAAGGTTTCTGTACCAAATATTAAGTTCTGTTTTTCTATTCCATCAAATAGTTATCTCATGCAATAAAATGCATATTAATTATGTAAAAATCATACAATGTGATTTTCTGTTTTTTCTTTTTAGATTCTGTCTCTTATAGTTGAAGTGTACCTACGATAAAAATTATAGACCTCTCTATTCTTTGTAGGTGGGAAAACTTGCAAAATCGGCAGTGTATCAAATACCGGTACTTATTTTCCCCACTATATATCTTGTCAGAGAAATGTACTTCTTTTTCTGCCAAAATTGATTTGTCATTCTCAAAATTCTGAATTTTGATGTAAGATCTGTATTTGGTGAAGACTTTCCCATTACTGGGATCAGGGATGGTAGTTGCTACATATAAGATTCTATCTACATAAGATGGGGAAGAGCTCGGCCTCCAGCTCCTCCTCCTCCCGTCTATATAGAATTGTATCGGTAGCAGCTCGCATCCCCTCTCTCAGTAATTATTATTATTATTTATTGTTATAGCGCCATTTATTCCATGGCGCTTTACATGTGAGGAGGGGTATACATAATAAAAACAAGTACAGTAATCTTAAACAATACAAGTCATAACTGGTACAGGAGGAGTGAGGACCCTGCCCGCGAAGGCTCACAATCTACAAGGGATGGGTGAGGATACGGTAGGTGAGGATAGAGCTGGTCATGCAGCGGTTTGGTCGATCGGTGGTTACTGCAGGTTGTAGGCTTGTCAGAAGAGGTGGGTCTTCAGGTTCTTTTTGAAGATTTCAATGGTAGGCGAGAGTCTGATGTTTTGTGGTAGAGGGTTACAGAGTAGGGGTGATACGCGAGAGAAATCTTGTATACGATTGTGGGAAGAGGAGATAAGAGGGGCGTAGAGAAGGAGATCTTGTGAGAATCGGAGGTTGCGTGTAGGTAAGTACCGGGAGACGAGGTCACAGATGTATGGAGGAGACAGGTTGTGGATGGCTTTGTACGTCACGGTTAGGGCTTTGTACTGGAGTCTCTGGGCAATGGGGAGCCAGTGAAGGGATTGACAGAGGGGAGAGGCCGGGGAATAGCGGGGGGACAGGTGGATTAGTCGGGCAGCAGAGTTTAGAATAGATTGGAGGGGTGCGAGAGTGTTCGAGGGGAGGCCACAGAGCAGGAGGTTGCAGTAGTCAAGGCGAGAGATGATGAGGGCATGGACTAGGGTTTTTGCAGTAATGGGAAAGTCTTCAATGAATACAGATTTTACATCAGAATTCAGAGTTTTTATTTGAAACAGATTTCTCTGATAAAATATATTACAAATTTTCTTATTTTCATATGTACCAATGATTTAGAAAATAAAAATTAAAACGACGGTTACTCTTTAAAAAGGTTGTCTGAAAATGTAAAAAATAAGCTAGTGGAGTGTTTCCAAATAATAAAAATAAACAATATTTACCCCCTTACCGCATTATAAAAAGAAATTGGAGATCTGTTTCAGAAAAATAGAGATCCAGCTACTATATAAATAAAAGAAAGTGATAACAACGGAACTGATCATTTATTTCCAACATATTTCCATTGAGCGTAGGGTCGTCATTCTTGACTACGACTATTCACAGTCAGTATGTTCCAGAGTTCAGTAAGACTGGTCATTATAAAATAATAAGACTGTATGTTGAAATGTTCGCTAATATGATTTTATGCCCATGTTTTATTCCAGGACGTGTAGTGAATATAAGCAGTATGTTGGGTCGCATGGCAAACCCGGCTCGTTCTCCCTATTGTGTCACCAAATTCGGGGTGGAAGCTTTCTCCGATTGCTTGCGTTATGAGATGCACCCCCTTGGAGTGAAAGTGAGTGTGGTTGAACCTGGGAATTTCATCGCAGCCACCAGTTTATACAGCCCTGAAAAAATAAAAGCAATTGGCGATAAGATGTGGGACGAGTTATCAGAAACCGTGAAGAATGATTATGGAAGAAAGTACTTTGACGAGAAAATCGCCAGAATGCACACGTATTGTAATAGTGGTTCAACAGACACGTCTCCAGTCATTAATGACGTGACCCATGCTCTGACTGCGGAGACGCCATATACGCGCTACAATCCCATGGATTACTACTGGTGGACCAGGATGCAGATTATGACACACATGCCCGGGGCAATATCTGATAAAATATACATTCATTAGACATTTTTAGTAGCTTTCTATTCTTCTATTTAGAAGGTAACAGTTCAGGAGATTCATTCTGCCATTACCTCTGACATCATTAAATATTGACCGACTCCTTCTATATTAAGGATTATTTTATCTCTGAAAATATGACCCTGGGAGGAGCGTCCTCTGCCTTGGCCTGACTGGTGTCTCTATATGTACATAGGTGACCTGTCGGCGGTGCATTGTTCTTTATCATGAGGAAGCCTGTTGGTGTTTCAGGGCACCATGATTCTCCTGATAGGTTCCCTTTAACAAGATAGCAAAATTAGCCGCCTCTACTACCTCACATGGTGTTATCTCACAACGACCAGAATGTTGCATTTTTTACATTTCTTAAGGCTGAAGGCAGTGCTACTTTCCCATCCTAATGAGAGATCGAGCAGACTGCCATGGCTTCTGCTATTTTTATAGCCAGTATGCCGATATGTACAGAGCCAGTAGTACATCTGTGTCTCTTGTTTCACTCCAAGAGTTTTATCTAATGAGTGATGTCACTAGAAACTATATCACGTGACAAATTACCTACAGATCTACTATAATCAGTCCATATTCGCTTTACTTATTTTTACAAGCGCCAGATATATATGATTAAAACTCAGAAGCTGTTTTAAGGCTAAATTCCCACAATGAGTTTTTGGTGAGGTTTTTATGCTATGTATTTTGGAAAAAATGCTAGTAACCTATTTTACTTAATAGGGGCAGAAATAGTGCAGATGATCTTCAATATCAAAAACACCAAAACCTCATCGTGGGAACATAGTCTAATGGTAAAGAAAGAGGACCATACAGGTCAGACTTCTACATTATGCCTATTTCACTCCAACTTTTAAAGGGAATCTGTTGACAGCTAAGAGATTACATTACCTCCGCAGTCCTAAAGGGGTATTCAACCATAGCATAACTTAAAGGTCTCTCACCTCTGGGACCCCCACCAATCGGGGGTTTCCCTGCAGCTGATTTTGACTACAGGTTTTTGCTACCCATTCTGAGAGCAGCATAGTGTAGAGACTGAGACCCTGATTCCAGGTATGTATTACTTACTAGGCTTCATACTGTCGGTTTGATGAAATCACAGACCTACCAGTTCTATGAATACTGAGCGCTGTATAACCCACTCTACTGCTTGGCAGCTTTATGTGTAGACTGTGTATAGGTGGGAGTGTGGTTGGGCTACCGAGCAGCAGGTTTACTAGTCCTCTAATGATAATCTCCTGCTGATAAAACACTGAATTTATTAAAACTACATGCAACAGCCCAGTAAGTGACTCATTACTGGAATCAGGATCACTTTCTGTACTTTATGCTGCTTTCAGAGTAGATAGCATAGAAATGTGACAGATTCCTTTAAAAACATATAACAGCAACATTGCTTAAAAAGGTACGTCAAACATCTTATCAAATGTGTGTCTCATAGATTGCAATGGGTTGCAGCACAGACATGATGCTGTATGTTTTATACTTACAAATAATTACGTGTGAAGTGGCCATAAATATTCTTGAATTTAGATTTAGTTCCTCACACTGTGCGCTTTGTAGGAACCTACCTCATTTGTTTTTCTGTACTGTTACAAAAAAGTAAAGATTTATATTATATAAAAAAAAAAGTGACAAGCCACGGATGGCAGTACTATAAAATCTGCATATATCCTTCCTCATTTTCTCCTTAGAGAATTTGGTACTTGATTCTATTTTATTTTTCATTGGATTTAGGTTCTCATGATCATGAACTGGTGGTAGAATTGTCATAGCTACTGCAAATACACTGCTGCACCTTGGCTTATTGGTACAACCAATGCCCTACTGATTCTTCTGAGGTTTTATGACTATATTTTTTTTAATGTTTGTTATTACTACCACATTTATGCATCTTATGAAGACTCTTCCAGTAAGTTTCCAGAAATCTCATATTTTGTAGCACATTTGTGCATTTATTTTACCTTTACTCTGTACCTGTCTTATAGTAATGCATGCTTTGTTACCTATATCATATTCTTATTAAAATATTTTACCAGGCAAATATCTGCTTTGTTTCTTTTATCTAAATACACTCATGTTGCAATACAAAATACTTAATATTATCAGCACATAAAATAATAATTCAAACTTCTCCATATCAGAAACACTTCTTATTATAACTCATTGGGATGACTTTATAAATTTAACTTAAAGGGGTTATCCATTTGATTTTTTTTTTTTTTTACCATGGGCTTAACAACTAACATGCAGGTAGTTGCTAACTACCTGCATGTTCTACCCGGTGCCGGCTCAGAATGGTCACTGACCGCTCATGTCGGCGATTCTGCTGCTCCATGTCAACAGAGCAGCTCTTCTGGTCTACTCTGTTGACAGGGTGTGACTACTGACGTCACGCTGATTGACAGCTAGTTCCCTGCAGTTGTGCAGCGGAGAGCTGGCCGTGAATCAGCATAACATCGTCAGTCACGCCCCGTCAACTGAGTGGAAGACAAGCTGCTGCTCTGTTGTCGTTACTTCAGCAGAAGCTGCAGATTCACCTACAGAAGCGGTCTGTGACCGCTCTGTGTTGGGCAGAACAGGCAACTTTCTGTCTGTTAGATCGTAGACCCATATTAAAAAAAAAAAAAAAAAAATCAAATAGTCCTCGACAACATTATAAACTTCTGGATGGTAGACCATAATAGAATCATTTATGTACTTTTTACTCATCGCCACGACAGCACCCACATGAGAGAGGGATCCGCCCATAGGAACAGGAAACCTACATAAATAAAGGGGCAGTCCGCCTCTCCTCCTCAGTTGGTTTCCTGTTTCCAAAGGACTTGCGGAGAAAAAAAATACCTGGGCCAATGCATGCCACTTGTGCAGTATCCGTTGAGAATGGCAGGGGCTGAGGTTGCAGAAGCAGCATCGGGGGAGCTCTGTCTATCAGTCTCTCTCCTCATCTGGCTCATATCTGGGAGGAGTGGGTCTGGGGAGGGCTGCTTGGTCTCACGGGGATCACGCCGCAGAAGCAGTTCGTGGATGGCGTGAGGCCAGGGTCCAGGTGAGGACGCCCTGACTCACGCGGGAGCGAGGGTTTGGGCACCGCCTGCCTGGCTCCTGCGTAAGGCCAGTGACGTGCATGCACAGTAGACCGGTAAGCGATCCCTGCCCCGGAAGTGGCTTGGATGACGGAGGAAGCAAAACAGCGCGAGGCCAGGATTGGACAGCGCATGCACAAAAAAAAAAGAGCGTCCTGGGGAGCTAACCATAAATACTGGTGGTTACAGAACCGCCAGTGTGCTAAACATGTCATCTCCAGGTGGAAATGAGATGCACCCACCAGCGGTGGACTTGCAGGCGCATAGCGTGGGCAAAGGCAGTGGACACTCCAGAGAACATGGTGGAACATGGAACCCACCCAGGACTCTGACTGTATCTCGACTTCTAGAACCAGTACCATATAAGCTTCACTGGGTGAGTGTATTGGGCTCTACCTATAAAGCTAACTCCCTTTCCGTATACCTCCCTCTTTCAGACCAAGAAAACAAAAAATCTAAACATAAGGAGTGTGCAAGCAGCTCCTTCCTGACTCCTACCCCAAGAGACTGTCAGAGTTGTATTAATGAGACGCTACAGGGGGACAACGGACATTCGTATGTTGATAAGAGAGGAGCTTCAGGCCTAAGGCCAGACCAAAATGCCTAAGAGCCATACAAGTAAAAGGAAAAAGGTGTCCCCCATCTCCAGTTCAGAGTCTGATAGTGACCAAGGGAAGGCTTCCGACTCTTCACAGATGTCTTCGTCATCTTTCATCTGACGTAGAGGGCTGTTCGTGCTTTCCTATAGATGGTATAGACAATTTAGTCAAGTCAGTCAGAAACACTATGGAGTGCACGGATGCAAAAGAAGCCTGAACAACGCAGGACTTAATGTTTGCAGGGCTTGCTGAAAGAAAGAGGAAAGGCTTCCCTGTCATTCCGGCAGTAAAGGACCTAGTAAAGAGGGAATGGGACAAACAAAACCAGCGGGGCTTCCTTCCCTCGGCTTCCAAGAGAAAATATCCATTCAGTGATGAGGAATTGTTAACCTGGGCCAAAGTCCCTTAAGTGGACGCGGTGGTAGCCTCCACATGTAAGCAATCGACTCTACCAGTAGAGGATGCATGCATGTTATCTGACCTGCTTGATCGCAGAGTGGAGACTTCACTTAAGATGCCAAGGACCATTTGGATATTTATACCATCCTTCGGGGGCCGCACAAACTCCACCCACAAAGTACATCCTGACTCTGGCACTGGTTTCAGGATGTAATCTTTCATTGCATGCCCTTCAGTGTTCAGTAGTGAACTCTGCATGTGTGTGCTAACAGAGCAAGAAGAAATTAATGAGCTGATTTTAATCAAAATATACCTCCCTGCATAAGAATGTGGTCCCTGAAATTCTGCTCGGGGGCCTGATCAAAGGTCATCAAGGGCCGTAAATGGCCCTGGGGCCTGAGGTTCACCACCCCTGCTTTACTGGGACATTTAAGACAGGCATATCCAGCACGTGCACGGCAAGGTCGATGCTGGTATGGATAGACCACCTAGAGCAACAGATTGAGCAGAAAGTGCCCAGGGACAAATTGTTATCCGCTATTCCATTAATCAGGAGAGCGGCAGCATTCCTAGGGGATTCATCGGCAGATTCATTACGCTTAGTGGTTAGATCAGCTGGTCTAGTTAATGCCGCCCTATGTGCTCTGTGGCTTAAGAGCTGGAAGGGAGATACACAGTCAAAAACAAAACTCTGTGCAATCCCATGCCAGGGTGAATTTCTCTTCAGAAGTGTACTGGATGAGATTCTTACCAAAGCGGGGGACAGAAAAAAGGGGTTCCCTAATCAATCTTTTCTATCGTTTAAAAGACGTCCGTTGAACAAAAGGAATATGTCGGGAAGCCGAGACTGTTGGGCTACAAAGGAAGTCATAGAGGTGCAATGTTTAAAGGGCCTTCTTCCCAGAAGGGTAGTAGGTTCCAATAGCCCAGATCCTCCGGTAGGAGGCAGACTAAAATGTTTCCACCAAAAATGAAAGGAAATAACAGCAAGTGCCTGGATCCTGAACCTAGTGAAGTTCGGATTGGAACTGGAATTCTGTCGAATTCCCCATGAATCATTCATTATAACATCACTTAAGTCACCGAGGCAGCAAATAGCTCTTGAATCAGATGTTCTGAACTTATTGTCCAAGAATGTCCTAGTAGAAGTCCCAGTAGGTCAGGAAGG
Source organism: Ranitomeya variabilis (assembly GCF_051348905.1). Classification (NCBI taxonomy): domain Eukaryota; kingdom Metazoa; phylum Chordata; class Amphibia; order Anura; family Dendrobatidae; genus Ranitomeya; species Ranitomeya variabilis. Next base: position 883,491,586 of record NC_135233.1, read on the forward strand.
AAGGGGATTTTATTCCCCTTTGTTCCTGGTCTCTAAACCGGATGGGTCATTTGGGGCCATTATAAAATTAAAGAAGTTAAACACCTTTATTTACAATCATAAATTCAAGATGGAATCAATTAGATCCACTATTAAACTTTTATTCCCTAGATGTATGATGGCTGGATTGGATCTGAAAGATGTGTCTTATCATCTTCCTATATATGCCAAATACCAGCAATATCTCAGGGTGGCAGTGATCTTGGCTGGGAGAGTGCACCATTTCCAGTACGCAGCGATGCCCTTTGGTCTCTCTATGGCACCTCGAGTTTTCACAAAAGCATCACGCTGATCATACCATATTTAGATGATTTCCTGGTAATAGGAAACTCAAACTCTCAATGTAGTAACCGCCTTGCTGAGACAATTTCGTCCCTACAGGCGTTGGGATGGATTGTCAACTTTGAGAAGTCCAGGCTGGAGCCACAGACCCTTCAGTTTTTCCTGGGTCTTCACTTAGATTCGACAAGTCAATGGTGTCTGCTTCCAGAGGTAAAGAAGTCCATCATAAGGGTGAAAGTTAGGACAGCAATGGACAGACTTCGGATGTCCTTAAGAGAGGCTATGTCCCTTCTAGGATCCCTTACCTCCTGCATTCTGGCAGTCCAATGGACCTAGTATCATATCCGGGAGTAGCAGCATGAGGTCATCCGTGAGGAAAAGTGCTTGCGGGGCAATCTTGGGGGTGTTATAACCTTGTCTGCAGAAGTGTTAACCTCCCTGTCCTGGTGGTTGGATGATACCCATCTTTCTAGAGGTGTCCCATGGGTAATAAGACCATCCAGTATAATCACCACTGATGCTAGTCCTGAAGGATGGGGCGCCCATATGGGAGACAGCCAGGCTCAGAGACAGTGGAACATAGGGGAGATGCATGATTCATCAAACTTGAAAGAGCTGAATGCGGTCAGTCATGCGCTGCACCATTTTCTTCCAAAGCTTCGAGGTTCGCATGTAAGAGTCCTGTCAGACAACACTACAGCAGTCCCCTATGTGAACCAACAAGGTGGAACACAATCAAAAAAGATGTCTTCCGCAGTAAAAATTTTCGACCCATCTGCTATCTCTCTCAGCCCTTCATATCAAGGGGAAGGAGAATTTAAAAGCATACTTCCTCAGCCATCATGTGTTACGTCAAGGAGAATGGTGTCTCAGCCACCACATATTCAGGAAGATCATAGGATTATGGGGTCTTCCTCAAATAGACCTTTTTGCCACGAGAGAGAACAAGCAGGTGCAGAGATTTGCCTCCCTGAATACAGCAGATCATCCGGAGATAGTGGATGCCCTTCAAGCTCCTTAGCAGTTCAATCTGGCATATGCCTTTCCACCAATAATGCTTTTACCACTGGTCATCAGAAAGATCAGGGAGGAGAAGGCAAGGATAATCCTCATTGCACCGTTCTGGCCCAAGAGATCTTGGTTCTCCTGGCTGCGGGCCACGTCCATAACCGACCCATGGGCCCTCCCATCAGTCCTGGATCTGCTCTCTCAGGGTCCATGCCTTCATCCTCGAGTGGAAGGTCTCCACTTGACGGTATGGAACTTGAGAGGCGGTTATTAAAATTAAGGGGATTTTCGGAAGGCCTAATTAACACACTCCAGAATAGGAAAGATTCTACAACAAAAATTTATAGTAAAGTACGGAGGAAATTCCTAGAATTCCATACGGGTACCTTCTCTTGGGAGGTTCACAGCTATTTTGGAATTTCTGTAGTGAGGTAGAGACCTGGGCCTGTCCGTTAGTACGCTAAAGGTCCAGGTATCTGCCTTGGGGGCCCTTTATGGTTATAATGTGGCAGGAGATAGATGGGTCTCACGGTTCATCGCAGCTTGTGAACGAAGTGACCCGGTTCACATTCCTTGGGTACCTCACGGGGATCTAAATTTAGTTCTGGATGCCCTAACAGGTCCCCCATTTGAGCCATTAGTCTGTTCCCCTGAAATACATTTCACTAAAGACACTCCGTTTGGTAGCATTGACATCAGCTAGAAGAGTTAGCGACTTCCAGGCTCTTTCTATAGATCCACCCTTCCTGTTAGTATTTCAGGACAGGATAGTATTAAAACCAGATCTGTCTTACCTTCCTAACGTGGCAGCAAAGTTTCACAGGTCACAGGAGATCTTTCTTACCTCCTTTAGTAATCCTTCCACTCCAGAGGAAGAGAGGTTTCACACCCTAGATGTGAGAAGGGCTGTCCTGAAATATATAGATAGATCTAGGGCCTGGAGACACAGTAGTGCTCTGTTTGTATCCTTCCGGGGCCACAGGAAGGAGTACGGAGTCACAAAGGGCACCTTATCTCGTTGGATCACGGATGAAATCTACCTGGCATACTCCATGAAAGGCGAAAATTCCCTGGAGGGTATAAAGGCGCATTCAGCGCGAGCTGTGGCATCCTCTTGGGCTGAAAGCGCGGACATCCTAATTGAACTTATGTAAGGCCGTGACGTGGTCAGCACCGTCCACCTTTTATACCCACTACAGACTGGATCTTTCATTTTCTTCTGAACTAGCCTTTGGGAGAGCTATCCTCAGCATGGTGGTCCCTCCCAGGTGATGGTTCTCCAAAAAATCTCTCATGTGGGTACTGTCGTGGCAAAGAGTAAAAAGCCGGATTACTTACCGGTAATGCTCTTCTATTGAGTCCACGACAGCACTCACTCACTACCTTCCCTAAGTTAGATATAAGCAGAGTACGTAGTGGTGGTTGTATATAGGAATATATTTATGTATATGTATGTGTATATAGTAGGATATATTTGCTGGATGTAAAAATTAAGTTATATTTTGACCTAATACTTGGGCGGTTCCTCTGAAATCCAACTGAGGAGGAGAGGTGGACCACCCCTTTTATTTCTGTAAGTTTCCTGTTCCAATGGGCGGATCCCTCTCATGTGGGTCCTGTCGTGGACTAAATAAAAGAGCATTACCGGTAAGTAATCCGGCTTTTTATTTTTATTCTCATGTATTAAAAATGCTTTCTGAATGTGTCTTATGATGCATGGGCATCAGCCAATATGGGAAGGAGGAGTATGTCATGTTTGACTTATTTACAGTCCATTGTAAAATCCCTATTGAAATTATTACGAATCTCTTTGTACAACAAGCTAATCCTATTTAAGATTGTAAAATTGTACATTGCGTCTGCAGTACACCTGTCATTCTGTCACTTTAGCAATCCAGGCTAAATTACATTGGCAGCTAATTGCTAACTGCGATATCACCGTTATAGCAATTAGAGGCTATGACTAAGTGCTCTATACTGCTAATATGCATGAAAGCGTCTTATGATCAATTTATTTGGTTAGTCCAAATAAGTCTTAAGTCTTGAAAGCATTTCTGAGTCAGACATGTAATGTTGGACTGAGACTTTTTCCTTTTTGCCCTTTCAATGTGGGTGGTACATAAAAAGCGCCCCATAAATGTAGTCTCCAGTCAGTCAATTGATTATCAATAACATCACTACTTTCTCAGAATCTCCGAGGACTTGACGTCACTGAACTACTCACTCTATTTGCTTCCATCTGTTTTAATTTAATGCTTCACTCACTTAACATAATGTGATCCGAGCAATGATCACTCTGCCTCCTTTTATAACCTTGAAAAGCTTGATCCTGAGATTTGTAGATGTATTACCGTACCACATTAGGATATAAAATATTTCCAATAATATTCAAGAATTTTTTCTTAATTGATATAATTTTCCAATTATTATTTATCATTGCATTTTCATTAATTTTTGCTTTGATTCTATAAAACATCTAAAGTATCTACTGTAGAATTAGACCTTATCCACACACCAGTATTTTCCATCAAAATTTCTAAGCCAAAACCAGGAGTAAAATGTAAGCTGAGCAAAAGCATAATGAAAAGATGTGTAAGCCTTCTGTAGTTTGGATTGACTCCTAACAGCATAGAAGGAAAACTAAGGGATAAGCGCCTTATGGGAAGGACTATTTACAATAAGCTGCACTTTTTCAAAAGTTCTACCACTTATGCATCCACCTGAGGGCACAATGTTTGTTAACAATTTGCTTTTGACTGTCTTCTATTAATCTTACTGGTTCAGGCCAGTAAGCAATGGCCTGAACCAGTTTTATTAGGTATGTCATACAGGAAAAAATGGATGTTCAGCAACACTGTCATTATAGGTTAATCTCATTATAGGTCCTTCAGTTAAAGATACTGATATATTTTTATCTGAAGCAGGACTTGAGGTGCGTTTACACTTAATGACATGCGACATTAAACGGCTTCTTCTCTGCTACCGGTTTGTTATAAGTGGTTCTTTAACCCCTTTTAACAGTGGACATAAAACCTAGAACCACTGTTTGGCTGGTGTTCAAGATTCAGTGAATGTGTCCCTCAATGGCGAAAATGCAGCAATGTCTGGCTATATATGACAGCAGACAAACTGCGACATCAGTCCCAATCGGTTTTAGAACCCATCAGGACCGATTAACTGCTCAGATGCAGCTGACCATTGCGGCATTAACATCTAGATGGTTAAGCTGGAGAAAGTTCCCTCTAATCCTATCTGCGCATCGCTATTGTGGGTGCCGATAGTTTCTATCCCGACCCGATCTCATTTATTGATGTCGAGGTACAATAGTGTACAAAACAATAGCAGTGCTATATGACTAACCAGACTGTTTTTGGTATAAATTATGTTACCACATGTCAAACAATTTTGGTGCAGTAGATTCTAAGAAAACCAACAGTCCCCATTCATGATCTGCATGTTTTTGAGTCTGTGTATCAGAATAATTAATTGAAAGGGGGATGATAAAAATAGCAGTGTGGAGATCAATTAGTGAGGTCAATCATTCTGTGAAGAAATATGTGTGAGCAATATTTAAGGGTGCAGCAAGGATATGTTGTACATGCATTTCTCCTTGAAAGCCTGAGAAATATGGGTTGTTCGAAGTATTGTTTAGAAGAACAGCGTACTTGGATTAAAAAGTTGATTGGAATGGGTTAACCCCTTTACTAGTGTTGAGCCACCCCCCTAGTGTTCGAGTTCGGTTCGTCGAACTGGGGCGTGTTCGACGAACACCGTCGAACCCCATTGAAACCAATGGCAGGCAAACACAAACACATACAAACACATAGAAAACACATAGAAAACACCTTTAAAAGGTGTCCAAAAGCTCACAAACTGCTCAGAAGACACAAGAAACACATGGAAAAGTCAAAACTACATATAGTCATGCGAAAAGAAAAGAGGTGGAGGAGTAAAAGGAGGAGACACAGAGATAGGCATGTCATGCCCATCTAAAATAAAAAAAAGCTGAAGTAAAAATCTCAAATCACCCTACCAACACCCAGACGTCATGACAAAAAAATAAATAAAAAAGACTTATCTTTAGGTAGAATGGCGGCGGGTCCATTCAGAACACTTTCCTTAGAAGACGTAGTGGTACCCCCATTGGGAGTTGTGCCAAAAAAGGAACCCAATACATTCAGACTAATCCACCATTTGTCATATCCAAGGGGCAGGTCAGTAAACGACAACATCGACGTGGAACCAAGTACAGTACTATGCCTAGTCAAAGGAGGTACAGTACAATCAGGCGGGTCAAGAAGTTGGGAAGGGGCACCCTAATGGCCAAAACAGACACTGAAGGGGCGTTCCGGTTACTACCTGTGCCTCCGAATAGTGTCCTCCCATTGGGCTGCTTCTGTGAAGGAGCATACTACATAGATCGCTGTTTGCCCTTGGGGTGCTCCATATCCTGCTCACTATTAGAGGCGTTTAGTTGCTTCCTCGAATGTGTTGTCATGGACGTTTCTAAGGCGGCACATATTATCCATTACCTCGACGACTTCTTATGCCTGGGCCCAAAAGATTCGCCACAGTGTGAATACACGCGGTAGTCCACCTGTGAGAAGGAGAGAGCTGGAGGGAGAGTGGACACCCCAGAGCCGAGGGGTTAGATTGAGAAAGGAAGAAGGCGCTGTAGCTTGCTTCATGGGTGGGGTACTCTGCTGAGTAGCAGAAATTGCTACTAGGCCCAAAGTATTGCCTGGGCTAGATGCAGTTAAAAATTAGTCATTAGATAAACAGGCGGTGTAGCTTGCTTCATGGGTGGGGTACTCTGCTGAGTAGTACAAAATGCTACTAGGTACAAAATGATTTCCTGGGTTAGATGCAGTTAAAAATTAGTAATTAGATCAACAGGCGGTGTAGCTTGCTTCATGGGTGGGGTACTCTGCTGAGTAGCACAAAATGCTACTAGGCCCAAAAGGATTTCCTGGGCTAGATGCAGTTAAAAAATAGTACTTAGGTAAACAGGCAGTGTAGCTTGCTTCATGGGTGGGGTACTCTGCTGAGTAGCAGAAATTGCTACTAGGCCCAAAAGGATTTCCTGGGCCAGATGCCGTTAAAAAATAGTACTTAGGTAAACAGGCGGTGTAGCTTGCTTCATGGGTGGGGTACTCTGCTGAGTAGCATAAAATGCTACTAGGCCCAAAAGGATTTCCTGGGCTAGATGCAGTTAAAAAATAGTACTAAGGTAAACAGGCAGTGTAGCTTGCTTCATGGGTGGGGTACTCTGCTGAGTAGCAGAAATTGCTACTAGGCCCAAAAGGATTTCCTGGGCCAGATGCCGTTAAAAAATAGTACTTAGGTAAACAGGCGGTGTAGCTTGCTTCATGGGTGGGGTACTCTGCTGAGTAGCATAAAATGCTACTAGGCCCAAAAGGATTTCCTGGGCTAGATGCAGTTAAAAAATAGTACTTAGGTAAACAGGCAGTGTAGCTTGCTTCATGAGTGGGGTACTCTGCTGAGTAGCAGAAATTGCTACTAGGCCCAAAAGGATTTCCTGGGCCAGATGCCGTTAAAAAATAGTACTTAGGTAAACAGGCGGTGTAGCTTGCTTCATGGGTGGGGTACTCTGCTGAGTAGCATAAAATGCTACTAGGCCCAAAGGATTTCCTGGGCTAGATGCAGTTAAAAAATAGTACTTAGGTAAACAGGCGGTGGGTGGGTGGGCTACTCTGCTGACTAGCAGACACTGAAGCTTTGGAGCAGACCTCTGAATCCCAGGCCGTAGTATAAGTAAACAACTCTGCACTCCCACCCAGCTGGAATTGACTATGGCAATGTCATGTAAAACACAGCAAGGGGACTCAATAAAGTCTCCATTTTTTTCAAAAATTTGGCCACAGACACCACTTAAGTGGCATCAATTTCACCAGAGTTTTTAAAACGGTTGGTGAGGTGAAAAGTTCTTGCGGATGCAGGATTTGTTCATCTTGATGAACGTTAGTCTGTCTACATTGTCACTGGACAGCCGCTTGCGCTTATCTGTCAGCACACCTCCAGCAGCGCTGAACACACGTTCAGAGAGAACTTTGGCTGCGGGCACGATAAGATCTCCAAGGCGTGAGTGACGAGCTCAGGCCATTTTCCAAGATTGGAAGCCCAAAATGAGCACAGGTCCAGTTCCACAGTCATGGCATCGATGTTAACTTGGAGATACTCTTGTACCATCTTCTCTAGGCATTGGCTGTGTTATGATCCTTAGTGGCTGAGGATCACAGAATGGACTAGCTAAGTTACTGAACATAGAACGAGCTCTAGGGAGGTGGTAACTGGACTGACCGCAAAACCTGATCCTAACAAACACACTAAAGGTAGCCGGTGAACGTGCCTAAATTCCTGGACCTCTCGACGCAGCCTGAGAAACTAGCTACCCCTATAGAGAAAGTAAGACCTCACTTGCCTCAGAGAAATGACCCCAAAGATATAGGAAGCCCCCAACAAATAATAACGGTGAGGTAAGGGGAAAATACAAAACGTAGAAATAAAAACAGATTCAGCAAATGAGGCCCACTAATACTAGATAGCAGAAGACAGGCAGGGAACTGTGCGGTCAGTAAAAAACCCTATACAAAATATCCACGCTGAGAATACAAGAACCCCCACACCAACTAACGGTGTGAGGGGAGAAACTCAGCCCCCTAGAGCTACCAGCAAGCAAGGAAATCACATATTAGCAAGCTGGACAAGGACAAATAAATAACCAAGAAACATATTGAACACTGATGAGCAAAAAATAACCAAACAGAAACTTAGCTTCTCTTGGCGAGACTGATAACGAAGGGATTCAGGAGAGATCAAAATAGCACTGAATACATCGACAGCAGGCAACCACTGAAAGTCCAGGTGAGCTAAATAAGAAACCAGCTAACATAACGAGACAGCTGAACCAGCCTCAGACCTGCAGAATGACACAAAGAGCCACCAGAGGGAGCCCAAAGACAGCACTCACACAGTACCACTTGTGACCACAAGAGGGAGCCCAAAAACAGTTCACAACAGTACCCCCCCCCTTGAGGAGGGGTCACCGAACCCTCATCAAAACCCCCAGGGCGATCAGGATGAGCCACATGGAAGGCACAAACCAAATCGGCCGCATGAACATCAGAGGCGACAACCCAGGAATTATCCTCCTGACCATAGCCCTTCCACTTAACCAAATACTGAAGCCTCCGTCTATAAACACGAGAATCCAAGATCTTCTCCACCACGTACTCCAATTCGCCCTCAACCAGCACCGGGGCAGGGGGCTCAACAGAAGGAACCACAGGCGCCACATACCTCCGCAACAAAGACCTATGGAACACGTTATGAATGGCAAACGACGCTGGGAGGTCCAAACGAAATGACACCGGGTTAAGGATTTCCAAAATCTTATAAGGACCGATGAAGCGAGGCTTGAATTTAGGAGAGGAGACCTTCATAGGAACATACCGAGAAGACAGCCATACCAAATCCCCAACACGAAGTCGGGGACCCACACCGCGACGGCGGTTGGCAAAGCGCTGAGCCTTCTCCTGTGACAACTTCAAATTGTACACCACATGGTTCCAAATCTGCTGCAACCTATCCACCACAGAATCCACCCCAGGACAGTCAGAAGGCTCGACCTGACCCGAGGAGAAACGAGGATGAAAACCAGAATTGCAGAAAAAAGGTGAAACCAAAGTAGCAGAACTAGCCTGATTATTAAGGGCAAACTCGGCCAATGGCAAAAAAGTCACCCAATCATCCTGATCAGCCGAAAGAAAACATCTTAAATAAGTTTCCAAGGTCTGATTAGTTCGCTCGGTTTGGCCATTCGTCTGAGGATGGAAGGCCGACGAAAAAGACAAATCAATGCCCATCTTAGCACAAAAAATCCGCCAAAATCTGGACGCAAACTGGGATCCTCTGTCAGACACAATATTTTCAGGGATGCCATGCAAGCGAACCACATTCTGAAAAAATAGAGGAACCAAATCGGAGGAGGAAGGCAACTTAGGCAAGGGCACCAAATGGACCATTTTGGAAAAACGATCACACACCACCCAGATGACAGACATTCTCTGAGAGACTGGAAGATCCGAAATAAAATCCATGGAAATGTGCGTCCAAGGCCTCTTCGGGACAGGCAAAGGCAAAAGCAAACCGCTGGCACGAGAACAGCAAGGCTTAGCCCGAGCACAAATCTCACAGGACTGCACAAAGGAACGCACATCCCGCGACAAGGAAGGCCACCAGAAGGACCTAGCCACCAAATCTCTGGTACCAAAAATCCCAGGATGGCCTGCCAACACCGAAGAATGAACCTCGGAAATAACTCTGCTGGTCCATCTATCTGGGACAAACAGTCTCTCTGGTGGGCAACGGTCAGGTCTATCCGCCTGAAATTTCTGCAGCACTCGTCGCAAATCTGGGGAAATGGCAGACAAAATCACTCCCTCTCTGAGGATACCAGCTGGCTCTGAAACTCCCGGAGAGTCAGGCACAAAACTCCTAGAAAGAGCATCAGCCTTTACGTTCTTCGAACCAGGCAGGAACGAGACCACGAAATCGAAACGGGAGAAAAACAACGACCAACGAGCCTGTCTAGGATTCAGCCACTTGGCAGACTCGAGATAAATCAGATTTTTGTGATCAGTCAAGACCACCACACGATGCTTAGCTCCCTCGAGCCAATGTCGCCACTCCTCAAATGCCCACTTCATAGCCAACAACTCCCGATTACCAACATCATAATTCCGCTCGGCAGGCGAAAACTTTCTTGAAAAGAAAGCACAAGGTTTCATCACAGAGCAATCAGAGCTTCTCTGCGACAAAACAGCCCCTGCTCCAATCTCAGAAGCATCAACCTCGACCTGAAAAGGAAGAGAGACATCAGGCTGACACAAAACTGGAGCCGAAGAAAACCAGCGCTTCAGCTCCCGAAAGGCTTCCACGGCCGCAGGAGACCAATTAGTCACATCAGAACCCTTCTTGGTCAAATCCGTCAAGGGTTTAACCACGCCAGAAAAATTAGCAATGAAGCGACGGTAAAAATTAGCAAAACCCAAGATCTTCTGAAGACTCTTAACAGATGTAGGCTGAGTCCAGTCATGAATAGCCTGCACATTGACTGGGTCCATCTCAATAGTAGAAGTAGAAAAAATAAAACGCAAAAAGGAAACCTTCTGTACTCCGAAGAGACATTTTGAGCCCTTCACAAATAAGGCATTGGCACGCAGGACCTGAAATACCATCCTGACCTGCTTCACATGGGACTCCCAGTCCTCACAAAAGACCAAAATGTCATCCAGATACACAATCATAAATTTATCCAGATATTCTCGGAAGATGTCATGCATGAAGGACTGGAACACAGAAGGAGCATTAGAGAGTCCAAAAGGCATCACCAAGTACTCAAAATGGCCTTCGGGCGTATTAAATGCTGTTTTCCATTCATCCCCCTGCTTTATACGCACAAGGTTATACGCACCACGAAGATCTATCTTGGTGAACCAACTGGACCCCTTAATCCGAGCAAACAGATCAGACAATAATGGCAAAGGATACTGAAATTTGACCGTGATTTTATTTAGAAGACGATAATCTATACAAGGTCTCAGAGAACCATCCTTCTTGGCCACAAAAAAGAATCCTGCACCAAGAGGGGAGGAGGACGGGCGAATATGTCCCTTCTCTAGAGACTCCTTTATATAACTCCGCATCGCGGCATGTTCTGGTACAGACAAATTAAAAAGTCGTCCCTTAGGGAACTTACTACCAGGAATCAAATTTATAGCACAATCACAATCCCTGTGAGGAGGCAGGGCACCGGATCTGGGCTCATCAAATACATCCTGGTAGTCCGACAAAAACTCAGGGACCTCAGAAGGAGTGGAAGAAGCAATTGACACCAAAGGAGCATCGCCATGAATCCCCTGGCAACCCCAACTTGAAACAGACATAGCTTTCCAATCCAAAACTGGATTATGAGCCTGCAGCCATGGCAGACCCAAAACGACAACATCATGCAAATTATGCAGCACAAGAAAGCGAATCACCTCCTGATGTACAGGAGTCATGCACATGGTCACTTGAGTCCAATACTGAGGCTTATTCTCAGCCAATGGTGTAGCATCAATTCCCCTCAGTGGAATAGGGAATTCCAAAGGCTCCAGGACCAAACCACAGCGCCTGGCAAACGACAAATCCATCAGGTTCAGGGCAGCACCTGAATCCACAAAAGCCATAACCGAATAGGAAGACAAAGAACAAATTAAAGTAACAGACAAAATGAATTTAGGCTGTATAGTACCAACGGTGACAGATTTAGCAATTTTTTTTACGCGCTTAGAGCATGCTGAGATAACATGAGATGAATCACCAGAGGAACGAGGTCTCAAAGAAAGAAATAATTTACAATTATTCTTAAAATTCAGAAACCTAGATCTATCTCCAGAAAACAACTCAGGAATAGGTACTTTTGGCTCAGACATAGGACTGTGAACAACAAAATCCTGAATGCTTTGCACCCTTGCGGCAAGATGATCCACACTAGAAGTCAGACTCTGAATATCCATGTCTGCAGCTGAACTCAAAGCCACCCAGAGATTAAGGGGATGAGAGAAGCTGGACAGACTGCAGCAAAGGGAGAGGAAAAAAAAGAAAAAAATAGTACTCAGGACTTCTCTTATCCCACTTCTGCGATGCATTAAACACTCTTTTGGCCTGCTGTACTGTTATGATCCTTAGTGGCTGAGGATCACAGAATGGACTAGCTAAGTTACTGAACATAGAACGAGCTCTAGGGAGGTGGTAACTGGACTGTCCGCAAAACCTGATCCTAACAAACACACTAAAGGTAGCCGGTGAACGTGCCTAAATTCCTGGACGTCTCGACGCAGCCTGAGAAACTAGCTACCCCTATAGAGAAAGTAAGACCTCACTTGCCTCAGAGAAATGACCCCAAAGATATAGGAAGCCCCCAACAAATAATAACGGTGAGGTAAGGGGAAAATACAAAACGTAGAAATAAAAACAGATTCAGCAAATGAGGCCCACTAATACTAGATAGCAGAAGACAGGCAGGGAACTGTGCGGTCAGTAAAAAACCCTATACAAAATATCCATGCTGAGAATACAAGAACCCCCACACCAACTAACGGTGTGAGGGGAGAAACTCAGCCCCCTAGAGCTACCAGCAAGCAAGGAAATCACATATTAGCAAGCTGGACAAGGACAAATAAATAACCAAGAAACATATTGAACACTGATGAGCAAAAAATAACCAAACAGAAACTTAGCTTCTCTTGGCGAGACTGATAACGAAGGGATTCAGGAGAGATCAAAATAGCACTGAATACATCGACAGCAGGCAACCACTGAAAGTCCAGGTGAGCTAAATAAGAAACCAGCTAACAGATAACGAGACAGCTGAACCAGCCTCAGACCTGCAGAATGACACAAAGAGCCACCAGAGGGAGCCCAAAGACAGCACTCACACAGTACCACTTGTGACCACAAGAGGGAGCCCAAAAACAGAGTTCACAACAGGCTGTGCGTCAGACTTCTTGTCTCCTGTGGCCTTGCAAAGTATGGTCTAAAAAAATCTTGAAACAATAGGAAAAAATTGCTGTTACCACCAGATACGATGTTACTGTTACGGTTTGAGTGATGACACGATAGTCCCACGGTTGGCATGTTAGAACTCCGAGATTCACTACGTGCACCACTGGTGTTTTGTGGAAAAGCAGATGTTAGATTCTGTAACAGTCTCTGCTGATATTCCTGCATGCGTGAATCCCTTTCTATGGCAGGAATTATTTAGCCAAATTTGCTTTTGTACCGGGGATCTAAGAGTGTGGCAACCCAGTAGTCGGCATTACTTAGGATTCTGACAATCCGAGGGTCATGTTGCAGGTAGTGCAGCGAGAAGGCACTCATGTGTCTTGCGCATCCAGGAGGACCAAGTCCTTGTTGTCTTGGTGGCGGAACCTAACCTCATCGTCAGACTCGTCACTAGCATCCTCCTCCACCTCCTCTGCTGACCTCATGGACTGGCGGACTGTGGGTTGACAGTAAGTGAGGTCTACAACCTCATCATCCTGTGTGTTCTCACACCCGTCGTCCTCAGAGCCAACCTCTTCCTGCCCTGACCGAAAAGTCAAGTTTTCGTTCCAATCAGGTATCTCAGTCTCATCATCATCTTCCTCATTGTTTCCACCAAAAGGAGTTAGTTTGGGAACAAGGGTCTACATTATGCTCAGAACCTTCTTCACCTGGGCCTGGATCCGACTCACAAAGATTCTGGGCATCACTCAGTGCAGATCATTTCCTCGTCTGGATTCACAGAAGCTCTGGAGCAGACCTCTAATTCCCAGGCTATAGTATGAGTAAACAGCTCTGCAGACTCAACCATCTGTGCTACCCCATGCTCAGACGAGCAGCTGGAGATTTGGGAGCTGTGAGGAAGCAAGTGCGATTGGGGTGACAACTTTGAGGACTGGAGTAGTTGTGATGTTGAAGTTGACATGGAGGAGAGCCCACTTGAACGAGCACTTCATATCCGTTCAAGCACCTGCTGTTTTTGTGCCTCATCTGGAATTTTTGGTGGCGATGTTCGTAGCGATGGTCGTAAGAAAGGAATCATATCAGGTTGTCCACGAAAAGAAGTAGACATCTTACTTTAGCTGGAAGATGGTCTTTCTTCTGCAGATGTTACTGTTGCTTTACCACCTACCCCACGGACACAACCTTTTTTTCATTTCTAACACGCCTATTCCCCTTTCCACCAGCAGCAGGCCTTTTGCCACTCATTTTGGTGCTTAACTAATTGGCAACTCTGCATCTGTAGTTGTTGGTACAACAACCGATGGATGAAAACCGAGCAGAACTGAGTGACCAAACTGTGGTACTAGGCTCAAAAGGATTTACTGGGTTAAGGTACCTTCACAATAAGCGACGCTGCAGCGATATCGACAACGATGCCGATCACTGCAGCGTCGCTGTTTGGTCGCTGGAGAGCTGTCACACAGACAGCTCTCCAGCGACCAACGATGCCGAAGTCCCCGGGTAACCAGGGTAAACATCGGGTTACTAAGCGCAGGGCCGCGCTTAGTAACCCGATGTTTACCCTGGTTACCAGTGTTAAATGTAAAAAAACAAACACTACATACTTACATTCGCGTCCCCCGGCGTCACCGCTGTGCTTTGCTTTCCGGCCGGCACTGACTCATTCAGTGCAGGAAGCTCTGAGCAGCAGCGCGGACGCTGGGGGACGTGACAGACATCAGAGGGCGAGTATGTAGTGTTTTTTTTTTTTTTTATTTTACAATGGTAACCAGGGTAAATATCGGGTTACTAAGCGCGACCCTGGTTACCATTGTAAAACATAGCTGGCATCGTCGCTTTTGCTGTCTAACACGACGATACACGCCGATCTGACGACCAAATAAAGTTCTGAACTTTCAGCAACGACCAGCGATATCACAGCAGGATCCATATCGCTGCTGCGTGTCAAACACAACGATATCGCTATCCAGGACGCTGCAACGTCACGGATCGCTATCGTTATCGTTGTAAAGTCGCTTAGTGTGAAGGTACCTTTAGATGCAGTAAAATTTAGATACACAGGCGGTGTAGCTAGCTTCACAGGCGGGCTACACCGCTGACGTGCAGACACTGCTATTAAGCCCAAAAAGATTTACTGGGTTAGATGCAGTAAAAATTTAGATATACAGGCGTGCAGACACTTCTCCTAGGCCCAAAACAATTTACTGTGTTAGATGCAGTAAAAATTTATATACACAGGCGGTGTAGCTAGCTTCACAGGTGGGCTACTCTGCTGACGTGCAGACACTGCTACTAAGCCCAAAACGATTTCCTGGGTTAGATGCAGTAAAAATTTAGATACACAGGCGGTGTAGCTAGCTTCACAGGCGGGCTACTCAGATGACTATCAGACAGTGCTACTAGCCCAAAAGGATTGGCTAAACTAGATTACACCAAATGCTGTGACAAACACTTGCACAGCACTGGCACAGATCTGCCTGGCAAAAAGTGCTAGGAACTGCTGTAACCTACCAAACAAATGCCAAAATATTGTGTGATGCAATCCAAGCATCCAAGTCTGGAATAGCAGGTTATAGGTGCCATAAATTGGTTGCCTCTATGCAACATACATGTGAAGCAGTTCTAAAAAAACTCTGGGTATACAACTAAATATTAGGTTAATGATTCACAGAAATACAAAAAAAAATAGTACATATTTTTAGTTTGTAAAGACAAATGCAGACACTGCTATTTTTAAGAACAGCACAAATGTTCATTTTTTTATTTTCTGTAAAGTACTTAAAATTATATACATTACTCTTCATGTTTTGAATTAGAAAAAAATGTGCAATGTTCCCAATGAATGGAAATAAACACTAGTATAAAAATTTAGTGATTAACTCATGTTTTTGAACACACTGCTATTATTTTGAACACTACTGTATGTAGCCTGTTTGCAAAAGGATCTAATAGGTTGTGTCAGTTTAAAGATTGACAAGTCTAATGCACTGCATAAGTACTGCAGTCCATGAGACCTGCGATTAAAGTGAGAAATATTCAAGTCACACAATGCTCCACTTTGCATCTAAAATGTTTTGGTGTATTATTAATTGGGCAGCACAGTGGCTCAGTGGTTAACGCTGCAGCCTTGCAGCACTGTAGTCCTGGGTTCAAATCCCACCAAGGACTACATCTGCAAGGAGTTTGTATGTTCTCCGTGTTTGCGTGTGTTTCTTCCCACATTCCAAAGACATACTGATAGGGAATTTAGACTGTGAGCCCCATCGGGGACAGCGATGATAGTGTGCAAACGGTAAAGCACTGCAGAATATGTTGGCGTTATATAAACATAAAGATTATGATAATTATTAAGTATTCAGTTACACATAACCAAATATAAACACCTAAACAACAGATACTTTCACCACATTCAGAAGGACACTACCAGAACAGATGCCAAGTGACGTCCAAAGTGACTCATTGCCTCATTATTGTAACAACTTTGCTGGCATCACGACATGGCCTCTCATCTCTCACACTATCTTACCCACTGCTCCAGGTCATGATGTGATTTCTGTTTCGTGTCAGCTCCATATTCTGTGCCTCTGCTCTCTTCATGCTTCCTGGCTGTGTGCATAGGGGGCGGCGCCTGAACTCTCTGGTTCTTATAGGAATCAGGTGCACCTGACTAATCTGTTCCTGACCAATTATCAAGAGACCTCCAGTATTTAGTGCAGCTCCACCCAGTGGACTGGGCCTGTGCAATGTGTTAGCTCAGTTTGTGTTTAGCTTCTGAGTTTGCGAGGCCTTTCTCTGTGTTACTCCCTCTCTGGAGGCTTTTCTCAGTGTTCTTACCTTGATCTTGTTGTCCGCCCTCCAGGAGGCAGAATATCCTGGTCTCTGTGTCTGTGTCCTTGCTTTGCCTTGTTTAGGTTTGTCCGCCCTCCAGGAGGCAGAATATCCTGGTCCCTGTGTCTTTGTTCTTGTACCTTGTCTTGTTCCACTACCTTGTCTGAACTTAGTCCTATCTCTGTCTCCTTGTTTGTGGCTTCCTTCCCTGCTGTGTCTTTCCTTGTGTTCTCAGTCCCGCACTCTTGCGACTCTGCCTGCTCTGAACCCTTGTGACTTTGCCTGGGCTCCGCTCCCTTTCTGCTTTGCCTCTGCTCTGCACTCCTGCGATTCTGCTCCATTCTACGCTGCTCTGCTGCTGCAGGAATCTCTTGCTGCAGCTCCTCTCTGCATTCCTTGTGGTTCCGCTCTGCTTAGCTTCTGCTGCTGCAGTAATCTCTTGCTGCAGCTCCTCTCCGCATTCCTTGCGGTTCCGCTCTGCTTAGCTTCTGCTGCTGCAGTAATATCTTGCTGCAGCTCCTCTCCGCATTCCTTGCAGTTCCGCTCTGCTTAGCTTTTGTTGCTGCGCTATCTCTTGCTGCTCTTCTGCTCCTATCTGCAGCCTTGCACTTCTCTTCCTGTGTGAACAGGTCCCTACCTGTTCCGTCATACTTCATTCCTTTCTGCTTGTCTCCTTACCTGAACCTCCTGTGTGAATAGGTCCCTACCTGTTCCTTCATACACCACACCTTCATATGCTGTTCCTGCCAGCCCTGTGTTCTCTGCCGTGCCTGCCAGCCCTGTGTTCCCTGCCGTGACTGCCAGCCCTGTGTTCCCTGCCGTGCCTGCCAGCCCTGTGTTCCCTGCCGTGCCTGCCAGCCCTGTGTTCCCTGCCGTGCCTGCCAGCCCTGTGTTCCCTGCCGTGCCTGCCAGCCCTGTGTTCCCTGCCGTGCCTGCCAGCCCTGTGTTCCCTGCCGTGCCTGCCAGCCCTGTGTTCTCTGCCGTGCCTGACAGCCCTGTGTTCTCTGCCATACCTGCCAGCCCTGTGTCTCTCGTTCCTGCCAGTCCTGTGTCTCTGCCAGCTCTGTGTCTCAGCCGTGCCAGCCTACTCGTCTGAATCTCATCCGTGCTCATCTGCTAGTCCTGCCTGATGCCCGCACCAATCCTAGTGTTCCTGTCTCCCAAGTGGGATCAGCAGCCACAGCCAGACACCACCCTGGAGTAGCACATGGCAGCTGCCTGCTGCACAAGCCTGACCTCACCATCAGAGGCTCCAGCGAAAACCCAGGCAGCTGTCATAGTCACGCACCTTCCAGGGTAGTCTGGTTTGTGGCACAGTGGGGCCACAAACCCCCCGAGCTCATGCCCACTAATCAGGGAGCGAGCGTGACAATTATAGTGGTTTCTTGTTTGAATCGTACTTTTTGAGGATCTGGGTGGGAACAAAAAATGTGAGGGTATGTTTTCATGGTCAGTAAACGCGTACGGCTGCAACGTCCAATCCACAGAGGCCAGATGCTACAGCATAATGGATGGGATTTTATGAAATCCCATCTCCACTATGCGTACAGGGACACACGCGGCTTCCCTGCGTATACACACATGCGGCGTGTCTTTCTAGACTGCAGGATGTCAGTTTATCTTGCGTAGATGATCTGGAAAAGTGACCTCCCTCCCTCAAATAAAATAAAATAAATTCTGCACTCTTAAATCAAAATGATTCCCTCCCTTCTGGGCCCCACAGCCTGTCTAATCTACAGATATTCTCCACATTTGGCATTTCTGTAGTGACTGTAAACCACTCTACAATGTATGTTGTTTTTTTTTCCCAGAAGCACAAGCTGGGCACAATGTATGGGCAGTAAACTGGCATAGATAAATTCAGTGAGAGGTGTAATTTCTAAAAGGAGTCTACTTTTGAGGGTTTTCTGCAGTTCTGGCACCTTTGCAAACCGTGCCTGCAAACTATTCTAGCAAAATCTGTGCTCTAAAAGCTAAAAATTCCGATGACATATGGGGTATCACAGTTGGGAGAAATTGTGCAATGAATTATGGGTCTATTTTTAGCCATTATTCTTGTGTGAATGAAAAATGTACACCTAGTACGGAATTACATTTTTAACACTAAAATGTTCTACAGTATTTCCATGGCCCAATTATATAAAATTCTGCGAGGCACCTGTGGGTTTAAAATATTCTCTATACCCTTAGATGACTTCCGAATTCTTGAGCAGTGAAGTCTGCAATATCTGGTCACTTGTGTTTATTTTTTCTTTCGCTGTTCTTTACAACAGGGGCTCTACTAATTCGAACGAAATTTGCATTCCAAAAGCCAAGAAACACTCCTTCCCTTTTTACCCCACCGTATGCTCAAACAATTGTGGACATATGGCATATTGCCACATTCTCTAAAAATAGGATAAAAAATTGTGGGGACCGTTTGCTCCTATTGCCCCTTGTATAAATTAAAACTTTGAGGCTAAATTAACATTTTAGTGTAAAATAATCTAAATTTTCATTTTTACGACACAAACATATAAAATACTTTTATGTAGTTTGTCAATTAAAAATGTTCACCACACTACAAGCTTAATTCCTTCCAGTGTTTAATTTTCAAAATGGGGTCACTGTCGGCTTTTTTTGAACCTCAAGGGGTCTATAAATGCAACATTGCATCCAAAGTTGCGCTCCAAAAATGAAATGGTGCTCTTTGCTTTCTGAGCTCTGCTGTGAGTCCAAACATTAGTTTTTACCACATCTGATTTATTACTGCGTTTGGGGGAAATTGAATAGAAAATGATGATGTCCATTTTCCACTCTTACCCCTTTGATGCTAAAACAAAATTTTACTGCATAAACTTAATTTCTTGTTATCACATCCAAATGTTATAAAATCATGTGAAGGAGCTGTGGGCTCAATGTGCTCAACACACCCCTAGATGGATTCTTTGAAGGGTTCAGCTACCAAAACCAATCATTTGTGGGTGTTCCTGCTGTTCTAGCACCTAAGGGGCTCTCTATATGCAACATTTTCCAATCTGTTACAGTCAACTTTGGGCTCCAAAAATGAAATGTTCATAATAACTTGTGTAACAAATTATAATGTCCTTCTTTTTCTTGTTCTTGTTTTGAAAATGACAAACGTGGGGCTAAAACATAATTTCACTGTAAAAAATGTTTTTTTTCTTTTTGACTTCCAAATGTTATAAAATTTTGGCAAGCACTTATGTATTCAAAAATGTGAACACAATCCTAGATGAATTTCGAATTTCTTATATGGTTTAGTTTCCATAATGCAGTCACCACAGGGGCTCTACAAATTCGACAAGGTACAGTGTATTCCAAACAAATTTATATTCCAAATAGAGCTTCTTCTCTTCTGAGCCCTGCCTTGAGCTCCAACGCAGTTTTTGAACACATATGTGATATTGCCACATATGGGAGAAAACGAGTAATATATTTTGAGGTCCATTTTCTCCTCCTAATATCCCTGGTGAAAATGGAAAATGTGTGTCTAATGGAATATTTTAGCGGAAAAAGATGTAGTTTTTCATTCCACTATGCCTTAATTTCTGTGTAGTGCCAGGATGGTCAACACATTTTCTCACAGCAGTTTAGAATAATTTGAGAGGTACAGTCTTTAAAATGGTTTCAATTTTGTTTTGTTTTTTTTCCAATATACACACTCAGTCAGTTAACAATTGAATAGATCTGTATAAAATAGGGTTTATAAATTTCCTTATAAAAATGAAAAATTGCTGCTAAATATGAACCATTCAACAAATACAGCCGTATTTACCAGTACAGGTAAAAAAAAACTAATGCAGGATGCAGCAGCACCCTTGGTGAAGTGAAAAATACTGATAAAACAACCACTCACACTCCTACTAATTCATGCATGGATTGATTGCCTAATATTAGAATTGCACTTTTTTTTGTATCCTTTTTCTGATTTTGTAAATTTAAAGGGCCACTGTCACCCCCTCCAGCCGTTATAAACTAAAAGAGCCACCTTGTGCAGCAGTAATGCTGCAGTCTAACAAGGTGGCTCTTTTAGTTTTTGATTCATTTATTACCTCAATAAAGCGTTTTAAAAATTGGCCACACATACCAGATATTGTCCCAGGAGGCGGTCCGAAGCGTCCTGTATGAATCCCCCAACTGCCGTCACTCTTCTCTTCAGGGCCGATGGTACCCGCCCCCTTCGCGTTGTTGCTTCTTAAATCCGGCGCCTGCGCTGTGCGTGCCTGCCTGGGGCCTGCGCAGTGTTCTTTGTCAGTCACATCTCAGATGCCGGGTGCCTGACTGCGCCTGTGCGGGCAGTGCGGCCGCCCTGTTACTGAATCCCCGCCCCGCACTGTGTTATTCATTATGCACAGTGCGGGGCTGGCATTCCTGGGCATGCGCACTGCGCTGTTCAGGTGCTCCCCCATCTCGGACGCTCTCCCATCTCTGACGCTCCCCCGCCTTCCCAGGAACCCCAGCCCCGCACTGTGCATAATGAATAACACAGTGCGGGGCGGGGATTCAGTAACAGGGCGCAGTCAGGCACCCGGCATCTGAGATGTGACTGACAAAGAACACTGCGCAGGCCCCAGGCAGGCACGCACAGCGCAGGCGCCGGATTTAAGAAGCAACAACGCGAAGGGGGCGGGTACCATCGGCCCTGAAGAGAAGAGTGACGGCAGTTGGGGGATTCATACAGGACGCTTCGGATTGCCTCCTGGGACAATATCTGGTATGTGTGGCCAATTTTTAAAACGCTTTATTGAGGTAATAAATGAATAAAAAACTAAAAGAGTCTTTTAGTTTATAACGGCTGGAGGGGGTGACAGTGGCCCTTTAAACCAACCTAACATCTTCAAAGGAGGTTTGAAAAATTATGAATTCAAGTAGCCAAGCGGAAACCTTGTAGTATGACTATCTAGTTTAAAGAGGTTGTCCACTACTAGAACAACCCCTTCTCTATCTTATTGTTTGCCCCCATGAAAATAAACATTTATACTCCCCTCCCGTGCCGATGGTGTCGGCATGTGTGTTTGGAGCGCCCCCACTGCCGCAGGGCCAAGGGGTACCCGGTACCGGGCCTCTGAGTCTCTGCCCTGGGGTTGTCACGGTGGCTAGGCCCGGTCCGTGGCCCTGCCTGTCAGGGGGACGTCCGGAGATAGTGTGGAGAATAATGGTGTAGCTGTGATATGCCGGTCGCAGTGAATAATGAGGACACCAGGTTGCAGTCTCTTTACCTCTTTACTGAAGATCTCTGGGTCCTCAATCCGGAATACGGTTAACCAGGCTGCGCAAGTCCGGCCGGTCCAATGGCACCTCCAGAGTTCTCTTTGCAGGTGGAAATCTGTGCCTTCCTGCTAGCGCTATGTGTTGTGGTCCTTCCCTGCTGTGCTTACGGAAAGTCCCCCACAACTGTTGTGTCTGTTTCTTAAGTTCCCTCACAACTCGATTAGATGATGTTCTGCTAATCTTCCGTCCCTCCCTGATGTTACGGTTAGGACGGCACCCGTATGACGGGTAGGCTCGGAGCTCTTCCGGGACCCTAGAGTCGCCCCTCTCCACAAGTTGCCCCCTATGTCTTCGTAGGTGATTTAGGTGAGACAGCCCGCCTATGACTGACTGTCCTGCCGTTGGTTTGAAGTATTGCTTGAAGCTAGATTTATGAATACTTCCTCGGCGTTCCGGCCGCCGGTTGTGCGCCTCAGTAGGATGTTGCCTCGGTCTCACAGCACGACTCCTACTGGTATTCTCCTTGTTGCTTTGATCTCGTTTCTCACTCAGCACAATCTATCTCGCTTCTAATCCTTCCTTGGGCACCGCCGCTATGCTGAGCAGGCACGGTCCTGTGACGTTCTCTCAAGTTGCCAGGCCTCTGTCAGGATCCCACCCCCGACAGGGGCCCTACCGAATCTTCCCCCACAACACCCTCTGCCACAAGGTGTTGCCTGGTTCCAACCCAGTCAGCTTTCTGTCTAACTTCCTGCCTGACCCCCAGTTTTACCAGTATGTGAGGAGTGGCCTAATGAATAGAACCCTTAGCTCCCCCTGGAGGCCCGGCTGTGAAATGTATTGGTGTCTGTGATACCTGGTCAGGTGAACTCCTTCAGTGCCATCAGACGTACCATAGCTCCCCTTAGTGGCGGAGCCACAGTACTGCAACGACCAGGACTCTGGGGCGCTGCATGTTCCCAGGGCCCACATGAGATTGTTATGACACATGAACCCTGTGCCAAATCGGCGCTGGTTTCACTGTCCCCACCTATGGATGTGTAAGTAATCAAAAGGAAGTGAGCGGCATCTGCATTTTATATTAACACATAAAATGACGCTTAAAAAAAAATGCTTAGGGAAAGATAAAAAGTAATGTTCTCCAACTCTGAGGACTGTGTTTTTTCCAGCATGACAATCTACCATGCCACACAGCTAGGTCTATCAAGGTGTGGATGAAGGACCACCACATCAAAACCCTGTCATGGGCAGCCCAATCTCCAGACCTGAACCCCATTGAAAACCTCTGGAATGTAATCAAGAGGATAATGGATAGTCACAAGCCATTAAACAAAGAAGAACTGCTTAAATTTTTGCACCAGAAGCAGTGTGAAAGACTGGTGGAAGGCATGCCAAGACACATGAAAGTTGTGATTAAAAATCATGGTTATTCCACAAAATATTGATTTATGAACTCTTCCTGAGTTAAAACATTAGTATTGTTGTTTCTAAATGATTCTGAACTTTTTTTTTTGCATTATTTGAGTTCTGTAAGCAATGCATTTTTTTGTTATTTTGACCATTTCTCATTTTCAGAAAATAAATACAAAATTTATTGCTTGGAACTTTGGAGATATGTTGTCAGTAGTTTATAGAATAAAAGAACAATTTACATTTTACTCAAATATACCTATAAAGGGAGAAATCAGACAAAATGAAAATTTTGCATTGGTCTCTTAATTTTTGCCAGAGCTGTATGTCTAAATAATAAATGAATACATGCATATTAGCCATTGTATCATGCTACAGCACAAGCGCCGCCGCCTGCGTGATGAATGTTCTTTTTTATCCACACAATATTCTATGCATTATGTAAGTGAGAGATTAGTATCTACTATTGACTTCACTGTTTTTTAATAATGTTGCTGGACTTCTTACCTGCACTACTTGGGCAATCTGTCATGCCATGATTACTCTGTATCTAATCTAGTGTACCATATGCTGCTATTTACTTACTTTTTGGACCTTGAATCTTTCTTTACAATTTATTACTGTGTATTTATTTATTATTAATTGTATGTACTGTTCCTAATATATTTAAGTGTGGCACTCTCTCTGTAGTTGTGCCACCATTCACCAAGTTTGTTCTAATAAAGGTGTTTTATCTTTTTCTATTTATGCCTTGGAATATTCTTTGACCACATATTCAGTTTTTTTCCTCTCTTGGTTTCTCTGTACAATATGAATGGTCTGCCATTTTTTCCTCAATGCACATATATATCACCACTTCAATGATACATCCGTAATTTATTTTTAGTTGATATATATATATATATATATATGTGTTTTGCCCTTGTCCAGCGTGCTTTGTTTCTAGTGTCTGTAGTTTACCGAGCACAATCCTGCTGACAGATTCGCTTTAAATGTATCCTCTGAAAAAATTATTTATATTAGGTATCCAAAAATTTATAATGTTAAAAGCACAAGATGACTCATAGCAATGCTTGGGTCACATGACCATTTTCTCTTCATCTGAGAAAAATGGTCCAATTATGCTAATCAGACTCTGATCAGAGTTTTATCAAAGTGGGATCGATTTTTCTTGGAGGTGGAGAGAGAAAAAAAAAGTTTCTCCACCTTCTCCATTCAGTCAGTCCGTGAAAATCAGACCACCCATAGACTTACATTGCTGATTTTGAGCCGACACTATGATCATAATCGGACATCAATGATTTTTTTTTTGTTCAGAACACTTGGTCGGGCATGTGCAGAGCCACATAGAATAAAGGGTAGCACTTGTCCAATTTAAACGGTCGTGTGCAAGAGCCCAAAGGGACACTAAATAGGCCCACTCAAAACATGCAGTAAATAATTCAGCATGTCACAAAGAAGGGGCCAATTAAAGTGCTCAGATCCCCAACTGCTCCAACCCATAGTACGTCAATATGATGTACTATGAGGCATTGGGTATAAACAATAATCATCATGGTAACCATGCAAATAGTACCTTTTTGTAGATAGTTGCTGCTGTAAATGTAGGTCAGTTACTTTCTCAAAACCAAACCACGTTTCGCCAAGCTTCCTCAGGGTTCATAAGGACTTTTTTTGTTGATTTAATTAAAATGCCAGATTTGAAAATTGGAGCTTCGTCATTAAGCTCAAAGTTTGCTCTGTCACTAAGTGGATAATAGCATTTTTTTCCTTCTTTTCATGGGCAGACCGCTCTTCCCAGGTGCACAGCACTATCGGTAATAGATAGCTCTGTCTGCATAAAATACCATTATTCTCAACAACATATATGCTGTTTGCACAAGATGATGTGCTGCCAAGAACGATGCTTTATAAGCAAGCTTAAAAATCATTTAACTTGACAAACGAGTGTTTTGCTTGTTGGTCGAGTGATTTGGCAGCCTGTTTACACTGGCTAATTATTGGGAAAAAGCTTTCCTGGGAACGCTGGTTCACAATAATTGACCAATGTGAACTAGATTTTAATTAATATAAATAAAATAAGTGACTGTAGAATCCAGCTTCATTCAATGATCTTTGATGTTGGCACAACTGAAGAATGACTCCTGGCCTTGGCTTACAAATGTGGATGTAAAATACTGACAAAACACTGCAGTTTGGTCTTGGGTGCAATGCTTCTCATGTTTTACTTACTCTGTCTCTCTTTGTTTAGCGCATGTCAGAGAGAATAAGGGCCCCTTCACACTGGTCGATTCTGCTACGATTACGACGCATTTGCGTCATATTCGACATCGCAGTACGAGCTCGTAGCCAGCGGTCACACTCTACGATGTTAACGCTTTTTCTGACGTAGTTGCGATGTGAACGTCACGCGTCGCAATCGTACGCTACCCTTCACACCGCCATAGTCCTACGACTCCGAGCGTGACGTATTACCAGCATGGGCGTGCTAAAACGTCACGCCCAATCAGGAGACAGGTATGCGGAAGCCCAACCCACGTAGTCGCATTACGAGCTCGTATGACCGCCGTCACATACTACGATTTCGACCGCCACAGCGAGACATTTACGACGAAAGAAAGTTCTGCTCTTTCTTTCACATCGTACGATGCTGGGCTGCGTCGCAAATCGTAACGCCATGTCACACTTTGCAACCTCGGAACGAGGACGGATAAACGTCACAAATCGAACGCTCGTTCAGACTTTGATTGCACAGTGTGAAGGGGCCCTAATACCTCAGGTGCAGTACAAGGCATTGAGATCTAATTTCTTATCAGTCTGTAAATCTCTCCTCAGTGTGTAGTAGTCAGCAGGACTGTGGTCTTGTCATCTATTCAAATAAAGCAAATGAGAAAGAAAATTGAATTTTTTAAGGCTATCTCTGACTTGAAATACAGCGTAGCTGAAAACCCCAAAAGCCATTCAGTGACTCTACAAGAAGAAGTTCAGCAGAGGATGTAAGTGGCAAAATGAACAAATTTTTTATTTTCCCTTAGGCTGAGAATACACATATAGATTTGGACTTTAATTACACCAATATCAATCTTCAAGCAGCCTCACATTTTGTAAGTTCATCTAAATCAATTGTGCAAAAAACAATAATCGTCAATACTAAAAAATGCTGCTCAAGTCAACTTTTACATCTACAATGCAGATGTTTGCCTTGTGTATGGCTCTAAAGGGAGTTGTCTATACAGCTGTGAAAGCAGACACTGGAGAGATATATGGTCCATGGATCTGGCATGTCCGACTTTGGTCTGCTGATCATTTTGTGATAAGCCATGGCCAATGTTGTCTGGTAGCAGTTTTCCTAAAGACCGTTGGAAAGTTCGGCAAAACAAGTGCTATTCTGTAAGCAAAAGTTGGGGAAGTTGGCTATTGACAGTATTTTAGTATATAGTACAAGTTAAGGCAGATTCAAATGCCCAATGGGGACTCAAAAAAATAAAATGAAAGTTAATAAAAAAATTAAAAAAATTACCCTTTTCCAATGTTAAAATTAAACATTTGGTGTTACCATGTCTGTAAGAGTCCTATGTATGAAAAAAAAATTGACCTTTATGGTCAACTGTAAGGGTAAGTTCACACAGGGCTTTTTTGATGATTTTTTTTTCTGCAGCAAAACCTGATTTCTTGCCAGAAAAAAGGGTGCGTCAAAAACGCAGGTTTAGGTGCGTCTTTTGGTGTGGTTTTTTTCAGGCTTTTTTGTCTTTTTGTGCATGCTAATAAAGTTGAGTGCCCCCAGAGAAAAAAAAATAACTGCTTCCTGTAGAACCACCCATATGATTAGTTGGGAAACATTAAAGCTCCTTTACCAAGACATGGCTAACACCCCACTACCTGACACTACCTCACAATAGCTCTTCACACCTCACTACTACCAGACACTCCCTCACAATAGATCACTATCAGGACACCTCACTACCTCACAATAGCTCACTGTCACTATGGACACTTCAGTAACCACACCCCAAAGCTCTTGGCTGTGAGGTCACTTCCTGCTGGCCATGACTTTTCTGCATAAAAAAGCAGCAAGTAATGATACCTGAGTTTTTGCAGCATTTTTCCTGCACCCATTCAAGCCAATGGGTGAAAAACGCTGCAAACACGCAGTAAAAACGCTGAAAGAAGTGACATCCTCTATGTCAAAAAAACGCAGCAAATCACAAAATCCTGAAGACACAAAAAACACAAACAATGTGTGTGCATGAGATTTCTGAAATCTCATTGGCTTTGCTGGTAATGGAAAAAGCAGCTGAAAATTAGCATAAAAATAGCTGAAAAAAAAAACGCCCTGTATGAACTTACCTCAAAGAGAAAAAAATTAACTGCCAGAATATACAGTATACAATGAAAACAACTTGCCTAAACAACTGGAATTCAAATATGCGAGAATAAATAGGTTGATATGTAAAATTAAACAGTAATTGAAAAAGACAAAATATTAAAATATTTAGAATTGAGAGTCCTCAGTGGTTGATACCTTTTAATGGCTAACTGAAAAGATGGTAACAAATAAGCTTTCGAGACTACTCAGGCCTGTTGAAGAGACCTGTGTAGTCTCAAAAGCTTATTTGTTACCATCTTTTCAGTTAGCCATTAAAAGATATCAACCACTGAGGACTCTTAATTATAAATATTTTTCTATCTACTGGCTAACAAGGTGCGAAGATATATATCTTTCCTGTAATTAAATATAAAAAAAACTTACAAGATATCTACAATTAGGTTTTCAAAGAGTGTCATCAAAAGATTCATGCAAGGCAAAATAAAAAAAAAACATACATGCAAGATATATAAATAGTACCAACTATCAATATGGAAAAATAAACATGCATTATACTCATGTCGCTATAAGCACACATGCTTTCTGCTTCCCAGGAGGCAGTGGGGTTTTGAATAATTCATAGTTTGGATCTGCAGCATTATCATGTCACTGGCCTGAACTGTGCACTCTCCCATAGTGCAAGCAGAGTAGGAGCACAGTGACCTTAAAATTGGCTGGATTCAGCGATACGGCCAGCTACAGAGTATTGCTTACCAGCTGTGTAAAGTGGTAGCAATGACCAAGCTGCTCCTTCATAGTGTCCTGACACTTTCCAGGAAAACCATGTTTCAGTCCCAGTGTGCTGTCATGTGTCTGGAACTATGTCGCACCTTGAGTTCTTGACATTGTTGGAATGTCTGAACAAGTTTCTAGTATGGGATCCCACTGCATCAAAGGATAGGTACATACTGGCCCTAGCAGCCCACTGCACCTGAACTTGACCTTGCTACTGTACTTCCCTATCTGATTCACTAACAGAAAGTGCCTGTTTTTCACTAGCACTAAACTCCTCCAACTGTGGGCTCGCCCCTAAACATTAAGTGTATCTTATCGTATACCTTCAGCTAACTACAGTTACTATTCTATAACAGTATGTGCTAAGCCTATTGTCCTTATCCTATGTCCTGTAGAAAAAAGTGGTTCTCCAGCTATGATGGAAAAATAGGTAAGTATAAAACTTCACATTTATTTAAGCATATTAAAAGTCCAAAATATTGGCATGACACAGTGCAGGACTACAGAACAAAACAATGCATTTTGGCTAGCATGCCTTAGTCATGGTCTGATTGCGATGAGCTGACTCTCCCTTGTTCACTCTCACCCTTTTATAATTATATCTTATGTCCTATCCTTATATTGTACACTAACAACATGCTACTTCACCACATCACACAGGGCCGGCGTTAGGGGCAGGCAGACCAGGCAGCTGCCTAGGGCCCTCCGCTCTCCCCAGGGGCCCCCAGCTAGCGACACATCACACAGCCACTATGGGGCCCCTGTGAGGCAGGGGTGCCCACCTGCTGCCAGCGCAGACTCCCCCACCACAGCATTGAACTATACCGGTGTCTACCGGTACAGTACAAAGCAATGATCAACTGGCCTTGTACCTGAATGGACTGTCATCTTCCTAAGCTTGTCGTTACCTTCTCTCTGTGCGTTCCACAGATGTAGTAGTCAGCCCTGGAAGCTCTGAAGTTACACTGGCTCTTATCCTGGCGAGTCAGCGGAAGGGTGGGACTCTGTAATGTGCACCATCTTAGGTATTTTGCTGGGACTGTTCTATGTGTTATCTGCCTGCTTTGTGGTTCAATAAATTAAATGGATTTGTGTTAGAGGACTATTATGGATGTGTGAGAGAGGACAAGGCTGGATGTGGGGGGAGAGGACAATAGGACAATGAGGAATGTGGGGGAGAGGACAATGATGGATGTGTGGGTGAGGACAATGTTGAATGTGTGGGAGAGGACAATTATGGATGTGTGGGAGATGACAATGATAGATGTGTGGGAATGACAATGATAGATGTGTGGGAAAGGAAAATGATGGATGTAGGGAAGAGGACAAGGATGGATGTGTGGGAGAGGACAATGATGAATGTGTGGGAGAAGACTGATGGATGTAGGGGAGAGGACTACAATAGGATGTGATGGGATGTGGGGGAGAGTGCTATGATGGGATGTGGGGAGAGGTAATTGAGGAGGGTGTTGTGAATTCCGCTCTTGGGCTCCCTCCTGTGGTTTTGAGTGGTATGGCTGCTTCTTGGATTTAGCATCAGCAGCTGTTCTCACTGATCGTTTTTCTGGCTCGGCTATATTAGTCTGGCCTTATCCCTAATTCAATGCCAGTTGTTAATTGTTGAGCTTGGAGTCATGGTTCTCTGAGGATTTCCCTGCCACTCTGACCATTTCAGCAAAGCTAAGTCCTTGCTTGTCTTTTTGCAGTTCACTTGTTGAGGACTTTGTTGTTTGGCATTTTCTATGTTTTGCTCATTTGTCCAGCTTATCAGTATGGATCTATTTAGCTAAGCTGGAAGCTCTGGGCAGCAGAGTTTGCCCTCCACACCTTTAGTCAGGTGTGGAGATTTTTGCATTTCTCTGCGGTGGACTTTTTCTAGTTTTTATTATTGACCGCACAGTTTTCTGTTCTGTACTAATTCTGTCTAGCTAGTAGTGGCCTCCTTTGCTAAATCTTGTTTCATACTACGTATGTCATTTCCTTCTCCTCTCACAGTCATTATTTGTGGGGGGCTGTCCTATCCTTTGGGGACTTTCTCTGAGGCAAATAGCTTTACTGTTTCTACCTTCAGGGGTAGCTAGTTCTCCGGCTGTGACGAGGTGTCCAGGGAGTGACAGGAACATCCCACGGCTACTGCTAGTGTCTGTGTTAAGATTAGGAACTGCGGTCGGTATAGTTACCACCTGCTCATGTCGCTCCTTAATCACCAGACCATAACAGTACAACTGGACAAAAATGAGCTGAATGCATCTCAAAAGAAGGAAAAGAAAAAGAGTTCTGAGCCATTTTTTTTTTCTTTAGTCTGTTTTGTCTTTTTCCTTCCTCTTAATCTCTGGGTGATTCAGGATTTGGATGCGGGCATGGATGTTCAGGGGTTGTTTTCTCGTGTGGATCAGCTTGCTGCAAGAGTACAGAGTATTCAAGATTATGTTGTTCAGACTCCGGCCTTAGAGCCTAGAATTCCTACTCCGGATTTGTTTTACGGGGATAGAACTACGTTTTTGAACTTTAAAAATAACTGCAAATTATTTTTTGCTCTGAAACCCCGTTCCTCTGGTGACCCCATTCAGCAAGTAAAAATAGTTATTTCTCTGCTGCGTGGTGACCCTCAGGACTGGGCATTCTCCCTTGAGTCAGGGGATCCAGCATTGCTTAATGTAGATGCATTTTTTCAATCGCTCGGATTATTGTATGACGAACCTAACTCTGTAGAGCATGCTGAGAAAACACAGTTGGCCCTGTGTCAGGGTCAGGAAGCGGCAGAATTATACTGCCAGAAATTTAGAAAATGGTCTGTGCTCACTAAATGGAATGAGGATGCTCTGGCAGCAATTTTCAAAAAGGGTCTTTCTGAAGCCCTTAAGGATGTTATTGTGGGGTTCCCCACGCCTGTTGGTTTGAGCGAGTCTATGTCTCTGGCCATTCAGATTGATCGGCGCCTGCGCGAACGCAAAGTGGTGCACCATATGGCAGCGTCCTCTGAGCAGAGTCCTGAGCCTATGCAATGTGATAGGATATTGACTAGAGCGGAACAGAGGGGATACAGACGTCAGAATGGCTTGTGTTTTTACTGTGGGGATTCTGCTCATGCTATTTCTGATTGCCCTAAACGTATTAAGAGGGTCGCTAGATCTGTTACCATTAGTACTGTGCAGCCTAAGTTTCTCCTGTCTGTGACCCTGATTTGCTCATTGTCATCTTTTTCTGTCATGGCATTTGTGGTTTCGGGCGCTGCTCTGAACTTAATGGACTTAGAATTCGCTAGGCGCTGTGGTTTTTCTTTGCAGCCTTTGCAGAGTCCCATACCCTTAAGGGGTATTGATGCTACACCGTTGGCCAAGAATAAACCTCAGTATTGGACTCAGCTGACTATGTGCATGGCTCCAGTACATCAGGAAGATTGTCGTTTTCTGGTGTTGCATAATTTACATCATGTTGTTGTACTGGGTTTTCCATGGTTACAAGTACACAATCCAGTGCTGGAATGGAAATCAATGTCTGTGACTAGTTGGGGTTGTCAAGGGGTACATAGTGACGTTCCTTTAATGTCAATTTCCTCTTCCCCCTCTTCTGATGTTCCTGAATTTTTGTCAGATTTCCAGGATGTATTTGATGAGCCCAAGTCCAGTTCCCTTCCTCCACATAGGGACTGTGATTGTGCTATTGACTTGATTCCTGGCTGTAAGTTCCCTAAGGGCCGACTTTTCAATCTGTCTGTGCCAGAGCATGCAGCGATGCGGAGCTATGTAAAGGAGTCTTTAGAGAAGGGGCATATTCGGCCGTCTTCGTCACCATTGGGAGCGGGATTCTTTTTTGTTGCCAAGAAGGATGGCTCCTTGAGACCCTGTATTGATTATCGTCTTCTTAATAAGATCACGGTCAAATTCCAATACCCTTTACCTTTGCTCTCTGATTTGTTTGCTCGGATTAAGGGGGCTAGTTGGTTTACCAAGATTGACCTTCGAGGGGCATATAATCTTGTTCGTATTAAACAGGGTGACGAATGGAAAACTGCATTTAATACGCCCGAAGGCCATTTTGAATACCTGGTGATGCCTTTCGGGCTTTCTAATGCTCCTTCTATATTTCAGTCCTTTATGCATGATATTTTCCGCAATTATCTTGACAAATTCTTGATTGTGTATTTGGATGATATTTTGATTTTTTCCAATGATTGGGAGTCTCATGTGAAGCAGGTCAGGATGGTATTCCAGATCCTTCGTGATAATGCTCTATTTGTGAAGGGGTCTAAGTGCCTATTTGGAGTTCAGAAGGTCTCTTTTTTGGGGTTTATTTTTTCTCCTTCGTCTATAGAAATGGATCCTGTTAAGGTCCAAGGCATTCATGACTGGATTCAACCCACATCTGTGAAGAGCCTTCAGAAATTTTTGGGCTTTGCTAATTTTTATCTCCGTTTCATTGCCAACTTCTCTAGTGTGGTTAAACCCCTGACCGATTTGACGAAGAAAGGCGCTGATGTGACTAATTGGTCCTCTGAGGCTGTTGAGGCCTTTCAGGAGCTTAAACGCCGATTTACTTCTGCCCCTGTCTTGCGTCAGCCGGATGTTTCTCTTCCTTTTCAGGTTGAGGTTGACGCTTCTGAGATTGGGGCAGGGGCCGTTTTGTCACAGAGGAATTCTGATGGTTCCTTGATGAAGCCATGTGCCTTCTTTTCCCGAAAGTTTTCGCCTGCGGAACGCAATTATGATGTCAGCAATCGGGAGTTGTTTGCTATGAAGTGGGCATTTGAGGAATGGCGACATTGGCTTGAGGGAGCCAAGCACCGCATTGTGGTCTTGACCGATCATAAGAATCTGATTTACCTCGAGTCGGCCAAGCGGCTGAACCCTAGACAGGCTCGGTAGTCCCTGTTTTTCCCCCATTTTGATTTTGTGGTCTCATATCTTCCAGGATCTAAGAATGTTAAGGCGGATGCCCTCTCTAGGAGTTTTTTGCCTGATTCTCCTGGAGTCCTTGAGCCGCTTGGCATTCTTAGGGAAGGGGTGATTCTGTCTGCCATCTCCCCTGATTTGCGGCGGGCGCTTCAGGAATTTCAGGCTGATAAACCTGACCGCTGTCCTGTGGGGAAGCTGTTTGTTCCTGATAGATGGACAAGTAAGGTAATTTCTGAGTTCCATTGTTCTGTGTTGGCCGGTCATCCTGGGATTTTTGGTACCAGAGATTTGGTTGCTAGGTCCTTTTGGTGGCCTTCCTTGTCGCGGGATGTGCGTTCTTTTGTGCAGTCCTGTGGGACTTGTGCCCGGGCTAAGCCTTGCTGTTCCCGCGCTAGTGGGTTGCTTTTGCCCTTGCCTGTCCCGGAGAGGCCTTGGACGCATATTTCCATGGATTTTATTTCGGATCTTCCTGTGTCCCAGAAGATGTCTGTTATCTGGGTGGTTTGTGACCGGTTCTCTAAAATGGTCCATTTGGTACCTTTGCCTAAATTGCCTTCCTCCTCTGATTTGGTTCCATTATTTTTTCAGCATGTGGTTCGTTTGCATGGCATTCCAGAGAATATTGTGTCTGACAGAGGTTCCCAGTTTGTTTCCAGGTTTTGGCGGGCCTTTTGTGCTAAGATTGGCATTAATTTGTCTTTTTCTTCGGCGTTCCATCCTCAGACAAATGGCCAAACTGAGCGAACTAATCAAACCTTGGAAACCTATTTGAGATGCTTTGTGTCTGCTGATCAGGATGATTGGGTGGCTTTCTTGCCGTTGGCCGAGTTTGCCCTTAATAATCGGGCCAGTTCGGCTACTTTGGTTTCGCCTTTCTTTTGTAATTTTGGTTTCCATCCTCGTTTTTCTTCAGGGCAGGTTGAGCCTTCTGATTGTCCTGGTGTGGATTCTGTGATGGACAGATTGCAGCAGATTTGGACTCATGTGGTAGACAATTTGACATTGTCCCAGGAAAAGGCTCAGCGTTTTGCTAACCGCCGTCGGTGTGTTGGTCCTCGGCTTCGTGTGGGGGATTTGGTCTGGTTATCCTCTCGTCATGTTCCTATGAAGGTTTCTTCCCCTAAGTTCAAGCCTCGGTTTATTGGCCCTTATAAGATTTCTGAGATTATCAATCCAGTGTCTTTTTGTTTGGCCCTTCCAGCCTCTTTTGCCATCCACAATGTTTTCCATAGATCTTTGTTGCTGAGATATGTGGTACCCGTTGTTCCATCTGTTGATCCTCCTGCTCCGGTGTTGGTTGAGGGGGAGTTGGAATATGTGGTTGAGAAAATTTTAAA
Organism: Ranitomeya variabilis; assembly: GCF_051348905.1. Classification (NCBI taxonomy): domain Eukaryota; kingdom Metazoa; phylum Chordata; class Amphibia; order Anura; family Dendrobatidae; genus Ranitomeya; species Ranitomeya variabilis. The sequence goes on from NC_135233.1 coordinate 883,526,274, forward strand.
TTCTCATTTTTCGATGCAGAGGCTTCAGTATCTTGTCAAGTGGAAGGGTTATGGCCAGGAGGATAATTCTTGGGTGGTTGCCTCCGATGTCCATGCCGCCGATTTGGTTCGTGCTTTCCATTTGGCTCGTCCTGATCGGCCTGGGGGTCTGGTGAGGGTTCGGTGACCCCTCCTCAAGGGGGGGTACTGTTGTGAATTCCGCTCTTGGGCTCCCTCCGGTGGTTATAAGTAGCATTTTTGTGAATTCTGCTCTTGGGCCCCCTCCTGTGGTTTTGAGTGGTAATGCTGCTTCTTGGATTTAGCATCAGCAGCTGTTCTCACTGATCGTTTTTCTGGCTCGGCTATATTAGTCTGGCCTTATCCCTAATTCAATGCCAGTTGTCAATTGTTGAGCTTGGAGTCATGGTTCTCTGAGGATTTCCCTGCCACTCTGACCATTTCAGCAAAGCTAAGTCCTTGCTTGTCTTTTTGCAGTTCACTTGTTGTGGACTTTGTTGTTTGGCATTTTCTATGTTTTGCTCATTTGTCCAGCTTATCAGTATGGATCTATTTAGCTAAGCTGGAAGCTCTGGGCAGCAGAGTTTGCCCTCCACACCTTTAGTCAGGTGTGGAGATTTTTGCATTTCTCTGCGGTGGACTTTTTCTAGTTTTTATTACTGACCGCACAGTTTTCTGTTCTGTACTAATTCTGTCTAGCTAGTAGTGGCCTCCTTTGCTAAATCTTGTTTCATACTACGTATGTCATTTCCTTCTCCTCTCACAGTCATTATTTGTGGGGGGCTGTCCTATCCTTTGGGGATTTTCTCTGAGGCAAGATAGCTTTCCTGTTTCAACCTTCAGGGGTAGCTAGTTCTCCGGCTGTGACGAGGTGTCCAGGGAGTGATAGGAACATCCAACGGCTACTGCTAGTGTCTGTGTTAAGATTAGGAACTGCTGTCGGTATAGTTACCACCTGCTCAGAGCTAGTCTCATGTCGCTCCTTAATCACCAGACCATAACAGGAGGGTGGGTGAGATGAAAATGATAGGGTTGGTGGAGAGAACAATGAGGTATGTGGAGGATTGGGATGGGAGTAAGAGGGACATATGATGGACTTTTGAACAAAGGGAGGGGATGATATGATTAGATATGGATGTAAAATGAATTGGGAGATAGAGGAGGGTGATAAGTCCCTGAAAGCATCCTCCTCATCCCACAATTCATTATGATACTATCAGGGACTTAAAAGTTATTGAGAAGGAGATAAGGTGCATAGGATACTTGTAATGAATTGAAAGGTAGGAGAAGACACTGTCAGGGATTTGTAATGAATTAGGAGATGGGAGAAGATATTAAGTACCTGATAATGTCTTCTGCCACCCTCAAATTCATTATGAAGCTTTGAAGGACTTAAAATCAATGGGGAGGGACACAGGACAGGGCCTAAAGCTATGTGCATGCGTTCAGGATTTGTAGCAGAAAATTCTGCTGCATATCCTAATGCAGTGCTCCTCAACTTCGGTCCTCAAGAACCACCAACAGGTCATTTTTTCAGGATTTCCTTGGTACTACACAGGTGATACTTGTATCAGCTGGACGACCAAGAATCCCATCACCTGTGTAATACTAAGGAAATCCTGAAAACATGATCTGTTGTGGTTCTTGAGGGCCGGAGTTGGGGAACACTGTCCTAATGTGTTGGCAGGAAGAACATTGCATAAAATACATTTTTTTTGCCACATTTTTTGTATGCTTTTGATGCTTATTTTCACCATTCATTAGCATGGATGAAATCCGCTGCAAAAAATGGACTGGGAGGAGGAAGAAGGGGTAGGTAACAGAGGTTAATTCCTCTCTTCATTTCCTTCCACTCCCTTATTTATTTTAGCGATACTTTGAGTATGGGAACACTCTGATTTATATAGGGGGGCTATGTAGGGACTCATAATGTATACAGTAAACTATTTGTGGGCTCATACTGTTTGGAGGGGGCTATGTGAGGGCTCATATTATATATAGAGAGCCTATGTGGGGAATCATACTGTATATAGGGCGCTATGTGGGTTCTCATACTGTATATAGGGGACTGTGAGGGCTCATACTGTATATAGGAGGCTATTTGGATGCTCATACTGTATATAGGGGCCTATGTGTGAGCTCATACTGTACATAGGGGACTGTGGGGGCTCATACCATATGCAGGGGGTTATGTGAGGGCTCATATTGTATATAGAGAGACTATGTGGGGACTCGTACTCTATATAGGAGGTTATGTGAGGGTTTCATACTCTATATAGAGGGGCTATGTGGGGCTCACACTATATATGGGGCTGTGTTTGGGCTCTTACAGTATATAGGGGGCTGTGTGCAGGATCATACAACATATAGGGGGCTGTGGGTAGGCTCATGGCATATAGGGGGATGTCAGTATACTTAGTTCTGCTCAATATTAGATACAAATAATATAAAATAATTATAATTGATATATTAATATTAAAATTGAGCCAAATTAGTTTCCTTATTGGTTTGGCCCTTCACAATAGTCACGGTCTCTCATGTGGCCCACAGAGAAAATGAATTGCCCACCCTTGAAATACAGCATACAAATCCAATATATACCCACCAAACACTATAATAAATATACCATGTGTCACACACTGTCCAGCCAGTCTTATGCACGTTTCATGTCTCGATTCTTGATCATAATCTTTTAGCTTGATAATCAACAGAGATCAAGAGTGAAACAGCACCATATGCATTTAAGGTCTCATTTGGTGATTTTGAGAGCTTTGTGCTACAATTGTTGAGGTTATAAAGTAAAAAAATATTTTTTAAATACCCCTGAAATAGCACCTCCTTTTGGAAACTCCACTCCTCAAGGCAATTACTAGGACTGGGTTCACATTAGCGTTTCTGTGCGCAGCGTGTTATCCGCATAGATCCACATGTGTACATATCATTAACATGGTGCATGCAGGCACATGCGTTTGCATGCGTGCGCATGTGGATGCGTACGAATGCGTCGTTTCGCGTGTGCGGCGGTGTTCAGCGAACGCAACATGCTGCATTTTTTGAGAAGTCAAATATTGCACAATCATGTGCATGCGGATGAGTGTCAAAAAAACATTACTGTCTATGGGAACGCATTGGTACGCAAGGGCATGCATTCGATACGCATGCGTACTTTAGACTGCGCATGTCCAGGAAATGATGTCACCAACTCCACCATGCGCATAAAAAAAGCAAACACATGCCAAAACACATTTAAACGCATGCACACGCAGCGGGTTTTTTTGCATCATGCGCAAGATGATGCGGATGTGTAAGCATGCATATGATACGCTGTGCACCAAAATGCTAATGTGAACCTAGCCTAAGGATTATAAAAAGCATTTTGACCCTAAAAGTGTCTTTGAAAAATTAATGTGTGGCATATGGTAAAAAGTGACATTTAAATTTCTTAACCTATTTTGGGTTAACTTTTCTACTGTGTTGACCATGTGGTATCAGTGACATATTAGCTTGTTTTGGTGGTTCAGTATGCTTATGTTCAATATGTTTTGCACAATAAAAAACCATTAAAGCATTTTTGTGTAGCCATATTTTGGGAGCTATAACTTTTTAATTTCTATGTTGTGCTCCATTAGTATATTTTATTGTAAGAGATTAAAAAAAATAAAACCTACCGTAATGTTATTGTATATGTTTTTAATCTATTTCTTCCCTAACAGTTATCTGCAAGTTAATAATTGGCTACAGTTACAGTTCAGATGCCTTTGATGAATGAGTTATTTTCAATTATGTATATATTTTTTATGTTTTTATACTCATGAACTATAAACTCTACTATTTAAAAAAAAAAAAATTGGCTCTGCATTCTAAGATCGCTTTTTATTCCATTTTATGGGAGTCCTGGTGACTTTATTTTATATTTTCTATATTACAGTCATCACTGGGCAGGCTAAAAACTACTAGTTTTATATGTGTGTCATTACACACTTATAGAAACATACAGGCCATTAACACCCAGAAACTTATGAAGAACTTGCAGTCCTCATTGGCCCCAATCTCCTCCATCTCATGTCCTGATTCTGCTCTGAAGCATTACAATGAAACCCTGCAAAGTGCCCTGGATGAAGCTACACCTCCTATACATAGAACGACTCAGCACAGATGGCGACAACCGTGGCACACGCTGCAAACATGTTTCCTGCAGCGGTGCTCCAGGTGCGCCGAACGTCTGTGGAGAAAATCTAATCTACCCGAAGATTTCATCCATTATAAGTTCATGCTAAAAACATACAACTCTGCCCTTCACCTCTCCAAACAAACCTATTTCAACACCCTGATCACCTCACTGTCAAATAACCCTAAACGTCTCTTTGACACTTTCCAGTCCCTACTCAACCCAAGAGAGCAGGCTCCAACCACGGATCTCTGCGCTGACAATCTGGCCAATTACTTCAAAGAAAAAATTTACCGCATTCGACAGGAAATCATCTCCCAATCTCTTCATACCATGCACTGTCCTCCCTCCCCCACTGCATCTAGTTCACTCTCTGACTTTGAGCCAGTTACAGAAGAAGAAGTAGTCAGGCTCCTTGCATCTTCTCACCCGACCACTTGCACCAGTGACCCCATTCCGTCACATCTCCTCCAGTCCCTTTCCCTGGCTGTCACCTCTCACCTAACAAAAATATTCAACCTTTCTCTCTTCCGGTATTTTTCCCTCCTCATTTAAGCATGCCATCATACATCCATTACTTTAAAAAAATCCCTCGACCAAAACTGTGCCGCTAATTATAGACCTGTCTCTAATCTTCCCTTCATCTCTAAACTCCTTGAACGCCTGGTCCACTCCCGTGTCAGGGAGAGACTTGGTGAGCGAGAGCTAATAACCCGGGCTCCTGCAATTTCCCTAAGACTAGGGAAATCCTGACTGACCCTCTACCTGAAGTTTACACTGATGGTGTGCATGTTCAGGCCTCGAACCTCACCCTAACTCCTGAGCTCAGCCCTAGGCTGAAACCTCCACCCACCACCCAGTGAAGAGGTAATACTTAAATACCCACAGTTAGCAAATACAAGGATAAAGGAAAATATACACCACGCCGCAGACACTCAGGAATACACTATAAATGTGCAGGGCAAAATAAACACAAATATAGGAAGGAGTAAATAAGACGAAGGAATATACACCACCAGCAACGAATCTCCAACCACCAGCTCTCCACTCCAGACCGAGATAACAACGCAAGACAGAAGCTATAATCGGCGACGCCCAATGATCAGGAGAACTATTTAAAGGCCATGGAAATGGCCCAGCTTCCAATCCGAGGATCAGGTAAATTAACCCCGGAACAGCTAGACAAAATCTAGCAGACGCCAATCAGTAAATAGTGGTCAAAAGCGGAATTACCGCTGTCTGTCGGACGATCTGGTCTGAACAGCGTCCGACATGACATCCCGTCTTACCCGCTATCTCAGATAACTCTCTTCTTGACCCTCTTCAATCTGGCTTCCGCTCTTTACACTCTACTGAAACTGCCCTCACTAAAGTCTCTAATGACCTACTAACCGCTAAATCTAATGGTCACTACTCCATGCTAATTCTCTTGGATCTCTCCGCAGCATACTCCGATACTGTGGATCATCAGCTCCTCAATATGCTCCGCTCCATCGGCCTCAAGGACACCGTTCTCTCCTAGTTCTCCTCCTATCTCTCTGACCGATCCTTCACTGTATGTTTTGCTGGTTCCTCCTCCTCTCACCTTCCCCTTACTTCCTCAATGCTCAGTCCTAGGCCCCCTCCTCTTCTCTTTGTATACTGCCCCTATTGGACAAACAATCAGTAGATTTGGTTTCCAGTACCATCTCTATGCTGACGACACTCAATTATACACCTCTTCTCCTTTTATCACGCCGACCTTTTTAGAAAACACCAGTGAATGTCTTACCGCTGTCTCTAACATCATGTCCTCCCTCTATCTGAAACTGAACCTGTCAAAAACTGAACTCCTCGTGTTTTCTCCCTCTACTAACCTACCTTTGCCTGACATTGCCATCTCCGTGTGCGGTTCCACCATTACTCCAAAGCAACATGCCCGCTGCCTTGGGGTCATCCTTCATTCCGAGCTTTCATTCACCCCCCACATCCGATCACTGGCTCGCTCTTATCTGCATCTCAAAAACATTTCTAGAATTCGCCCTTTTCTTACTTTCGACTCTGCAAAAACTCTTACTGTTTCACTTATTAATTCCCGTCTGGACTATTGTAACTCTACTAATCGGCCTCCCTCTTACCAAACTCTCCCCGCTCCAATCTGTCCTGAATGCTGCAGCCAGGATCATATTCCTCACCAACCGTTACACCGATGCCTCTACCTTGTGCCAGTCATTACACTGGCTACCCATCCACTCCAGAATCCAGTACAAAACTACTACCCTCATCCACAAAGCACTCCATAGCTCAGCACCACCCTACATCTCCTCTCTGGTCTCAGTCTACCACCCTACCCGTGCCCTCCGCTCTGCTAATGACCTCAGGTTAGCATCCTCAATAATCAGAACCTCCAACTCCCGTCTCCAAGACTTTACACGTGCTGCGCCGATTCTTTGGAATGCACTACCTAGGTTAATACAATTAATCCCCAATCCCCACAGTTTTAAGCGTGCCCTAAAAACTCATTTGTTCAGATTGGCCTACCGCCTCAATGCATTAACCTAACGATCCCTGTGTGGCCTATCATAATAAAAAAAAAACCATAATCAGGTTCCTCGTATCGTGTTCTCATACACTTTATGCAGTTAATAGCCCTCTGTGTCCGTACTGTTACATACTTAGGCAGTTAACTGGTTCATGCAGCTTTACATGAACACCCGAGCCTTACACTATGGCTGGTCTAAATAACTAAAGCAATTGTTACCATCCACCTCTCGTGTCTCCCCTTTTCCTCATAGTTTGTAAGCTTGCGAGCAGGGCCCTCATTCCTCCTGGTATCTATTTTGAACTGTGATTTCTGTTATGCTGTAATGTCTATTGTCTGTACAAGTCCCCTCTATAATTTGTAAAGCGCTGCGGAATATGTTGGCGCTATATAAATAAAATTATTACTGACAAAATGTAACCAAATATGCATATTTGTTTATTAATATGTTATTATTTTTTCACAATAAAATCCCCTTTAATAAAGTAATTACCGTATATATACTAGAGTATAAGCCGAGATTTTCAGCCCAAATTTTTGGGCTGAAAGTGCCCCTCTCGGCTTATACTCGAGTCACGGTCGGCGGTGGGGTCGGCGGGTGAGGGGGAGAGGGCGCTGAGGCATAATCACCTAGTCCCGGCGCTCCTGGCGCTCCCCCTGCCCGTCACACTGTCTTCGGGTGCCGCAGCTCTTCCCCTGTTCAGCGCTCACAGTGGGACCGCTCATTAGAGAAATGATTATGGACTCCACTCCCATAGGGGCGGAGCCGCCTATTCATTTCTCTAATCAGCGGTGCCGGTGACCGCTGACAGAGGAAGAGCTGCGGCACCCGAAGACAGTGTGACAGGCAGGGGGAGCGCCCGGATCGCCGGGACTAGGTAAGTATTTTATATTCACCTGTCCACGTTCCAACCGCCGGGCGCCGCTCTGTCTTCGCGTCCTCTTGTTCTGACTGTTCAGGTCAGAGGGCGCGATGACGCATATAGTGTGCGCGCCGCCCTCTGCCTGATCAGTCAGTGCGGAGAGACGCCGGGACGGGACGCTGAGGAGCTGCAAGCAAGAGAGGTGAGTATGTGTGTTTTTTTTTTTTAATTGCAGCAGCAGCGTTATATATGGCACAGATTTATATGGCACATCTATGGGGCAACGGTACAGAGCATTATATATGGCACAGATTTATATGGCACATCTATGGGGCAACGGTGCAGAGCATTATATATGGCACAGATTTATATGGCACATCTATGGGGCAACGGTGCAGAGCACTATATATGGCACAGATTTATATGGCACATCTATGGGGCAACGGTGCAGAGCATTATATATGGCACAGATTTATATGGCACATCTATGGGGCAACGGTGCAGAGCACTATATATGGCACAGATTTATATGGCACATCTATGGGGCAACGGTGCAGAGCACTATATATGGCACAGATTTATATGGCACATCTATGGGGCAACGGTGCAGAGCACTATATATGGCACAGATTTATATGGCACATCTATGGGGCAACGGTGCAGAGCATTATATATGGCACAGATTTATATGGCACATCTATGGGGCAACGGTGCAGAGCATTATATATGGCACAGATTTATATGGCACATCTATGGGGCAATGGTGCAGAGCACTATATATGGCACAGATTTATATGGCACATCTATGGGGCAACAATGAACAGTGCAGAGCATATAAGGCACAGCTTAATAAGGAGCATCTATAGGGCAATAATGAACAGTGCAGAGCATATATGGCACTGCTTTATATGCAGCATCTATGGGGCCATAATGAACGGTGCAGAGCATTGTATATGGGGCATCTATGGGGCCATAATGAATGGTGCAGAGCATTATATATAGCACAGCTTTATAAGGAGCATCTATGGGGCCATAATGAACGGTGCAGAGCATTCTATATGGCACAGCTATATATGGAGCATCTATGGCGCAACAATCAACGGTATGGAACATTATATATGGCACAGCTTTATATGGAACCTCCTTTGGGGCAATAATGAACGGTATGGAGCATCTATTTTTATTTTTGAAATTCACCGGTAGCTGCTGTATTTTCCACCCTAGGCTTATACTCGAGTCAATAAGTTTTCCCAGTTTTTTGTGGCAAAATTAGGGGGGTCGGCTTATACTCGGGTCGGCTTATACTCGAGTATATACGGTAATATTTTGGGTGGAAATTTGTTAGAGCAATAACTTTTTTTTTTTTTCATTGACAAACATGTGTCAGAGCTTGTTATTTAGCTTGACAAAGTGAAGTTTATGTTACTAAATTTTTGAGGTTCATGTCACTTTTTGAATGCCTATATATATTGTAGCATGCCTAAAGGGTGTGTAGTCGACGGGAGGTATGTGCCACATAAGTGCCTTGTTGCTGTAATGTAGCCCGGAGTATTTCTTTGTTGTATATAACCATGTATATATGTGTGTTCCAGGACCTGTGGTGATGTCAGACCACATGGCTAATCATGTGATGGGTTACTGGGTGTGGTTAGCTCTATATAAGACAGGCTAATGCTTAACACAGGGGGATATATGTGGAGGTGAAACCCTCCTGAGTGTGTTAAGGTTACAGGACTAAGCCTGGTGGACTGGACACTTTGTTTTTTCTTTTCCTGAACTAAAGGCTATTTGTTTGCTGTTATTTTTCTATGTGGTTTATGACGTAATAAACCCTGTGAACTTTAAAGGAACGTGCCTCCTGAGTGTCAGCCGTCGCACCTGAGTGAGTGAAATCCCTACAATTGGTGGTAGACGTGCGGGCAGTGTTCCCAGCGGAGACGAAAAGTCTGTTATTGAATGTCCTGGGTCAAGTCTGTTGTAAGCCAGCCGGAGAAAATGGAGGAACTGCTGAAACACTTGGTCCAGTCGCAGTAACAGCAGCAAGCTGTTGATGCAGCAAATACAACAGAGTCAGCAGGAGCAACGGCAGAGCCAGCAGGAGCAACGACAGCAGATGCAACAGAACCAGCAGGAGCAACGGCAGCAGATGCAGCTTCTGGCAACCGCCATCCAGGGCAAGACGAGTGCCCCAACCCCAGGTCTGGCTGATGACACCCACGTTCGGAAGACGGTAAGACGCACATTGCAGAAAATGACCCCCGGGGATGATGTTGAGGCCTTCCTGATGGTGTTTGAGAGGGTTGCTGAGAGGGAAAAACTCCCACCAGAGCAGTGGGCAGAGGTACTGGCACCATACCTGACGGGAAAACCCCAGAAGGCGTACTATGATTTGACCTTGCAGGATGCCAAAGAGTATCACAAGTTGAAAGTCGAGATTCTCGCACGTTTAGGGGTGACATTGACTGTCAGGGCACAGCGAGTTCACAGCTGGGCCTATCACCGGGACAAACCGCCTCGCTCTCAAATGTTTGATCTGTTGCACCTGGTCCAGAAATGGCTGCAGCCAGAGTCATGTACACCTGCACAGATGGTGGAACGAGTGATGATGGATCGGTTTGTGCATTCCCTCCCGAGGTCCATACAGACTTGGGTTGCCCAGGGTGATCCCCAGAATGCCGACGAACTGATCGGACTGGTCGAGAGATACCAAGGGATGGAAGGCTCCTTTGGGAGGCAGCCCATGCCGTACTGGGGGTCCCAGAAAGCTGCTGAGTCCCAAAAAGGGGTGGCGCGTCCAAGGTCACAAAGGGCGGGGGAGGTGGTGCCCAAGGTCCCTACGGGTGATATTATTTGCTGGAGGTGCCACAGGCCAGGACATATAGCTGCCCATTGTTCCCAGACCACTGAGCAGATGGACTGCAGCATGGGACGCCGTTGTTCATACTATCCGTATCCAGCCTGCAGTGTGAACTCTCCGCCCAACGAGGGACCTCAAGCGTGTCCCGTAAAGGTGAACGGTCGAGCGGTAACGGCACTGTTAGACTCGGGGAGCCTAGTGACCCTGGTGAGGGCCACTTTTCCTCTCCACCTGCTCCCGGGAAGGAAGGTCGGAGTGCGATGCATACATGGTGATGCAAAGGACTACCCTTTGGCCAGGGTGGACATTGAAACGGCATGTGGCACTGAGTCCCACATAGTCGGCGTCGTGCAGGACTTGTTGCACCCTATAATTATTGGCCGGGATTTCTGTTTGTTTTGGGATTTGTGGGGAAAAGGTTCTGAGCTCCCTAGCAAGAGTAGGGAACCAATGAACCCTGGAAGGGTGTCTGTTGTGAATTCCGTTCTCGGGCTCCCTCGTGTGGTCATGAGTGGTACTTTGTGAGTTCTGTTCATGGGCTCCCTCTGGTGGCTTTGAGTGTTACGGCTGGTCTTTAACTGGACTCCAGCTGCCTCGTTTCCTGCTAGGCTTGCTGCCTATTTAACTCCACCTGGACCTTTACTTGTTGCCTGCTGTCGTTGTATTCAGTACTGGTTCCGATCTCTCTGGGACTTCCCTTGTGACCTGTCTCCTCGTGGAGAAGCTAAGTTCATGCTAGCCTATTTTTGCTCATTGCTATTTGAAAATGTTTCTCAGTATATGATGAGTTCAGTCCAGCTTGCTTATATGCTATTTGATTGCTAGCTGGAAGCTCTGGGGTGCGGAGTTGCGCCCCTCACATCGTGAGTCGGTGTGGGGGTCTTTTTGTATTCTCTGCGTGGATAATTTTTTTAGTATTTTATACTGACCGCACAGATTCCTTGCTATCTTCTGACTATTTAGTTATTAGCGGGCCTCATTTGCTAAAACCTGTTTTCATTTCTATGTTTGTGTTTTCCTCTTATCTCACCGTTATTATTTGTGGGGGGCTGCTCTCACTTTGAGGAAAATTTCTCTGAGGCAAGTGAGGCTTTGTTTCTCTCTAGGGGAAGCTAGTTTCTCAGGCTGTGAAGAGGCGTCTAGGCCGAGTCAGGTACGCTCCACGGCTGCCTATAGTGTGTGTTTGATAGGATCAGGATTGCGGTCAGTAAAGTTCCCACATTCCCAGAGCTTGTCCTTATTTTTGGTTTACTTATCTGGTCAGTTCATGTGTTCCTAACCACCAGAACCAGAACAGTACAGCAGGCCTGTAAAGTGTCAATGCATCGCAAAAGAGGGATAAGAGAAGCTCTGAGGTTTGTTTTTTTTTTCCTCTGCAGTGTGTTTAGCCTCTCTCCTCCCCTTAATCTCTGGGTGGTTCAGGACTCAGCTGCAGATATGGACATTCAAGGTCTGTCCTCTTGTGTGGATCAGCTCGCTACAAGGATACAAAGCATTCAGGATTATGTAGTTCACAGTCCTATGTCTGTTGTGAACTCTATTTTTGGGCTCCCTCTAGTGGTCACAAGCGGTACTGTGTAGTGTTGTCTTTCTGCAGGTGGCCTCATCAGCTGGTTCGTTATCCTTGGTTGGTTTCCTATTTAACTCACCTGGATACTCAGTTCCTTGCCTGCTATCAATGTATTCAGTGCTCTTCAGATTCCTTGTGACTACCTTGCTCCCAGTCTCTCCAAGACAAGCTAAGTCCTTATTTGTTCATTTTCTGATTATCAGCGTTCATCATGTTTTTTTGTCCAGCTTGCTAAAATGTGATTTCTTACTTGCTGGTTGCTCTAGGGGACTGACTTTCTCCCCCCCACACCGTTAGTTGGTGTGGGGGTTCTTGAAATCTCAGTGTGGATATTTTGTAAGGGTTTTTTACTGACCGCATAGACCCCTTTGCTATTTTCTGCTATCTAGAATTAGTGGGCCTCTTTTGCTGAATCTGCTTTCACCCCTGTGTATGTGCCTTCCTCTTACCTCACCGTTATTATCTGTTGGGGGCTTCTATATCTTTGGGGATTATTTCTCTGGAGGCAAGAGAGGTCTTTCTTTCTCTCTAGGGGTAGTTAGTTCCTCAGGCTGGCTAGAGACGTCTAGGATTTTTAGGCACGTTCACCGGCTACTTCTAGTGTGTTTGGATAGGTTCAGATTTGCGGTCAGTCCAGTTTGCCACCTCCCTAGAGCTTGTCCTATGTTTTGTTACTTAGCTGGAGTAATTTGTGATCCTCAACCACTAAGGATCATAACAATGTCTGAACCTAAAATACCAATTCCTGAGCTGTTCTCTGGAGATAGATCTAGGTTTTTGAATTTCAAAAATAATTGCAAATTGTTTCTTTCTCTGAGACCTCGTTCCTCCGGTGACCCTGCTCAGCAAGTTAAAATTATTATTTCTTTGTTACGTGGTGACCCTCAAGATTGGGCATTCTCCCTGGCGCCAGGAGATCCTGCATTGCTAAATGTGGATGCATTTTTTCTGGCGCTTGGATTGCTTTATGAGGAACCTAATCTAGTAAACCAGGCAGAAAAGATTTTGCTGGCTCTCTCTCAGGGTCAGGGTGAAGCAGAGGTTTACTGTCAGAAGTTTAGGAAGTGGTCTGTGCTCACTCAATGGAATGAGTGTGTCCTGGCAGCGATTTTCAGAAAGGGTCTTTCTGAAGCCCTTAAGGATGTTTTGGTGGGGTTCCCCACGCCTGCGGGTCTGAATGAGTCAATGTCTTTGGCCATTCAGGTTGATCGGCGTTTGCGGGAGCACAAACCTGTGCACCATCTGGCGGTGTTTTCTGGACAGAGGCCTGAGTCTATGCAATGTGACAGGATTCTGACCAGAATTGAACGGCAAAATCACAGACGTCAGAATGGGTTGTGCTTTTACTGTGGTGACTCCACTCATGTAATCTCTGATTGTTCTAAGCGCACAAAGAGGTTCGCTAAGTCTGTCACCATTGGTACTGTACAGCCTAAATTCATTTTGTCTGTTACATTGATTTGCTCTCTGTCATCCTACTCTGTTATGGCTTTTGTGGATTCAGGCGCTGCCCTGAATTTGATGGATTTGTCATTTGCCAGGCGCTGTGGTTTTATCTTGGAGCCATTGCAATTCCCTATTCCACTAAAGGGAATTGATGCTACGCCATTGGCCAAGAATAAGCCTCAGTACTGGACTCAAGTGACTATGTGCATGACTCCTGCACATCAGGAGGTTATTCGCTTTCTGGTGTTACATAATTTGCATGATGTTGTCGTGTTGGGTCTGCCATGGCTGCAGGTTCATAATCCAGTCCTGGATTGGATAGCAATGTCTGTATCAAGTTGGGGTTGTCAAGGGGTACATGGCGATGTTCCTTTGATGTCAATTGCTTCTTCTACTCCTTCTGAAGTCCCTGAAATTTTGTCGGATTACCAGGATGTATTTGATGAGCCCAAATCCAGTGCCCTACCTCCTCATAGGGATTGTGATTGTGCTATAAATTTGATTCCTGGTAGTAAGTTCCCTAAGGGTCGACTTTTTAATTTATCTGTACCAGAACATACCGCTATGCGGACTTATATAAAGGAGTCTTTGGAGAAAGGGCATATTCGTCCGTCCTCGTCACCTTTGGGTGCAGGGTTCTTTTTTTGGCCAAGAAGGATGGTTCTCTGAGACCCTGTATAGATTATCGCCTTCTAAATAAAATCACGGTCAAATTTCAGTACCCTTTGCCTCTGCTGTCCGATCTGCTTGCTCGGATTAGGGGGGCTAGTTGGTTCACCAAGATAGATCTTCGAGGAGCTTATAATCTTGTGCGTATAAAGCAGGGCGATGAATGGAAAACAGCATTTAATACGCCCGAAGGTCATTTTGAGTACTTGGTGATGCCTTTTGGGCTTTCTAATGCCCCTTCCGTGTTTCAGTCCTTCATGCACGACATCTTCCGAGAGTATCTGGATAGATTTATGATTGTGTACCTGGATGATATTTTGGTCTTTTCTGATGATTGGGAGTCTCATGTGAAGCAGGTCAGGATGGTGTTTCAGGTCCTGCGTGCCAATGCCTTGTTTGTGAAGGGCTCTAAATGTCTCTTTGGAGTCCAGAAGGTTTCCTTTTTGGGCTTTATTTTTTCCCCTTCTACTATCGAGATGGATCCAGTTAAAGTCCAGGCCATCTATGACTGGACTCAACCTACATCGGTGAAGAGTCTTCAGAAGTTCATGGGCTTTGCTAATTTTTACCGTCGCTTCATCACTAATTTTTCTAGTGTGGTTAAACCTTTGACGGATTTGACTAGAAAGGGTGCTGATGTGACGAATTGGTCTTCTGCAGCCGTTGAGGCCTTTCAGGAGCTGAAACGTCGGTTTTCTTCGGCTCCTGTCTTGCGTCAGCCTGATGTCTCTCTTCCCTTTCAGGTCGAGGTTGATGCTTCTGAGTTTGGAGCAGGGGCTGTCTTGTCACAGAGAAGCTCTGATGGCTCGGTGATGAGATCATGTGCTTTCTTTTCTAGAAAGTTTTCACCTGCCGAGCGGAATTATGATGTTGGTAATCGGGAGTTGTTGGCAATGAAGTGGGCATTCGAGGAGTGGCGACATTGGCTTGAGGGAGCCAAGCATCGCGTGGTGGTCATGACGGATCACAAGAATTTGATTTATCTCGAGTCTGCCAAGCGGTTAAATCCTAGACAAGCTCGTTGGTCGCTGTTTTTCTCCCGTTTTGATTTCGTGGTTTCGTACCTTCCGGGCTCAAAGAATGTGAAGGCTGATGCCCTTTCTAGGAGTTTTGTGCCTGACTCTCCGGGAGTTTCTGAGCCGGCTGGTATCCTCAGAGAGGGGGTGATTTTGTCTGCCATCTCCCCTGATTTGCGGCGGGTGCTGCAGGAATTTCAGGCCGATAGACCTGACCGTTGTCCACCGGAGAGAATGTTTGTCCCGGATAGATGGACCAGTAGAGTTATTTCCGAGGTTCATTCTTCGGTGTTGGCGGGTCATCCTGGGATTTTTGGTACCAGGGATCTGGTGGCCAGGTCCTTTTGGTGGCCTTCCTTGTCGCGGGATGTGCGTTCCTTTGTGCAGTCCTGTGGGATTTGTGCTCGGGCCAAGCCTTGCTGTTCTCGTGCCAGTGGATTGCTTTTGCCTTTGCCTGTCCCGAAGAGGCCTTGGACGCATATTTCCATGGATTTTATTTCGGATCTTCCAGTCTCTCAGAGGATGTCTGTCATCTGGGTGGTTTGTGATCGTTTTTCTAAAATGGTCCATTTGGTGCCCTTGCCTAAGTTGCCCTCCTCCTCTGATTTGGTTCCGCTGTTTTTCCAGAATGTGGTTCGTTTGCATGGTATTCCGGAGAACATTGTGTCTGACAGAGGATCCCAGTTTGTGTCCAGATTTTGGCGGTCCTTTTGTGCTAAGATGGGCATTGATTTGTCTTTTTCTTCGGCCTTCCATCCTCAGACGAATGGCCAAACCGAACGAACTAATCAGACCTTGGAAGCTTATCTGAGATGTTTTGTTTCTGCTGATCAGGATGATTGGGTGACTTTTTTGCCATTGGCTGAGTTCGCCCTCAATAATCGGGCTAGTTCTGCTACTTTGGTTTCGCCTTTTTTTTTTGTAATTCTGGTTTTCATCCTCGTTTTTCCTCAGGTCAGGTTGAGCCTTCTGACTGTCCTGGGGTGGATTCTGTGGTGGATAGGTTGCAGCAGATTTGGAACCACGTAGTGGACAATTTGACGTTGTCACAGGAGAAGGCTCAGCGCTTTGCTAATCGCCGTCGCTGTGTGGGTCCCCGACTTCGTGTGGGGGATTTGGTATGGTTGTCATCTTGTTGCGTTCCTATGAAGGTTTCCTCTCCTAAGTTTAAGCCTCGTTTCATCGGTCCTTATAAGATTTCAGAAATCCTCAATCCTGTGTCATTTCGTTTGGACCTCCCAGCATCTTTTGCCATTCATAATGTGTTCCATAGGTCATTGTTGCGGAGGTATGTGGTGCCTGTGGTTCCTTCTGTTGATCCTCCTGCTCCGGTGTTGGTCGAGGGAGAATTGGAGTATGTGGTGGAGAAGATCTTGGATTCTCGTATTTCGAGACGGAAGCTTCAGTACTTGGTTAAATGGAAGGGCTATGGTCAGGAGGATAATTCCTGGGTTGTTGCCTCTGATGTCCATGCTGCCGATTTGGTTCGTGCCTTTCATTTGGCTCATCCTGATCGGCCTGGGGGCTCTGGTGAGGGTTCGGTGACCCCTCCTCAAGGGGGGGTACTGTTGGGAATTCCGTTCTCGGGCTCCCTCCTGTGGTCATGAATGGTACTTTGTGAGTTCTGTTCATGGGCTCCCTCTGGTGGCTTTGAGTGTTACGGCTGGTCTTTAGCTGGACTCCAGCTGCCTCGTTTCCTGCTAGGCTTGCTGCCTATTTAACTCCACCTGGACCTTTACTTGTTGCCTGCTGTCGTTGTATTCAGTACTGGTTCAGATCTCTCTGGGACTTCCCTTGTGACCTGTCTCCTCGTGGAGAAGCTAAGTTCATGCTAGCCTATTTTTGCTCATTGCTATTTGAAAATGTTTCTCAGTATATGATGAGTTCAGTCCAGCTTGCTTATATGCTATTTGATTGCTAGCTGGAAGCTCTGGGGTGCGGAGTTGCACCCCTCACATCGTGAGTCGGTGTGGGGGTCTTTTTGTATTCTCTGCGTGGATAATTTTTGTAGTATTTTATACTGACCGCACAGATTCCTTGCTATCTTCTGACTATTTAGTTATTAGTGGGCCTCATTTGCTAAAACCTGTTTTCATTTCTATGTTTGTGTTTTCCTCTTATCTCATCGTTATTATTTGTGGGGGGCTGCTCTCACTTTGGGGAAAATTTCTCTGAGGCAAGTGAGGCTTTGTTTCTCTCTAGGGGTAGCTAGTTTCTCAGGCTGTGAAGAGGCGTCTAGGCCGAGTCAGGTACGCTCCACAGCTGCCTATAGTGTGTTGATAGGATCAGGATTGCGGTCAGTAAAGTTCCCACATTCCCAGAGCTTGTCCTTATTTTTGGTTTACTTATCTGGTCAGTTCATGTGTTCCTAACCACCAGAACCAGAACAGGTGTCGCCACACCCGGAGTCAGACAGGTTTCCTTTTTGTGTTCTGGTTGGGGATGAGGAGGAAGTGTCCCCTACATCTGACATTCTGGAGTTAGAGGTAACCGGTGAAAATTTTGGGACTGCCCAACATAGGGACCCCACTCTGAGGGAAGCCTTTAATAATGTCACAGTTATTGACGGGGTGGTACAGGAGCCGGGGGCAGACACAAGATTTCCCCATTTTATGATGAGTGGGGAGTTGTTGTACCGGGTCACGAAAATAAGGGAGGAGTTGGTAGAGCAGTTGGTAGTGCCGGGTCCATATAGACGGAAGGTGTTGGACATGGCCCATTCACACATCTTGGGTGGACACCTAGGGGTGGAAAAAACGCAGGAACGGGTTGTGCAGAGGTTCTATTGGCCTGGGTGTCACCGGGAAATAGTGAACTACTGCAGGTCCTGCCCTACATGTCAGCTAACTGCTCCCACTCCGCATTTCCGGAACCCCCTTGTGCCCCTGCCCATTATTGAGGTACCGTTCGAGAGAATTGCCATGGACTTGGTCGGTCCCTTAGTTAAATCAGCCCGGGGCCATCAGTATATATTAGTCATCCTGGACTATGCCACACGCTATCCTGAGGCAATTCCTCTGAGAAATTCTTCCTCGAAGAGTATAGCCCGCGAGTTGGTCCATGTCTTTTCCCGGACAGGTCTGCTGAAGGAGATCCTGTCTGACCAGGGGACACCTTTCATGAGCAAAGTGATGAGGGAGTTGTGCAAAGCCCTGAAAATCTCCCAGTTGAGGACCTCGGTGTACCATCCCCAGTCAGATGGCCTTGTTGAGAGATTTAACAAGACACTGAAGAGCATGCTGAGAAAAGCTATAGAGAAAGATGGTAGAGACTGGGATTGTCTCTTACCCTACCTGATGTTTTCTATTCGTGAAGTTCCACAGGCCTCCACAGGGTTCTCACCGTTTGAGCTTCTATATGGCCGACATCCGCGAGGATTCCTGGATATAGCCAAGGAAACCTGGGAAGCCGAAGTCACGCCCCACAGAAGCGTCATTGAGCATGTGGCCCTGATGCAGCAGAGGATTGCAACGGTGATGCCTATTGTGAAAGAACACCTCCTCCAGGCACAAGAAGCTCAGGCCAGAGTCTACAACCGGTCTGCAAGAGTGAGGCAGTTCAATCCGGGAGACCGAGTTCTTGTGTTAGTTCCGACGGTGGAGAGCAAGTTCTTGGCCAAATGGCAAGGGCCATATGAGGTTGTCGAGAAACTTGGTGAAGTAAATTATAAAATTCACCAACCAGGAAGACGGAAACCATTCCAAGTATACCATGTCAACCTCATCAAGCCGTGGCAAGATAGAGAGCCGACAGTAACTCCATCGTTGTTAAGCAACCCAGAAGGTGAGGTTGGAGCGGTTACTATAGCGGAGACGCTATCGAAGACCCAGAAACAGCAGTGCTGGGAGTTACTCCAGAAAAACAGGGACCTGTTTTCAGAGTTGCCAGGACACACGAAGGTCATAGAGCACGAGGTCCTAACAGAGCCACATGTGCGGGTGAACGTGAAGCCCTATCGTATTCCTGAGGCTCGTCGAGAAGTTATCTCCAAGGAAGTGGAGCGTATGTTGAAGCTTGGAGTCATTGAGGAATCCAAGAGCGGTTGGTCAAGCCCAATTGTCCTGGTCCCAAAACCTGATGGAGAGTGGAGGTTTTGTAACGACTATCGGAAGTTGAATGAGGTCTCCAAGTTTGACGCTTATCCCATGCCCCGCGTTGATGAGCTCATCGAAAGGCTTGGGCACGCCAGATATATATCTACCTTGGATTTGACAAAGGGGTATTGGCAGATGCCCATGGCACAGGAAGCCAAGGAGAAGACGGCCTTTTCGACACCTGATGGATGCTTCCAGTATGTCCGGATGCCGTTTGGCCTACAGGGAGCTCCGGCGACCTTCCAGAGGGCTATGGATAGAGTCCTTGCACCCCATAAGGCCTACGCTGCTGCGTACCTAGATGATATCGTCATCTTTAGCCCGGACTGGGAGAGTCATCTGGAGAAAGTCCAAGCGGTATTTGATGCTCTAAGAGAGGCGGGGTTTACAATAAACCTGAAGAAGTGTGCCTTGGGTAAGGAAGAAGCTAAATACCTAGGCTATATAGTGGGTCGTGGAGAAATAAAGCCCCAAATCAGGAAAGTGGAGGCAATCCAAACATGGCCGAAACCACTCTCCAAAAAGCAAGTTAAAGCCTTTCTGGGAATCGTGGGATATTACAGGAGGTTCATCCCGAACTTCGCCACAGTGGCTGCGCCTCTGACTGATCTGCTAAAGGGGACAAAATCGGTGATGGTTAAATGGTCCGAAGAGACAGAGTCCGCCTTCCAAGAGTTAAAAGGGGCTCTATGTAAGCAGCCCGTTCTGATGGCCCCAGACTTCAATAAAGAATTTATTCTTCAGACAGATGCCTCAGATGTTGGGGTAGGAGCAGTCCTTTCCCAAGAGCTACATGGGGAGGAGCATCCTGTTCTCTATCTGAGTAGAAAGCTGTCCTCATCTGAGAAGAACTACTCAGTTGTGGAAAAAGAGTGTTTGGCCATAAAGTGGGCGGTGGACACGTTACGGTACTATCTGCTGGGTCGTAAATTCAGACTGATATCTGACCATGCCCCACTAAGATGGATGAGGGAAACAAAGGGTAGAAATGCTAGGGTCACCCGTTGGTTCTTAGCCCTGCAGGACTTCAGTTTCCATGTGGAACATAGGGCTGGAAAGCTGCACGGTAATGCGGATGCCCTATCAAGAATCCCTTGTTTAGTGGGGAAAAGTGCCAAGCCCCACGGCTTTAGGCAGAGGGGGGAGGTATGTAGCATGCCTAAAGGGTGTGTAGTCGACGGGAAGTATGTGCCACATAAGTGCCTTGTTGCTGTAATGTAGCCCGAAGTATTTCTTTGTTGTATATAACCATGTATATATGTGTGTTCCAGGACCTGTGGTGATGTCAGACCACATGGCTAATCATGTGATGGGTTACTGGGTGTGGTTAGCTCTATATAAGACAGGCTAATGCTTAACACAGGGGGATATATGTGGAGGTGAAACCCTCCTGAGTGTGTTAAGGTTACAGGACTAAGGCTGGTGGACTGGCATCTCTGCTTCAGGAAAATGGCCGCCGCGATCTCCATCTGCGCACGCGCGGCATCCCGCGGCCATTTTCCTGAAGCCGCGGCCAGCAGAGCGCCGCTTCTGCGCACGCGCGGCCAAAGGAAGATGGCCGCCCCCACCGATCACCAATGAAATATCGCACATCGCGCTCTTTTCACTCCCCTGTGCAGTGGATTCGGGACCTTGGACATGCGCACACCACTACGCCACCAACGGAAAACTAAGCAAGATCTGGGGGAAGACACCACGCCCATCTGACCAGACCAGCCTGATTGACAGGCGAAAACGACTACTTTGGTAACGTATTTCGGCAGCATAGGTGGGGAATTGGGGTCCACAAAATACACTATTCCAATGCACAGCTCAGGCCCTATTTAACAGTATTTTTATCTCATACGGAAAAAACGGGGTGACAGGTTCCCTTTAATCATTTAAACCTTTTCTCTTTCTGGAATTTTTGGTCCAGTGGGTGGTCCTTTCAATCATTAGTTCAGCCGCCAATTGTGTTGATGTCCAAGTGGCTTAAGATCTTGGTTTACCACTGCTAAAATTGTTTTCCAATGAAAATCACAGGTATTGATGGTACCCCTCTCACTCAAGGCATGCTGAAACATATCATTAAGGAGCTATCCCTTCTTGTTTGTAAATTACATTTTGAATCCATGTCATTTTTGTACTGGAAAACCTGTCTCGGGCTGTGGTCTTGAGCATGCCTTGCTTACTCTAAAGTAATCAGGATATTGATTGACTCCAGGATCATATTGTACGTGGAGCAATGAGTATCAGGTCAAATGTATGTCTTTTTCTGTAAATCTAAGTCTAAAGTCATACCTAGTGGTGTACCCGATATATTTAGAAATTTTGCTGATGTATTTTTTGTGTCTTAATCTGAAAAATTACCCCCACACAGGGATTTTAATTGTCACAATGATCTGGTGCCAAACTTACATCTGCCCAAGGGAAAAATATGTAATCTTTCTGGTCCATAATGTCAGGCTATGAAACAGTATATATAAGACAGTCTGCAAAAAGGGTTCATCAGACCTTCCGTGTCACCAGTAGGTGTAGGTATCTTTTTTGTTTGTAAAAAATATAGAGTCCTCAGAACACGTATTCACTATCGGGTATTTAATAAAATTACTGTAAAGAATCGGTATCCTCTGACACTGATACCTGATCTTTTTAACCAGTTGTTGGGAGCCACTTGGTTCACCAAACTTGATCTCAGAGGAACATATAACCTGATACATATCACGGAAGAAGTTGAGTAGAAGACAGCATTTAACATATCTGAGGATCACTACGGATATCTTGCAATGCTTTTTGGGCTAAGTAAAGTGCCGGCTGTTTT
Organism: Ranitomeya variabilis; assembly: GCF_051348905.1. Lineage (NCBI taxonomy): Eukaryota > Metazoa > Chordata > Amphibia > Anura > Dendrobatidae > Ranitomeya > Ranitomeya variabilis. Next base: position 883,548,275 of record NC_135233.1, read on the forward strand.
TAAAAGTTATGCTAATGACATATTCAGAGAGATCAGTGTTCAATATGTTTGTCTATCTGGATGAAATATTGGTTTATTATTCACCTGATATTATGTCACACATCCAACTTGAACGTACTGGATGCCAGAGACTCAAAGGCAATTTTTGTTTGCTAAACTTGAAAAATGTGTGTTCCTGGTCAAAAAGTACATTTTCTTGGCCATCCACACCTTTACTGAGTTAAGTGTTTCTAATCTGACCTTGTATTGGTCGAGCCTGTTCTTGAAGATACTTTTGCAATGGAAGTTGATGCCTCTAAGATTGGCGTGGGAGTGGTGTTATCACAGGGTACACAGTCTCTCACTCGACTCCATCTATGTGTCTTCTTTTTACAAAAATGTTCATCTGCTGACTAAAATAATTACGGTATATCAGCAATTGTGAATTGTTGGCAAAAAAATGGGCCTTTAAGAAATGGTGCTACTTCTTCAAAGGTGCTAAACATAAAATTACTGTTATTAAGGACCACAAAAACGTTATGTATTTTGAATCAACTCAAAGACTAAATCTTAGGCAAGCTCTATGAGCTGTCTTCTTCTCTAGGTTTGATTTTGTGATGACATTTAGACCTAGTACGAAAAATATTAATCTGACTTATAACCAAGAATTTTCAGTGGTCAACCACTGTTTGTGATTGTAGGGAAAAGGTACTTGCGAAATTTGTGCCTGAACGAACACTCTGAACTCGTCCCGTTGGACTTCTTCAGTCCTTACGCACCCCCAAAACAACCTTGGAATCACCTCTCAATGGACTTCATTACTAATCTCCCATCCTCATAAGGGAAGTCTGTTAATTGGGTAGCGGTGCTCAGCATTCTTCTCAGTCATGTTACTTAAGTGATTCTAATATGTAAATCTCATACAGGAACTTCTGACTTGAAACTGGTATTTTCTATCATCGCTAGTCATCAAGCATTTTCATGTGGAGGACAAATGCACTTGACTGGAAACATTCTGAACCTTCCCTTTAATTTATATTATCCATATTGTTACAGTTACAAGGAGTCAATAGTCATTTAAAAAAAAGACCTCCCCAAATACAATACATTTTAATCACTGTAAGCATGGTGCATTACTGTGTTAAAAAAAAGAAATAATAATAATAATATTGGTGCCGGGATCCTATTACTTCCCAGTTCATAGTTCTTATCAATTTTTTATGGAAAGTAAAGGGAACTTTTCAGACGATTTATGTTGTGTTGCCCAAGCAATGGCCAGCCTGAATCAGAGACTGGCAGAACAATTACAGCCAAGTATATTTTTCTCTGAAACGCTTCAGTGTTTTCGAGAAAATATAGTTTGAAATGCCAGCGGGGGACCATAGGCAGAGATGAGTCTAGTCCAGCACCGCCACTGGCTGGCTTTTTGCAGTGCAGCTCCAGATGATTGACAGGTCTCTTGCTAAAAACTGTAGCTTTTCAGAGAAAAATACGTGTAGCTGCAGTTATGCAGCCAGGCTGTCATTCATCCTGCCACTGATTTGAACAGCAGGAATCGGCTCACAGGTTCCCTTTAAACTATCCCTTCTCAGTTCCAAGTTTCAATCTGATAGTTTGGTTCAAATGAGATACCTGGCATTGGTACACATGAAATGCAAGAAATGTCCTGTTTAGGTTTCAATGACATTGTGGTGCTAAGTTATTCATGTCATACTTGCAGTCTTGGCACAGCTTAACTCTACAGAATGTTCTTGCTAATTATTAAACCAGACTGAAAGAATATTTTGTCTTGTAACCATTTTTGAAATGCCAGTAAATTATGTTGACGACAATAAGTTTGTGACACAATATTTTTAACTACATTTTATCGGGGACCTAGGCAATGGCTGGAAGAAGCTTCCTCTATCCTTAGTGGATAAGCAGGAGGAAAGCGGGTGTCTGAAAATGTTACTCAAAGTAGGTCCTGTAAATCGGAGACATTCAACAGAAAAATGAGCAATACAACAGAATGCACTCCCAAATCTTGGAGACAATATGCAAGATGATTGCAACATACTTTGGAAGGCTCTTAAGAGTTTACATGAAGCAGTCCTTGATTAATATGGCTATGGAACAATGGACTGGTTGCTGTCAAGAACAGTTACCGCAATAAATACTCTTTTACGTCTTCTTTTTTTTTTTTATAAAGCTTATAAGCTGAGTGGAAACATCAATGACCTGAAATTGCTTTGTATTGTTCCTTGTCTAGCCACCGGATAATCCTCAGTGTTATAATCAGGATTTAATAAAACCTCAAGAATTACATTACTGTTCTGCGATATCATCTCATATTGTTTCTGTGGGTTTTTTCTGCCACAGAAACCACATATTTTTTGGCATCACTACAAAGATTGCAGTCACTTGCCTTCTAGATCTTATTTTAACGAATAGGCCAGCCAGAATATCAAATGTACAGGTTAGAAGTCACGTAACGGTGGCTAAAACATAATGAGCTTTCACTTATTATTTAATAAGATACTTTGTGTACGAGTTACAAAAACACTATAATAATGAAGGCTAGACTTCATCGCCTAAGAGATCATCCTAATACCACAATCGTGGACTGTCCTTAAAAATAAAAGTACACAAAGAAAATGGGACACTTTTATGAACATCCTGAATAGATCCTGAGCAAAAAAAAAATATACGAGTTAGAATTAAAAAAAACACTATTGCTAAATAGAGCGGAAAAGAGTGCAATAAATGACAAAAAAATGTTTAGAATTAAAGCAAGTAGTATTGAGCGATACCTTCCGATATTTGAAAGTATCGGTATCGGATTGTATCGGCCGATATCCGAAAAGTATCGGATATCGCCGATACCGATACCCGATACCAATACAAGTCAATGGGACACAAATATCGGAAGTGATCCTGGATGGTTCCCAGGGTCTGAAGGAGAGGAAACTCTCCTTCAGGCCCTGGGATCCATATTCCTGTGTAAAATAAAGAATAAAAATAAAAAATAGGGATATACTCACCCTCTGACGCTCCCTGGTTGTAACCGCTGCAACCGGCAGCCTCCGTTCCTAAGAATGAGCGAGTGAAGGACCTTCGATGACGTCGTGGTCACATGAGCGGTTACGCGACCAATCACAAGACCGCGACGTCATCGCAGGTCCTTCGCTCGCTCATTCTTAGGAACGGAGGCTGCCGGTTGCAGCGGTTACAACCAGGGCGCGTCAGAGGGTGAGTATATCCCTATTTTTTATTTTTATTCTTTATTTTACACATGAATATGCATCCCGATCCCGATTCCCGATATCGCAAAAATATCGGAACTCGGTATCGGAATTCCGATACCGCAAATATCGGCCGATACCCGATACTTGCGGTATCGGAATGCTCAACACTAAAAGCAAGACAAGACATTAAAAAATTATATATAGTGTAGTGCAGCGGTATCCACGCTGTGCAGTGATGAGGCAGTAACCCAGGAAAGTTCCAAAACAAAACGTTTTAATGTTCAACTCACAGCAATACACAGCACATGATATCCTTCGGATCGCAGCCGGGACCACATTCTCCAGTTTGCAGCCAACAAAAACGCCAGTCCACCTTCGAGACCAGTTGCCGTGGGTGTCTTTCATCTCCCTTGGCTGTTTGGCTCTGCTTGCCTGTGTTGTGTCACACAGGTGGATCTCTGCAGAGCCTTCTGCTCTGCACTCTTGCAAACACCAGACTGACACTGACACTAACCCTGACACACCCAAACCCTTTACTGCAGAGTTTTTAACTGTAATCTGTGGCCTTGGGCCACATGGAAGACCGGGCCAGGAAGGAAACGGACTGCGCCACTACCATCCTGTAGTTCGCTTCAAAAATAAAAGCCCAGCAGGTTTTCTTAAATCTGCCCTGGACAAATAGCTTATCCAAGACCTATTCTCACTTTTATTCTGCATTGCAATCAAAGCTACACCTGTGACTGCAATGCACTCCCTTGGCCTCAATACGCCTCTGTGCGCATCCTGGGGGAAACACACAGGGACCCTCACATGTAACACCAGTCACTGCCTCACAATAGAAAAAAAATTTGTAAAAAAAATTTCAAAGCGGCAGAGATTTTCCCTCATAAAACAGAAAACAAAAGGGATGGAGAGAACAGAAGTGCCGAGAAAGTAACTATAAATTTCCTCCTGTAGATGATTTACTGTGATGGTTGATAATTGTTCACAAGCTAGTGGGTTACAAGATAAAGTAATCAGAGATAGAGAAGAGTGAATATATGACACAGAACATATTGTCAAAGTTTATATAATTTGTCATAGCATGTTATGTGGGGGAAGTTTGGAACTATAGCCAATATCGCTAAGTATTTATATATATGTCGCATACCCAAGAGGTTTGCGCAATGAGTTCCTCTTGTCATGCCGCTGCAGTGCAGTACAGCGCAACCTCCACCAGGGGGAGCTTGGTAGAGAAGCGAGAATGCACACACAGAGCAGCTGAACAGACGCCACCTAGTGGCGAGAGAGAGAGGTCAGGATAGCCAAGTCAGAACACAAAATAGCACTACAGTACAAAATGGTTTAGACAGAATGGATAGTCAGGACCTAGCAAGGGATCAGTAAACCAGGACGGGCAAAATACGGTACCATAGGGACAAGCTGAGACGGAGTCAAAATGCCAAGCCAGGAGGTCAGAACCAGGGAGTCAAGCAGATTTACAGACAAAGAGACACTGGGAAAGGGCAGGCAGGGGAAGATAAGAGACACAGGACAAGTCAGGGTTCACACCAGGACAAATCAAGAGCTTCCAGAGTCAGGTTCACACGCAAAAGACAGAGCTATAGCTGACACCACCCTCAGGATACCTGGGAGCTAAATAGCAAACCCGTGCCCAGAATGAGGCAGAGCAAGTTAACCCTAGACATGATCCACCCAGAGAACGAGCAGAGAGGACTAAACTCCGGAATGGATCATGACACCTCTATTCTTTATATCATGGCGATTTCACCAAACCAGTCTTCCTTAGTTGGGGATTCAGTAGATTTCCATTTTGAGCGGAATAATAGAGCACTTAATGCTGCAAGGGTGGGGGGACGAAAGGATTTATCACACGTTTTATTTGGAATTCTCCAATCATTGCGACATTCATTACGAGTTTAACCCTTCATCATTCACTGGTTTTTTTTTGTTTGTTTTACTAAATTACAGTAGTTTACTAGCACAGCTCAGATCGTACAAGGTGTCATAAAATAGGAAATGGCAACTTGCAGGTGAGTGAAAGCTCTGTAGGCGGCGTGGTTACAAGGTACAACAGCAACACGCCAGTTTATCAGAAAACTAAAAATAACATGTTCTGAGATTGCAGTAGAATACATTTCTAAAAAAGATCAATTACTCACACAGAGCAGATGTAGAGATTATCATCACCTCTGAGGTGACATTTCCACATGAATGGCAGCCAGGGCCGGACTGGTCATCGGGTATTTCTGGCAAATGCCAGAACGGCTGGTGCCTCTAATGGGCCGCTCAGTCACCATCACTCGCTCTTCAGCATGCACGTTCGGCAGCATTAGCTTGCCTTGCACACACAATCAAGCTGCAGTGATGAAACCACCAGGACCAGGGGTGGCGCTGTGCTGTTCTGTGCCGCCCCTTGGCCCTGCTGATTTCAGTTCTGCAGTGCGATCATGTGCACAAGCAGGGGTGGGCTGTGCAGTTCCCCGTACAGACGGTTTAGGCCTCCCAGCACTGTACTGTACTATACAGTTGTACTGGTGCCGGCCCGGCCATCCCAGCATTGCAGACACACCACATGATGTGAGGGTGGATGTCACCTGCGAGCCCGCCGGGCTGAGAGGAGCTTCTGCATGGAGGTCAGCAGAGCAGGGGGCCAGGGCAGGAGGTTTCTGGCAGTGTCGGATCTTGCCTTGTCGTGGTGTCTGCAGTCGCTCTGAGGCAGGTGAGATGATTTATTGCCCAGCTTGAAGCTTCAAACAGATTGGGTCGCGCTGTCAGTGGAGTCATCTGCTCCAGCGTCTCCCGATCTGTGTGTAAGTTTCAAGCTGCAGCAATAACTCCTAGTCCCAGAGTGACTGCAGCAGCTGTATACAGAATCATATACTGACTGCTCCTGAACCTAGCTGCAGGACATCATAAATTTCATACATAGAGTATATATATAGAGCCACCATATATTATATCATGTGTGTCCTGTAGCCCGGTCCATGAGAGATCAGTCAGTGCATATATCATAATATACAATACACAGTGCACATAGTATATGCAGTGTTCAGGAGAATATGTCACTCATAAATCCTATACTATGTGCACAGACATCTGATCTTATTTACAGGATAATATGTGATGATATAAGATCTGATGTCTATATACATAGTGTCATATACACTATGTTCCAAATTATTATGCAAATGACATTTTTCTCGGATTTTCCTAAATGGTCAGTGCAAATGACAGTCAGTCTAATAAAAGTCATCACCTGTTAGAGTATACATCGAATTTTATTGAAGAAACCTCCCAATGATAACAGTATAATCTCCAAAATGAATAAAAACTCAAAATGCACTGTTCCAAATTATTAGGCACAGTAGTATTTCTAAACATTTGATATGTTTTAAAGAACTGAAAATGCTCATTTGTGGAATTTGCAGCATTAGGAGGTCGCATTCACTGAACAAAAAAGCTATTTAACTCCAAAACATCCTATCAGGCCAAGTTACATGTTAACATAGGAGCCCTTCATTGATATCACCTTCACAATTCTTGCATCCATTGAACTTGTGAGTTTATGGAGAGTTTCTGCTTGTATTTCTTTGCATGAAGTCAGAATAGCCTCCCAGAGCTGCTGTTTTGATGTGAACTGCCTCCACCCTCATAGATCTTTTGTTTGATGATACTCCAAAGGTTCTCTATAGGGTTGAGGTCAGGGGAAGATGGTGGCCACACCATGAGTTTATCTCCTTTTATGCCCATAGCAGCCAATTACTCAGAGGTATTCATTGTCATGCATGAAGATGATTTTGTTCCTGAAGGCACGTTTCTGCTTTTTAGACCATGGAAGAAAGTTGTCAGTCAGAAACTCTATTTACTTTGCTGAGGTCATTTTCACACCTTCAGAACCTTAAAGGGCCCTACCAGCTGTTTCTCCATGATTCCAGCCCAAAACATGACTCCTCCACCTCCTTGCTGACGTCGCAGCCTTGTTGGGACATGGTGGCCATCCACCAACCATCCACTACTCCATCCATCTGGACCGTCCAGAGTTGCTCGACACTCATCAGTAAACAAGACTGTTTGAAAATTAGTCTTCATGTATGTCTGGGCCCACTGCAACCATTTCTGCTTGTGAACACTGTTTAGGAGTGGCCGAATAGTAGGATTATGCACCACAGCAAGCCTTTGAAGGATCCTACACCTTGAGGTTCGAGGGACTCCAGACGCACCAGCAGCTTCAAATAACTGTTTGCTGCTTTGTAATGGTATTTTGACAGCTGCTCTCTTAATCCAATGAATTTTTCTGGCAGAAAACTTCCTCATTATGCCTTTATTTGCATGAACTCTGTCTGTGCTCTGTTTCAGTCACAAATCTCATCAGAGTATGATGATCACTCTTACGTTTTCATGAAATATCTAATTTTTTCATACCTTGTCCAAGGCATTGCACTATTTAACGCTTTTCAGCAGCAGAGATATCCTTTTTATTTCCCATATTGCTTGAAACCTGTGACCTGCATAATAATGTGGAACATCATTTTTGAGTAGTTTTCCTTTAATTAGAATCACCTGGAAAACTAATTATCACATGTGTTTAAGATTGATTTCAGTGATTCATTGAGCCCTGAGACACAATACCATCCACAAGTTTATTTGAAAAACAAAACAATTAAATCTTTAAGACACTTAAATCCAATTTGCATAATAATTTGGAACACAGTGTATAGCATTACATATTATCCTGTATATAACATCCGATATCTGTACATAGTATAGGATATATTAGGGATATGATATAAGGTGTGCACAGATATCGGATGTTATATACAGGGAACTATGTGGCTGGTGTAAAGTCTGATGTCTGTAGCCACAGTATACAGTAGCGCAGCTACCAGGTTGCAGAGTGGACGTTTAAGGTACTGTCACACATAATGATTTCGTTAACGATATCATTGCTTTTTGTGATGTAGCAACGATATCGTTAATGAAATCGTTATGCGTGACAGCGACCAACGATCAGGCCCCTGTTGGGAGATTGTTGGTCGCTGCGAATGATCAGGACCTTTTTTTGGTCGCTGATCACCCGCTGTCATCGCTGCATCGGCGTGTGTGACGCCGATCCAGCGATGTCTTCACTGGTATCCAGGGTAAATATCGGGTTACTAAGCGCAGGGCCGTGCTTAGTAACCCGATGTTTACCCTGGTTACCATTGTAAATGTAAAAAAAAAAAAAACAGTACATACTTACATTCCGGTGTCTGTCACGTCCCTCGCCGTCAGCTTCCCGCACTGACTGTGAGCGCCGGCCGTAAAGCACAGCGGTTACGTCACCAGTGACCAAGGCTTTTGTGACTATTGTGTTGTATTTTGTAAATAAACCAGTATTAATATATGGTGGCGACGATTGTGCAAGGCCTTAGTAGGGCTCTTTACAACCTACAAGTTATATGGAGCTGGAAGAAAGCCCCTCTAGACTTCTAGGGGGCCTCTACCGTAGCTCCATTTATTTCAATTTCTGTCATATTTGTCCAGCATAAAATAAAAAACATAAAGCAACAAGTCCATTTAATAGTGCTGGTTAACCTGCCTGGCTTAGAGTCCAGCTTCTTAGTCCTTTAGCAAAGGCATTCAGTCCAAGAGGTCTGCACACCTCCATATACACAGCCATGTGTGAGACAAACAGCTCTCAATTTACAAAGTAAACCACACCCAGGGGTGGAGATATGGTGGCAGCCCTCTCTCCCAACTCTTCAGCTGCTCACAAACAATCTGTTATAGCCAATTAACCCCTTTTTGTCCTAGATGTACTAAATCATTACTCATGTTTATCTCCCAACCACTAGGTGTTCAACTGGCACCTTACAACTTGTATAGGAGATTCTCATCCAATGCTTGGAAGGGAAACTCATCTGAACAGCTTTATTGCATCAAATTGGTCATTTTACTGTCCAATTTTTACTCAATAATACGTTAGTCCCATTATCTTTGCCTCTCTAGCAGTCAGTGCTCCTCACTTACAGGTTTCTTTCACTCCATGTGGTGAGACTTTCACTCTCTTTCACAGGCTTGTTTCTGTGGGTAACCTCATCCTTTGCACTTTCAACTAAAGGAAGCTAATCTCCATCTTTTGAAAGTGGCTGTGGCCGGGTTCTGCACATCCTCCTATTAAAATTGATGTGCAGTACCTGGCAGCGGCCACTATCAGAAGATGGAGCAGCTCCGCAATTGAGCATTTCCATCTGGCAGCCGCAAACACAGAGGACAGTTCATCGGCGGGGTTGTTGGATGACGAACACAGACCGATCAGACATTAATGACCCATTCTAAGGATAGGTCATCAATGATAAAGTAGTTGATTGTGCTTGTGTTAAAAATAATACAAATAGATGGTACTCACCCTCACCGTGTACCACCCTGCATCTCCACCACTGTTCTGGGGACTGTTTACCGGAATTAGAGGGGACTTCAGATCAACGGTACTGCCATCAATGGGGTTAGTTGCTCATACCATCTACAGCTACTACACCAGTGGAGACACCACGCTGGACCCAGGGAGGCCGAATACTGTTTCTATTATTTTAGAATACAGACACACCAATTGCGTACAGAATGCTGAAAGTGAAAAACCCTTTAGAGTAAATATATTATTTTCCTTCAAAACATTTTTTACTCAAGATTTTTGTACATAAAAGTACTCCTATTAAAGATGTCTTAAAACTATATAACATAAAAAATAGACTTTGTTGTGTTTGGCGTTTTTGTCCATCATTCGTAACACACTAGTACAGCAGATGGCACTGTTGTGTCCATTTCTTTTTTCGTTTTCATTGACACTGTACCTATGCGGGGTACGCCGAGACTATTAAAAGTCAAAAGTGTTTCTTTTCTAGAATGTGGGCTTCATAATGAAGGGGAAGGTGTGGGATTTATTGCTGTTAATGTTATATTTCTGACTAATGAATCAGTCTAACCAACATCTGTGAAAATCAACCGCATGGTAACATAGTAACACAGAGAGCCTTAGACATGATGGATACGTGGGTTTAAAAAGTCAAATATATTTCTAAGTTAAAAACAGAGACCTCTTGAGTGAGACTCCCACATTATTTCCCGTCTTTTCTTTTGATCCAACAGAAAAGCCTGTTAACTCAATCATATCTAACGCTGTTGCTGGGATTTGCTCATCTTTATCATAGACAAGACTGATTCCCGCCAGCGACGAACAAAACATCTTTACCACCGATAGGTTGTGATATTTCTGTGAACCAGTAATGGGCTATTAAAATGCAACAGTCTTCTGGCCCTCATAGAGTGAATAGTGACAATGAGTGCTTGTCTCCTGGCCAGGCCGGACAGTGGAGGAGACCATTTCCCTGAGTGAGTCTGGCACACAGTGACACTGAGTTCCTGCCACAAAGGATCCATTCTCTTCAAGACGAATGAAACAAACCTTTGTTCTGTCTCTTTGTGACACAGTTTGTCATAACTCCTTCGCTTTACTTGACTCACCCTAAATTGTGCATTTTCTGTCCTCAGTGGATTTAATTATTCTTGTGTGACATTCATCAAATATCTCTATTGCACTGGTAATATGTCAGGGATAAAACAATAGATTATGATAAAACTATAACTACAGAAAAATGCAGAATAATCTACTGTCTATCTGTTCAATGCTTAAATAGGTATTCCCATCATTAAATGTTATGGTAGACCACAAGGAAATTTAATAGTGTTCTGATCGGTGGGGTCCGGAAGAGCGTCATTGTGCAGGAAATACTAAGAAGGTGTCTCAGCCATGGTAGCACTGTGCACCCTGCATTCTAATGTTGGATTTTTATACTGGCCAGTTATCATGACCATGTGTTCCTATTATGCTCAATTCTATAATCAGGCTGCCAATCACCCAAGGAATCAGCAAAACACTCATTCATCAGGTGAAATGATTTTTAAAAACCCCTTCTCAACCTTTGACGTACCTATACGTCATGGTCTGGAAGTGTTTAGTATCGCGGGCTGCTGATCGTTGTCATGGCAACCATCTGCGCCTCTGCAGCGCCGGCAAGTGACATCAGCAGCGTGATCACATGACATGATCACACTGATGGCGTCGCTCTGACCCGGCAATCAGAGCTTTAATTGTACTCGTGTCTGTTAGACGAGAGTACTAATGAATACTGGAAGCCGGCGCACTGCAGCTTCTCTGTGCCGGCTCCCAACTCCTAGTCCAGGGGGCAGCAGAATGCAGCTGCCGGGGAGACACATCGGACCGCCACATTGGGCTGCCCGACTGCGTTTCCCCTTCCAGGCTTCTGGGTGCGCACTCCTTGTAGCACATGCCCCGGCTGCCCCCCCTATATACACCTCTGCCTGGGCAGGTTCCCTTTAAGTCTCTTCTGTACTTCTTGCTAACTTTTAAATTTCCAAATGTAAGGAAGTGTTACTGCCAGATCAGAGTACGCAGGTATAGTTCGTTGTCTGTGACCATAAAGACACCTAGGTCTGCATAGGAACTATAGACACAAAATTGAGTATTTTAGTCAAGATTTTTCTGCAAAGCGTCATGACTTAGCAATAAATAATTCTTGTAATACTAGACATTGGATATTATAGAAAAAAATAACACAGAGAAGGGAGAGTAGTGACAATCCCCTTTGAGCTGCAAGAAAAGAGTGATTGCTAGAAATATAGACATACTAAAGGCCATTCTTAAGGAGGTTTTCCCCACAAATACAACTTGATAAGAAACTACTTTTGTAAAGTTTGTTGCAAATTGATAAATAAAACTATGCCATTTAAACAAGCCCTTTCATGCTAGAATGGTCCAGAAACTATACAAAACCAGAGCCCAAGGAGGTACTTTCCAAGTTATCCTCTGCTAAAAGAAAAATGAAATTTTGCCACAAAAAATACTTGCCCTGCAAAATAAGTCCTTATGTGGCTATATCAGTGGAAAAACAAAAAAGTGACTGTGGTACCAAGGGGATACATTCTGATGAGTTATCAAAGCATTTATCCCAGAATTCTGGAGGAAAAACACTGAAAAGTTGCAATATTTCTGTGCAACATGAGGTTGTGCAAAAATTTAATGAGTTAGGCTAGGTTCACATTGCGTTAATGTGTGCACGCTAACGGACAGCATTGCACGGCGAAAATGTCGCAATTAACGCCGTGCAACGGGTCCGTTAGCGCACCCATTGACAGCAATGTGAAGTTTCCCTGTAGCGCATCGCTAGCGCGTGCCTTTTTCGGCTCGCGCTAGCGATGTGCCGTTCTTCTGTGGCGCGCCTCGGACGCTGCTTGCAGCGTCCGCGGCGCGCCCGAGGTCCGTTCCCCGCTCTCGCAGATCGGGGATCTGCGAGAGCGGGGACGTTAACGCGACCCCTAACGCGGCCCCTAAATAAACATTGCGTTAGCGCAATCCGCTAGCACTAGCGCTAAACGGATTGCCCTAACGCAATGTGAACCTAGCCTTAGCATTTTCACACCAAAATGGGCAGAGTTTGGGGCGAGATGGGGCATAGCAATGACCACTCATCTAATTCATGACAAGTGGTGGTGTACTTTCCTCTAGATATCTTACTCCAGTCCCCAACTGAAGTAAGTTTTGTAGCGAGGTGAATGGAGGCGCACGCCACTTTCAAGATGCACTTGATTAATTAAGAATTGCATGAATAACGGCAGTCTTCAAGAATTGGGGCCATAGTGCTGAATCTCTAGTATGAACGATCACTGGCATTTACCAATATAGATCTTAAGGTTGTAGCTTACAAATCTGAACTAATTTTGATGGGCCTACCATAAACTATCTACACTACTGTGTGCATGGATGACACTTTATGAAATGTAAAAAAATTATCATTTCATTTTATAAAGCAAAACTAAAATATTAGGCTCTTTACACATAAGTTTACATGTGGCAGACATAATAACCACATAAAGATGCATTGATGTTGTAGACCTGATACTTGTACCCAAATCTGGCATCGTCATGAAAACAACTGTTCTGGTAGTTCTTTCGCAACACACATAAATTTCAGTATTCATAAGCCACTCTGAGGTGGACATAGATGAAGATGGTAATTATATCTCTTTATATCATTTGATGCTCTCTTGTATTTAAACCGTTTCGCTGTCACATCATAGTGCTATGATTAAGAGCGTGGTAGCGCTCAAAATGCGGAGACTTAAAGCTATGTTTTTTCTTGATTTTAGAGCTTTCAAATAAATGATGTTTTTAATAATATTTTTTCACTTGTTTTTCTTAAAAACAATTTTTGCGGTAGTAGCAGGACTTTTTGAACTTTAATTTTCATGTCTACTTATCTGAAACTGGAGCCAGGATTTGTCCGTGCACAACACCCCTTGTTGATCATTGCCTGCACCAGAGAGCTGATGTGAAGTTTGTTTTTTCTTTTACTAGAATGAGGCAATACCCCAAGAAGCCCAACAAAGCCCCCTAATTTATTCATGTAGGGATGTAAACCGTATTTTATGCTCACATTTTGTTGAAGGAATTAATGCAAACAGTGTAAAAATGTTTTTTTTCCCCCCGAATGTATCAAAATACAAAATGACAATTTGTTTAACAAAGATGCCAATAATCTTGTTCAGACATATGCCATGACCAGACACGCTATCTGTTTCCAGAGGTAACCGAAAAATAGAATTCTCTTAGGAGTGACCCCATTATTATAGTTATAGTGAGAATTATAGTGATTATTATTCATTTTATTTTGTGGGGTTTTACGGATATTTAAATTTTGTATAACCAATTGTAAAGCGGGGATAAGCAAAATAAAATTGTATATAAAGTCTAAAATATATGACATTTTATTTTTATGGGAAACTCGCCAATTTACTTGATAATACAATTACTGGAGTGGGGAGGTGGCTAAAATCGTTTCACAGTGGTGGGTTTTATCTGTTTTAACTCCTCATTTTGAGCATGCCCTGCATCTCTTTTGGCACCACCTCTTATATTCTGTGGGCGGAATTTCTCCAGAGAAATATTGGTTTGGAGCTATCCAAGAAACCGTTTTTCATAAGGCACTGCCTACCTCCCCTTCCTGTTGGCCAAATGATAAAGATTTGGCAACATTTTACTAAAATTCCAGGAATTTTCCACATTTAACAGCTTTTTTTTTTTTTTTTAAATAAACCGTCGTTTTACAACTCAATCTGGGTCTAGTACAGCACCAATTTTTTGTACCAATCTCTGGATTTAAGCCCCCGTCTCACATAGCGAGATCGCTAGCGATATCGCTGCTGAGTCACAAGTTTTGTGACGCAACAGCGACCTCAGTAGCGATCTCGCTATGTGTGACACGTACCAGCGATCAGGCCCCTGCTGTGAGATCGCTGGTCGTGTCGGAATGGCCTGGACCTTTTTTTGGTCGCTGAGGTCCCGCTGACATCGCTGAATCGGTGTGTGTGACACCGATCCAGCGATGTCTTCACTGGTAACCAGGGTAAACATCGGGTTACTAAGCGCAGGGCCGCGCTTAGTAACCCGATGTTTACCCTGGTTACCAGCGTAAATGTAAAAAAAAACAAACACTACATACTTACCATCTGATGTCCGTCAGGTCCCTTGCCGTCTGCTTCCTGCTCTGACTGAGATCCGGCCGTACAGCGAGAGCGCAGCACAGCAGTGACGTCACCGCTGCGCTCTCACTGTACGGCTGCTCAGTCAGAGCAGGAAGCAGACGGCAAGGGACCTGACGGACATCAGATGGCAAGTATGTACTGTTTGTTTTTTTTTTCATTTACGCTGGTAACCAGGGTAAACATCGGGTTACTAAGCGCGGCCCTGCGCTTAGTAACCCGATGTTTACCCTGGTTACCCGGGTGCTGCAGGGGGACTTCGGCATCGTTGAAGACAGTTTCAACGATGCCGAAGTCGTTCCCCTGATCGTTGATCGCTGGAGAGCGGTCTGTGTGACAGCTCCCCAGCGACCACACAGCGACTTACCAACGATCACGGCCAGGTCGTATCGCTGGTCGTGATCGTTGGTAAATCGCTATGTGAGACGGGGCCTTAAGGCTTCCGCACCTGATCGGACTGATCCACTCATCCAATTAACTTGTTCTACTCCTTCATAGCCACAGGCTTCTTGGCAGGCTCTATAGTCCACTGACTAAGTCTAGATCTGTCCGGATAGATGCTGCATAGAAGCAGCATGTATTTGTTGGCCACAGCTTTAATTTGCCCCACGGTAATACTTTGGTCTAAGAAAATTTTGGGCAAGTCACTTTAGTTTTGCCTAATGGAAAGCGCCTCTGGCTTAGAGACATTAGTGTAAAAATTATAAGGTACATATTGCATACTTTGCCAAAAAGAAATTAATCAAGCCCCAACTATTTTCCCAATAATTTCAGTATAGGGAGTGTGTGTATGTGTGTGGGAGGGTTAGCCTCTATACCAGAGTCTTTTCCCTCTAAAAGGTAAAATCTGTCTGTGTAGCCTGTTACATTCTCACACAATTTCTACAGCTTCATTCCATACCTACCTAGCCCATTTGTTGTAGAGGCATTGACAGAAGTGTAGACGGTCCTTAAAGAAGCATTGCCATCAAAGTTTATATCCTCTTGATATATTGCAGCCATCATATTATACAGCACTGTGTACTTACAATTGCTCATTTTGCCTTTCTACTCAGTTAATTTTTTTTCTTTGCTTTGCTTTTTGTAGAAACAGGAAGTCTATTTTCCCTGCATGAGTCGCTTTCTTCTTCAACTCCTGACCTAGTTGCTCCGCTCCTCCCCACTGCAAGAGACTTTTGCAGTGATGACTCATGCAGGTAAAAAAAATACTTCCTGTCTCAATATAAAGCTTATTGTTCAATATATTTTTATTGAGCAAAAAAAGTAATATGCACAAACATTATAAATGTAACCATTCACATTAATAAAGACAAAAAGAGAAAAAACATTCAACCCTCCTCCTCAGCAATACCGCCACCACCAAGGTTGATCCTACAACAATATATATGTTCTAGATGAATATATCATGCGAAGAGGTAAAATGGGCGAATGGGCAAGAAATAGAGAATAAAGAGTAAAAGATAATGTTAAGAAAAAGAAAGAAAAGATCGGAGATCAGTACAGGTATAGTAATAGGACTTCAGTAACCTAACGCCTAACAAATTTTCCACAATAGGAGACAGGGCAATGTACCTTGAGCTATCCAGAGTTGTAAATGTTGAGCCTCTTTAAATTGAATCCACGGATGCCACACCGCATACCAGCTGACACCCAGCCTGTCATCAAAAGCCCTCATCTCCTCCATCCTGCACAGGACATCCAACCGGGGATCTCCAAAGTCTGGGTATGATTTGACGCATTGCATTCATGAAATATCTATGTATATAATTGTCTAAGGGGTACTTCCATCTGTCTGTCCCGGATATTCATTGGTCAAGGTCGACCAATCAGCGACAGCCACAGTCTGATCAGTCCCTCCCTACTCCCCTGCAGTCACTGCCCGCCGCCCGCATACTCCCCTCCGGTCTCCCCCCACAGACCCCGGCAGTGCCACAGTCTCCTGCCCGCAAACAGCTCAGGTGGTGGGCTCCACACTCCCACCAGCCTGGCACACCGCCTTCAGCCTCCCAGGTCCGTCCCCTGCTTACCGTCGCCCCGTACTTGAGAGCAATGCCCTGCACGGTGTCCCTGGGGCAGACCGGGTGCTCTATGTACCTCTCAGCCCAGGGTGCCATCACGCTGGCTGCAGCTGTAGCACCGGCCTCAGTCCCGCCATCTTATGCTCCGGTAACGGTAAGAGCACTACATGTACTGAACTGGAGCCTCCACTGCCAGCAGCCGCCGGCAGGGGGCGCTCCTCTCATCCAGCACGGGGAAGCGCGGCCATGTTATCCAAGGACCCCCGGTGTGGAGCACATGTCCGGGAACGCTCCGCCCCTGGCGGCATCTCCAGGCTGCACGGTGTGCACGGCAGACATGCTGCGACCTCAAGACACAGTAGCATTCATCTTATTTACTCTATCAGTGTTGTTAGTATTTTATGGGCAGTATACTATGTGTGTGTGCTGTATACTACGTCACTGGGCAATATACTATGTGGCTGGGCAGTATACTATGTGGCTGGGCAATATACTACGTGACTGGGCAATATATTACGTGGCTGGGCAATATAGTACGTGGCTGCCCAATATACTACGTGGCTGGCCAATATACTACGTGGACATGCATATTCTAGAATACCCGATGCGTTTGAATCGGGCCACCATCTAGTGGTAGTATATTCTTCTTATTTTTGGACACAGAACCTGGGAATATCGATAATAAAGCTATCTCTGAAGTCGCCTCCACTTGCTTATTAGTAATGTGATTATATAGCGCAAATATTTCATTCCAGAGGGGTCTGATACCACAACAGCTCCACCATATATGCAGCATGGATCCCACTGCCCCATTACATCTCCAACAGATGTCTGGGATTGTCGGACTAATTCTATGTAACCTAACGGGTGTTCTATACCATTGTGTCAATATTTTATAATTCAGCTCCTGGATTCTGCAAGACACCGACAACCTATGTGCAGATGTAAAGGCCTTAATCCACAGTTCAGGTGGAATCTCCCTGTTAAATTCTTTTTGCCATTGTATCGTACATCTGAGAGGCCCATCTCCCATCCCCCCGGACACTATCAAACCATATATCAAGGAAACAGCATGTGTCGGACCCTGTGACAGAAAACAAAGTTGCTCAAAAGAGGTGGACATGCGTGTGATGGTGTGATATGCTATGTGGGTATCATTTTTGTGTATATTTCTATTTTACTTATTTTCATGGTGTTGAGTTGTTATTTGCCATCTGATATTCTCCCCACAGTTCTGTACTGTTATCTCTCCACAGGGTCAGTGAATAATGTTGTTTGCTAATATGCTAATGACATGTTGACCTAGCTTGTTGAAACAATGAGCCCCTGCGACCCACCCCCCTAACCTGTGAATGAGGAGGGAGGTGAGACACAGACCAGTCTTGTTTTGGAACTATGAAGTGAACACAGCACGTCAGAGAGAGAAAGAAGGGAATGTGGACTGTTATCCTCTGTGCTGGATTGTTGGATTTTTATCCTGTAATTGAACTGCATTTGTGTTCTGGAATATTTTATCCTTTGTGTGGTGGATTATATGGACCTTTCGTACTTTTGCCTAAATAAAGTTCTTGGGATTGTTCACTATTCTCTTGCTCTGTTGATTGTGTGATACCGGAGAAGGAACCTGTGACAATGTGGTACGAGCCCCCCAAGGCCAGAGACATAATGTAACTCTGAAGTTGTAAATATTGTAACCAATGCCCCGGCATCTACCTCCTTTCTCCCAAAATTTCTCCCAGTGATAGTAAACCCATCTGGCTGGTCACATCTCTAATGCATGGAACAGATCCCTGAGTCATAGGGGATACTATAGAGGCTGGATGTTGTAGTACAGGGGGGAGTCCAGGATTACCAACCAAGGGGGTTAACGGTCCCGGTATGTTTGCCAATCGGAAACGCTTCTCAAAACGCCTCCAAGTCCGCACAATAGTGTACAATGTAGGGGAAATATCCACCCTCCCCAAATTAACACCATGTGGAAGCCAAAATAAACCCAAACATAAGCCAGAGGATAGTTTGTGTTCAATGTCCACCCAAAGTTTAGATGTCCTATTATGAAACAAATCTAGAACACAATTTCCAATGGTCGCTGCACGATATGCTTGTAGATCCGGTAAACCTGCACCTCCATTTTCTTTACGTCGAATTAACTGAGCGTGACTAATGCGTGAGCGCCCATTATGCCAAACAAATTTTCTCATTATTTTACGTTAACCCAGGAAGAAGGATCCGTCCACATCCCACGGGATAATCTGGAAGAGGTATAGTATTTTAGGTAGAATATCCATCTTAAGGGCGTCAATTCTCCCAAACCATGACAGTGGTAAGCAATGCCAGGCCCTCATCTCCTTCTCTATCAAACCCCGAAGCGGGAGGAAATTAAGCTCAAATAATTTCTGTGGATCTGCCGGGATATCAATACCTAAATATTTAATGGAATGCTTATTCCAGCGATCAATATAAAGCTTAGAAGGATTCAGCTAGGCAGTTTTTAATCACCTGATGTTATAGACCTAATGGAAAAGAGAAGAATTAATTCTGTAGAAGTTCAAAATGAGCAATTGTAAGTACACAGTGCTATATAATATGATGACTGCAATATAATAAAAGGACACAAATTTTGATGGAAATGGTTCTTTAAAATGAAATAGGAACTTATCAGTTTTTTTCAGGAATATGAAGCTGGACTTATTTTTAATTGTGAAGTGGGTAATCATGAGATAAAATTTGAATAGAAAGTCGTGGCTATTGGAGATTGGTCAATGAATATTATTATTGTAGTGTAAAAATTATAATACAACTTTAAGGTGAGTTTTGGACATTATGGTGCTACGGTATGTAAAGTGGTAAGACCTAATTGTGTTTTTTATGATGCTTATATTTTCTTTTAATAGAAAATCAGAAGAAAAAATAAAACAAATGCTCCCAATTGAAATAAATGGAACTGTATATTGGTGCATTGACAGGCTGACACTGGTATGTGAGAAGTCACTGGACAGTGTAGAAGATCAGTGCCATGTGGAGTATGGCAAGATTGCGACAATGGAAAGGTCACAACAAGGTCACCTGATCATATATTTAAACTTTTTTTTTCTTTTTTAGAAGTTTATATGCTGTTTAACAGAAAAAAAGGAAATAAATGCTCCAAATAACCATAAGCAGAGCTTACTTTGGGTAATGAAAGAATTAATTTATTGATTTTTTTTCTGCTCTGAAGAGCTCAGAAGAGGGGACCAGTTCTGATCTTCGCCTAAACACATTTGAGATCAGAGCTTGTAACCTTGGTGAGGCAGCACTTTGACAGCAACTGAAAGGGGTTGAAGACTTTCTCTGGTTAGTGCAGCTTTCCTCATGAACTATTCAACACGAGAAGCAATAGAATGAAACTGAAAGGGAGAAGATATAGATTAGATATTGGAAAAAACTTTTTGACAATGAGGGTGGTCAATAAGTCGAACAGGCTGCCACAAGAGGTGGTGAGTTCTCCTTCAATGGAAGTCTTCAAACAGAGTCCGGACAGACATCTGTCTGAGATGGTTTAGTGACTCGTGCATTGAGCAGGGGTTTGGACAAGATGACCCTGGAGGTCCCTTCCAACTCTAACATTCTATGATCTATCCATTTAAAAGCTGCTGGTGGATCATGTGATCAGACTAGTCCCATCAGCCTCCTCCAATAGTAAACACCTCACAAAGCTGCTTTTCTGTTGTAGGTCTTTGATGTCTGTTCACACACTTTTCCATCAATAGTCATATTATAGGCAAAAGTGCTGATTAGTTTGTGGGGAAAGCTACACTAAGAAGAGAAAGTAGTCAACCACTTCCAATGTTTTTGGACCATCTGTACAAGAATACCAATCACGGAGATTGCCAGCTGGGGCCAGAGCTGAATAGTCCTCGGCTTATGAGCAGAAGGTGTCCTGTATTTACCAGTATAGCTTGAGTTGAGCCCACGAAAACCAAAATTTGCAAGGAGTTTGGTTGTTCTTCCCTTGTTTGCGTAGGTTTCCTACAGTTACTCTGATTTCCTCCCACACCCCAAAAAAATATTGATAGGGAATTTAGATCAAAATTATTGTTATTGTGAACAGTTAAGCCAGTTGGAGATAAAATGATCTCTAAAAGGGCTAAAGTTAAAAGATAACACATTTCCTTTTGTATTTTAGGGAAAAAAAAAGTTTCATCTTTTACATTTTAGAAATTAAAACAAGGAAAACGGGCAAATGCAAAAGTTTGGCCACCCTGCATGGTTAGTACCTAGTAGACCTCCTTTTGCAAATATCACAGCTTGTAAATGTTTTTTTGTAGCCCGCCAAGAGTTACAATTCTTGTTTGAGGGGATTTTCATCCATTCTTGGAAAATTCTTCTAGTTCTGTGAAAAATATTTAGAATTGAGAGTCCTCAGTGGTTGATACCTTTTAATGGCTAACTGAAAAGATGGTAACAAATTGCAAGCTTTTAAACTTATAACAACCTTTGACACACTTAGTGCAGGAATGAATGTGTCGCATGGATTTATGTCTTTTTACCTCAATTAAGGAATTTGCACTTCAGACCATGTGGGGTCATCATCACTCTCCCATAATGACAGTTCTGTGCTGTGTTGTGTATAAATATGTGATTCTTCAAAATTTGCTTTAGGCTACGTTCACATTTGCGGTGTGCGCCGCAGCGTCGCCGCCGCAACGCACAGCGCAAATGTGAACACATGCACAACGCTGCTTTTTGCGCCGCATGCGTCCTTTTTTCCATTGATTTTGGACGCAGCAAAAATGCAACTTGCTGCGTCCTCGGCGCCCCGACGCGGGCGCCGCAGGGACGCATGCGGCGCAAAAAGCAAGTGCACCGCATGTCCATGCGCCCCCATGTTAAATATAGGGGCGCATGATGCATGCGGCGCCGCTGCGGTGCCCGACGCTGCGGCGCTAGCCGCGAATGTGAACGTAGCCTTAGTCTATGCCTGATGAAGAGACCTATGTAGTCTCGAAAGCTTGCAATTTGTTACCATCTTTTCAGTTAGCCATTAAAAGGTATCAACCACTGAGGACTCTCAATTCAAAATATTTTTCTATCTACTGGCTAACACGGTACCAAGATATTTATCTTTCCTGTATCTAGTACTGTGAGATTCCTGGGATGACTTACATGCACTACTATTTTGAGGTCTAGCCACAGAATTAGATGATGTTCAGATCAAGGGACTGTGAGAGCCATTGTAAAACCTTCAGCTTGAGCCTTTTGAGGTAGTCTATTGTGGATTTTGACATGTGCTTAGAATCATTATCCATTTGTAGAAGCCATCCTCTTTTCAACTTCAGCTTTTTTACAGATGGTATTATGTTTGCAATTTGTTGAAATTTTATTGAATACATTCTTTCCTCTACCCATCAAATGTCCCTCCTGCCGTTGGTTGCAACACAATCCCAAAGCATGATTGATTCACCCCCATGCTTAATGGTTGTGGAGATGTTCTTTTCCTGAAATTCTATGCCCTCTTTTCTTTACATGTACCTTTTGATCATTTTAAAATCACCATTCCAGAGTACTTGTTTCCAAAATGCATCAGGCTTGTTTAGATGTTCGTTTGCATACTTCTGAGGCTGAATTATATTGTGAGGGTCCAGGAGAGGTTTTATTCTGATGAATATTCCATGAAGGCCATATTTGTTTAGGTGTCTCTGAACAGTAGAGCAATGTACCACAACTCCAAAGTCTGGTAAATCTTTCAGTAGGTCTTTTGCAGTCAAGCAGAGGTTCTGAATTGCCTCACTAGCAATCTTACAAGCAGGTCTAACTAAAATTTTGCTTGGTCTTCCAGACCTTATCTTGACCTCTACTGTTCCGGTTAACTGCCATTTCTTAATTACATTTGCAACTGAGGAAAGGAAAACTTAAAATGCTTTGCTATCTTCTTATAGCCTTCTCCTACTTTGTGGCAGTGTGTTAGGCAGCTGTTTGGAAAAACCCATGGCTGCAGAAATTTGGCATAAGGCTTGAGGAGGCTTGGTTTATGAAGCTAGGAAATTTGCATCACCCGGCCTTTCCTAATGATTATAGTGAACAATCCATAACCCTAAAAGGTTAATTGCGGCCTGAAACCTTGATGAAAGTTATCTGAGCACACAAATCTCCATGGGTGTCCAAACTTTTGCATTGGTCCATTTTCTTTTTTGTATTTTTTTAAATGAATAAAATGAAAATAAATGTTTTGTGCCTAAAAAACAAAGGACATGTGCCATCTTTAACTTTAGCCCTTTTAGAGATCATTTCATTATAAACTTGCTTAACTGTTCACAATAACAGTAATTTTGACAATGTGTGCCCACACTTTTACATGCCAGTGTATATAAACAATAACAAATCCAAACAATCCTGAGGATAGGGAAAAAAAGGGAACAACACCGTGCACGATCTAAGTGCAGTAGAAACTAGGTGTAAATTGCACGCTTATATAATTGCACTCACCTAGTCAAAGGTGAAAATGAAGCATTAAATAGGGGATCCGACAGGAATCCAAGGTGAACGGTCTGCAGCTCCGCCGACTGGGCACACGGAAAAGGCCCTCAGACATCCGTGGTAAAACAGTAGTTAGCAAGGAAAATCCCAGTATGTAGCCGGCGCTCCCGTATAAATATCTGCTTTTTTGAGGTAATGAAAAATTACAGGACAACGGTTTTTTTTAGAATTTATTTTTCTCTACAATTTCACCCCCCTCTTTCGGTTCCTGTTCATTATTCACCAAACATTCCCATTGTGTTTTATTCAGATTTTTTTCAAAAGCAAAGTTTATTAGTTTCTGTGGATATTTTTTATCCAAAAATCTCTTTTTAAGGATTTCAGACATAGTGCAGTATAATCCGAAGCTTTATTGAAGTTTTTTCTAATCTATCGAAATTGGCTGTGTGGAATATTTCTTTTCCATTTGGTATAATGTGCACTTCTGAAGTCTAAATAACCGTCGCTATCCACTATTTTGGTATTTTATATGGTATTTCCTCATATATAGTGTATATACAGATACAAGTAAATTAGTGTATTAATGAGAACATGTCCTGGGAGGATTTGTCCCTTTTGTATGGGGTGTTTTTTTCATTTATCTGGGTGGGGCTTTAGAGCTCCTCCAGCACTCCACCCTATTTGATCCTTTGGAAGTTGAATGTATAAAAAGAGAGTGTGGCTGATCTTTTCATATTATTTATTTTTTAATGACCTGATGAAGACTCCAGGGTGTAGGAGTTTAAACGCGTTGTCCTGTAATTTTTTATTACCTCAATAAAGCAGATATTTATATATAACATCTATGAGAATCTCTATACGGGAGCGCCGGCTACATACTGGGATTTTCCTTGCTATAAACAATAAGTAAGCTATCAAATCAAATGTACATATGTAAGGATGCACTAAAGCACCACATACCCTAAGGTACATGATTTTGCATTACTAGGTTGGTAAAGTAATATTCTTGTTTGAGGCTCCTGTTCATCCCACAATCTAGCTTTGTATACTGCTTTGTAGATGACCTTTGGAAAAGTAGAAAAATGATCTTGGCTCTAGTCAACACCAAAATATTAGATTATTTGAGTGAAATTAGGTACAAGATAGAATAGGAAAACAATTGCACTAAATGGGAAAACATATCTCGTAGCTGTAATAATGTTCAGTGGGGCCAACAATAATTGTTCCAGACATTTAAACATGGATTTGTACAAGTGACGGAACCCACAAGTGGGAAATAAAATCTTAATTAGTTAGTGGAAGTTTGTGAAATCGACCATAAAGAGTTCTATTCATATCCCTTAAGAGAGCTCATGTAACATCACTCTATTTTGTACCTGTATGAAACAAAGCAGAGAAGGAGCCAGACTTGTGTTCCAGGGAAAGACAGATGATTGTGTTTGTGGCTTCTATTCTGAGCAGAGCCTGTATGATCACATTCCTCAGAAAACATCAGCCAAGTGAATTTTCAAAGGCGAGAAACAAAGAATCTGCCTTCCTGTAGAAAACACTCTTCACACATTGGAATGTGGGTGTTGAATGGAAACCAGCCTGGAACTGTGAGAATTCACTTTATGAGGAGGTAGAAATAGAGCCCATCTATTATTGAAAGTTAACTCCTTGACAACAGGATCTTTCAATTCACAAACATGAGGATTTAATAACATTCTATTACATAGTACTAATTGGGTGAAGACCACACAGTGTGTAGTATATTTCACAACCTGAGTAAGTTTTCACTATATACCGTATTTTTCAGATTTTAAGACACACTTTTTCACAAATTTGGGAAGAAAATGGGGGTGCTTTTTATAATTCCAATGTAACTTACCGGGGGTGGGGGTGGAGCGGCTGGGGTGGAGTGGGGTAACAGGAGGAAGGGTCGCTGTTGCAGGAAGCCAGCGACGGCAAGAGTGAGGCAATGTGTCGGGCCCTGGGCTGGGAGGGGGGTGTCCTTGCGGTGCGAGGCTGCAGGACCTGGACTTTAAGAAAATGTCAATGGGCATAGCGGGGGCTCCGCTCACCGCCAACATTTTCTGAAATCCAAAGGCCTAAAGCCTTGTACCGCTGGGACACTCCTCCTACCAGCCCAGTACTCACAGCATCACCCCACTGCCGCTGCCAGCTTCCTGCAGCAGCGACTCTGCTTCCTGTGACCTCGCCCTACCCTCCGACAGTAAGCTACCGTAAATTCGGACAATAAGATGGACCACCATTTTATTTAAAAAATTATTTTCATTCCCAAAATTTTTGGTGCGTCTTATTGTCCCGTGCGTCTTATAGTCCAGAAAATACGGTAACAATTTTAATTGTATATTATTTAATAACAAAAAGAAAGTGGAAAGTTTTCATTTCTACTAAACCTCAAAGTCAGCAGCAATGAAAAATTATTGGTAGTTAAGTTCAAATATATGTAAAACTGTTTCCAGGCAAAACTAACCAGTTTCTGGATCATTTTGCCACCTGGCCTCCACAATTTCTATCTTGTAACATCCCCACTCTCAGGATTGTTCAAGTTCCCCATTATATCTAATCCGCTCTCCCGATCTGCTACTCATATTCTTTCTCTAACCTCCTACTTAGGCTTTTTACAGCTTACTAACTACATATGAAGATGGGAATACTCTGAAACTGGTCTTCTCCTTGCTCTGCTCAGTGTATGACATTATTAACTCCCACTCCCACTCTCTGACCATAATCTTCTGTCTCTGTCAAGAACTGTCGCCCTGCTCAGGACATCCCCACTTACCACACTTACAGAAATCTATGTGCCATCAATACCCAGCATCTTATGAACAGTCTATAGTCATCTTTAGCTCTGATCTCCTCCCTCTCATGTCCATACTCCACGCTGCATTGTCACATTGTAATAATATATTGAAGAGTGCCCTGGATGAGGCAGCACCTGCTGCAGTGCAGGTCACCATTATTGGCACCTCTTCATTTTTTCATAGACTCTACAATATCTTCATAAATAAATGTAAATGTACCAAAGTTATATCCTCAGGATTTTTTAATTTGTGGCATAAAGTAAAACGACAATAAAACATTGTTTCTCAACTTACATGTTGAAATTTCAAAGAAGAAACAATAAATAGCATGTGCAGCAATAAAGTCACCCCTAATTAATACTTGGTTGCACACCCTTTGGCATTGATTTTGCACCCTTGTAGCATCTATAAGCGTCTTACACTTCTCAGCTGGTATTTTCTACCACTCTTCCTTTGCAGTTTGTTCAAGCTCTTGAATGTTTGCAGGGTTCTTTTTCCCTATGGCAGATTTACAAAGTTTTCAATGGGACTGAGGTCAGGACCCATTGCTGGCCATTTTAGAACAGTCAATTTTTTCTTTTTCAATCATTCCTGTGTACTTTTGGATGTGTGCTTTGGGTCATTATCTTGCTGGAGAACCCATGATCTTTGACTCAAAGCATGTTTTCTTACAGTGGGTAGGACATTTCACTCTAAAATATCTTTATAATTCTCTGATTTCATGATTCCTGTGATATGGTCAAGGCCTCCAGTGCGAGGTGCAGGAAAACAACCCTACTGTATTATGGATCCTCCACCATGCTTACCTGTTGGTAGGGTATTCTTTTCCTTATAAGCTTCATTTTGGCTGTAAACAAAGTGCTGCTTTGCATTGCCAAAAAGCTCTATTTTTGTTTCATCTGTACACAGAATATTTTCCCAGAAGGATTGTGGATTGTCAAGGTACTCTTTTGGCAAATATCAGTCGTTCCTTTTTATGACTTTTCTTCAGCAATGGTTTCTTCCTCAGCCTTCGTGCATAAAGCTCTGCTTGGTTTAGTGTGCGGTGTATGATTCTTGTTGAAACCATGACCCCAGACTGTTCCAGTTTGGCCTTCAGGTCTTTGGAAGTTTGAAGTAGTGTTTTTTCCACCATTCACACCAATCTTCAAAGACGGTTCCATGCTTGGCAAACTTCTTAATAACATTGTGCACTGTTGAAACTGGGTTACCAAGGTCTTTGGAGATGGCCTTATACCCTTTGGAAGGCTTGTGTTTGCTAATAATAGCACTTCTGATGTCCTCAGACAGCTCCGTTGTCTTCACTATTGTGACAAAGGAACAGGGCCAACCATGTGGCTTTATAAAACACTGAGTTCCTCATTCATTGGCTAATTAATGTCATATGGGCACTGACAATTACTCACAAGTGATTTTCATTTGTGATTTACCACAGGCGAGTCAAAATGTGTTTCCATACTAATAATGCAAAGGATGCCAATACCAGTGTCACAGCAAGCTTTAGGTTTTTCTGTTTTTTGATCTTTTTTTTGAGGAGATATTTCACATTATGTACTTAAACTTCATGGGTGCCAATAATGATGAGTAGGACTGTACAAGCAGAAAGATTCAATACACGACAGCAACCTTGGCACACGCTACAAACATGTTTTCTCTAGCGTTGCTGAAGGTGGGCCAAGCGTTAGTGGAGAAAATTGCTTTTGGCAGAAGACTTCATCCACTATAAGTTCATGCTCAAAGCTTCTAACTCCACTCCCCATCTGGCCAAGCAAGTTTACTTAACCATCCTCATCACATCACTAGCTAACAAGCTAAAATTACTCTCTGAAACTTCCCAATCCCTCCTGAGCCCTATACTACAGGCCCATGCCACCAACCTCAGTGCTGATTATCTGGTCACTTATCTCCTAGAAAAAAAAAATCAGAAATTTATGGCAGGACATTTTTGCATAATTCCCTCACAGCCTAGATCTCCTTCCCTTCCGTACCTTAAGCTCACTTTCAACCTTCAAGCCTGTCACAGAAGAAGGCATTACCGGGCTCCTCGCTTCTTCTCACCCTACAACCTGCATCAGAGACCCTATTCCCTCACATCTCCAGTCTCTCTCACCTCAGTTGTCACAACCCACCTAACAAATATTTAACCTCTCATTTTTTCTGCTATCTTTCCCTTTTCATTCAAACATGCCTCAATCAGAACTGCACTGTTTGTAATCTTCCCTTAATTTTTTAACTCCTGTAATGCTTATTCCACTGGTGTCTAATCTGCGATCTCTTAGATCCTTCTCTTTTGTGCTTCCCTCTACTGGCCTCAAGGACATTGTTCTTTCTTGGTTCTTCTCCTTTCTGTACGACCACTCCTTCACTGTATCTTTTGTCAGCTCTTACTCCTCTCATCTTTCCGTTACTATCTGTATTTCCCAAGGCTCAATCCTAGGTCCCCTGCTCTTCTCATTATACCCTGCCACTATTGGACAAACCATCAGCAGATTTGGTTTCCAGTATCATCTTTATGCTGATGACACCAAAATATACAACTCTTTTCTAGACATTACCCCAACTTAACCCCTTGACGATCAAGCTACTTTGTAGGGTAGGGGTTGTACTCACTCGAGTGCGATGGGAGGAATACAGGATGCACGTTCCTTTAAAAGTTCATGTGGGTTTATTCCTTCATAAACCCCAGAAGCACAAACAGAAAGTAAACAGCCTTTAGATCAGGCAAAACAAAATAACAATGTCCATAGCAGGGCTCTGCTCCATCAGGCCTGTGGTCACACAGGCTTGGTTAGTATCCAGTATTCAGGTTTGGTCTGGAGCCAAACACACACAGGAGGCCTTCTCCCTCCAAACACACAGACCATGTGCCAAACAACAGCCTCCATTATATGGGCTGTAACCACACCCAGAGGCAAGGTATGTGGGTAGCCAGACTTGCCCATCTCTCATAGCTACCTGCAACACGGACCCAGGTGCACCAAACGAACCTCTCAGTGCTTTTGTGCGCATAAAGAAGAGACTCTGGGTTACATCACAGAGACAAGCCATCTCTGTGACACACATACCTCCCATCGACTATGCGACCATTAGCCACACTACATACTTCCCCTGTGCCTAAAGCCATGGGACTTGGTACTTTCTCCTACCAGACAAGGGATTCTTGAGAGGGCATCGGCATTACCATGTAGCTTTCCTGCTCTGTGCTCTACATGGAAGTTGAAGTCTTGTAGGGTTAAAAACCAACAGGTGACCCTAGCATTTTTTCCCCTTTGTTTCCCTCAACCATCTGAGTAGGGTATGGTCGGATACCAGCCTAAGCTTACGTCCTACCAGAAAGTACCGTAATGTGTCAACCGCCCACTTTATGGCCAAGCACTCCTTCTCCATGACCGAGTAATTCCTCTCATATGAGGATAGCTTCCTACTCAGGTAGAGAACAGGGTGCTCCTCCCCATGTATCTCCTGGGAAAGGACTGCTCCTACCCTGACATCTGAGGCATCTGTTTTAAGAATAAACGCTTTTTTAAAATTAGGGGCCACCAGAACCGGTTGCTTGCACAGAGCCCCTTTCATTTCTTGAAAGACCGTCTCTGCTTCTTCAGACCATTTGACCATTACCAATTTTGTCCCCTTAAGGAGGTCAGTCAGGGGTGCGGCCATCATGGCGAGGTTCTGGATGAATTCCTGTAGTATCCCACGATCCCCAGGAAGGCTCTAACTTTCTTCTTGGATAATGGTCTCAGCCATGTTTGAATTGCCTCCACTTTACTAATTTGGGGTTTTAGCTCGCCTCGACCCACTACATGTCCCAGGTACTTGGCTTCTTCTTTCCCCAAGGCACACTTCTTTATTGTAAACCCCGCCTTCCTTAGAGCATCAAACACCACTTCCAGTTGACTCTCCCAGTCCGGGCTAAAGATAATGATATCTGTTGTGAATTCCGCTCTTGGGCTCCCTCCGGTGGTTGTAAGTAGCACTTTTGTGAATTCTGCTCTTGGGCTCCCTCCTGTGGTTTTGAGTGGTATAGCTGCTTCTTGGATTTAGCATCAGCAGCTGCTTCCACTGATCGTCTTTCTGGCTCGGCTATTTTGGTCTGGCCTTATCCCTCAATCAATGCCAGTTGTCAATTGTTCCTGCTTGGAGCCACTGCTCTTTTGGATTTCCCTGACACTCTGTCCAGTTCAGCAAAGATAAGTCCTTGCTTGTCCTTTTGCAGTCCACTTGTTGTGGACTTTATTGTTCAGCACATTCTATGTTTTGCTTATTTGTCCAGCTTATCAGTATGGATCTATTCAGCTAAGCTGGAAGCTCTGGGCTGCAGATTTTGCCCTCCACACCTTTAGTCAGGTGTGGAGATTTTTGCATATCTCTGCGGTGGACTTTTTCTAGTTTTATTACTCACCGCACAGTGTTCTTTCCTGTACTATCTATCTAGCTAGAAGTGGCCTCCTTTGCTAAATCTTGTTTCATACTACGTATGTTATTTCCTTCTCCTCTCACAGTCAATATTTGTGGGGGGCTGTCCTATCCTTTGGGGATCTTCTCTGAGGCAAGATAGCTTTCCTATTCCTACCTTTAGGGGTAGCTAGTTCTCCGGCTGTGACGAGGTGTCCAGGGAGTGACAGGAACATCCCACGGCTACTGCTAGTGTTGTGTTAAGATCAGGAACTGCGGTCTGTATAGTTACCACCTGCTCAGAGCTAGTTGCATGTCGCTCCTAAATTACCAGTCCATAACAGTACAACTGGCCCAAAATGAGTTGAATGCATCTCAAAAGAAGGAAAAGAAAAAGAGTTCTGAGCCATTTTTTTTTTCTTTAGTCTGTTTTGTCTTTTTCCTTCCTCTTAATCTCTGGGTGGATTTGGGCGCGGACATGGATGTTCAGGGTTTGTTTTCTCGTGTGGATCAGCCTGCTGCAAGAGTTCAGAGTATCCAAGATTATGTTGTTCAGACTCCAGCCTTAGAGCCTAGAATTCCTACTCCAGATTTGTTTTACGGGAATAGATCTACGTTTTTGAACTTTAAAAATAACTGCAAATTGTTTTTTGCTCTGAAACCCCGTTCCTCTGGTGACCCCACTCAGCAAGTTAAAATAGTTATTTCTCTGCTGCGTGGTGACCCTCAGGACTGGGCATTCTCCCTTGAGTCAGGGGATCCGGCATTGCTTAATGTAGATGCATTTTATCAATCGCTCGGATTATTGTATGACGAACCTAACTCTGTGGATCATGCGGAAAAAACCTTGTTGGCCCTGTGCCAGAGTCAGGTAGCGGCAGAATTATACTGCCAGAAATTTAGAAAATGGTCTGTGCTCACTAAATGGAATGAGGACGCTCTGGCAGCAATTTTCAGAAAGGGTCTTTCTGAAGCCCTTAAAGATGTTATGGTGGGGTTCCCCACGCCTGTTGGTCTGAGCGAATCTATGTCTCTAGCCATTCAGATTGATCGGCGCCTGCGCGAGCGCAAAGTGGTGCACCATATGGCAGCATCCTCTGAACAGAGTCCTGAGCCTATGCAATGTGATAGGATTCTGACCAGAGTGGAACAGAGGGGATACAGACGTCAGAATGGGCTGTGTTTTTACTGTGGTGATTCAGCTCATACTATCTCTGTTTGCCCTAAGCGTATTAAGAGGGTCGCTAGATCTGTTACCATTAGTACTGTACAGCCTAAGTTTCTCCTGTCTGTGACCCTGATTTGCTCATTGTCATCTTTTTCTGTCATGGCATTTGTGGATTCAGGCGCTGCCCTGAACTTAATGGACTTAGAATTCGCCAGGCGCTGTGGTTTTTCTTTGCAGCCTTTGCAGAGCCCTATTCCTTTGAGGGGTATTGATGCTACACCGTTGGCCAAGAATAAACCTCAGTATTGGACTCAGCTGACTATGTGCATGGCTCCAGCACATCAGGAAGATTGTCGTTTTCTGGTGTTGCATAATTTACATGATGTTGTGGTACTGGGTTTTCCATGGTTACAAGTACACAATCCAGTGTTGGATTGGAAATCGATGTCTGTGACTAGTTGGGATTGTCAAGGGGTACATAGTGACGTTCCTTTAATGTCAATTTCCTCTTCCTCCTCTTCTGATGTTCCTGAATTTTTGTCAGATTTCCAGGATGTATTCGATGAGCCCAAGTCCAGTTCCCTTCCTCCACATAGGGACTGTGATTGTGCTATTGACTTGATTCCAGGCTCTAAGTTCCCTAAGGGCCGACTTTTCAACCTGTCTGTGCCAGAACATACCGCTATGCGGAGCTATGTTAAGGAGTCCTTGGAGAAGGGGCATATTCGGCCGTCTTCGTCACCATTGGGAGCGGGATTTTTTTTTGTTGCCAAGAAGGATGGCTCCTTGAGACCCTGTATTGATTATCGCCTTCTTAATAAGATCACGGTCAAATTCCAATACCCTTTACCTTTGCTCTCTGATTTGTTTGCTCGGATTAAGGGGGCTAGTTGGTTTACCAAGATTGACCTTCGAGGGGCATATAATCTTGTTCGTATTAAACAGGGTGACGAATGGAAAACTGCATTTAATACGCCCGAAGGCCATTTTGAATACCTGGTGATGCCTTTCGGGCTTTCTAATGCTCCTTCTGTATTTCAGTCCTTCATGCATGACATTTTTCGCAATTATCTTGATAAATTCTTGATTGTGTATTTGGATGATATTTTGATTTTTTCCAATGATTGGGAGTCTCATGTGAAGCAGGTCAGGATGATATTCCAGATCCTTCGTGATAATGCTCTATTTGTGAAGGGGTCTAAGTGCCTATTTGGAGTTCAGAAGGTCTCTTTTTTGGGGTTTATTTTTTCTCCTTCGTCTATAGAAATGGATCCTGTTAAGGTCCAAGCCATTCATGACTGGATTCAACCCACATCTGTGAAGAGCCTTCAGAAATTTTTGGGCTTTGCTAATTTTTATCGCCGTTTCATTGCCAACTTCTCTAGTGTGGTTAAGCCCCTGACTGATTTGATGAAGAAAGGCGCTGATGTGACAAATTGGTCCTCTGAGGCTGTTGAGGCCTTTCAGGAGCTTAAGTGCCAATTTACTTCTGCCCCTGTCTTGCGTCAGCCGGATGTGTCTCTTCCTTTTCAGGTTGAGGTTGACGCTTCTGAGATTGGGGCAGGGGCCGTTTTGTCACAGAGGAATTCTGATGGTTCCTTGATGAAACCTGTTGTGAATTCCGTTCTCGAACTCCCTCCTGTGGTCATGAATGGTACTTCGGTGAGTTCTGTCCGTGGACTCCCTCTGGTGGCTGTGAGTGGAGCTGCTGGTTCTGAGATTCCTTCCCCACCTGCCCTCGTTTAGGGCTAGGCTGGATTCTCTATTTAACTCCACTCAGATCGTTACTCTATGCCAGCTGTCAATGTTCTAGTACTGGTTCAGATCTCTCCTGGATCTTTCTGAGGACCTGTCTACTCCAGCGAAGCTAAGTTCCTGCTTGTTCATTTGTTACATATGGTTTTTCTTGCTAAGTTCTAGTCCAGCTTGCTATCATGAAACTGCCTGGCTAGCTGGAAGCTCTGGGGATGCAGAGTGGCACCACCGCACCGTGAGTCGGTGCGGGGGTATTTTTTGCACACTCTGCGTGGTTTTGTAGTTTTTTGTGTTGACCGCAAAGATCCCTTTTCTATCCTCAATCTGTTTAGTTAGACTGGCCTCCCTTTGCTAAAGCCTATTTCATCCTGTGTTTGTGATTTCCTCTTAACTCACAGTCAATACTTGTGGGGGGCTGCTTTTACATTTGGGGAAATTTCTTTGAGGCAAGTGAGGCTTTGTTTCCTTTCTTTAGGGGTAGTTAGCTCTTAGGCTGTGAAGAGGCGTCTAGGCAGAGTCAGGCACGCTCCACGGCTATTTCTAGTTGTGTTGATAGGAGTAGGGTTTGCGGTCAGCAGAGTTCCCATTTCCCCAGAGCTCGTCCCGATTCCGTGTTTAACTATCAGGTCATTCCTGGTGCACTTAACCACCAGTTCCATAACAGTACAGCTGGCCCACAAAGTGTTAATGCATCTCAATAGAGGGAAAAGAGAAGTTCTGAGACCATTTTTTTTTTCTCTGCAGTGTGTTTTGCCTTTCTTTTCCCCTTAAACTCTGGGTGGTTCAGAACTCAGGTGTGGATATGGACATTCAAGGTCTGTCCTCTAGTGTAGATCAACTCGCTGCAAAGGTACAAAACATTCAAGATTATGTAGTTCAGAATCCTATGTTGGAGCCTAGAATTCCAATTCCTGATTTGTTTTCTGGGGATAGATCTAAATTTCTGAATTTCAAAAACAATTGTAAACTGTTTCTTGCTCTGAAACCCCGCTCTTCTGGTGACCCTATTCAGCAAGTAAGAATCATTATTTCTTTGTTGCGTGGCGACCCTCAAGACTGGGCATTCGCCCTGGCGCCAGGAGATCCTGCATTGTGTAATGTAGATGCATTTTTTCTGGCGCTGGGATTGCTTTATGATGAACCTAATTCTGTGGATCAGGCAGAGAAAATTTTGCTGGCTTTGTGTCAGGGTCAGGATGAAGTGGAGGTATATTGCCAGAAGTTCAGAAAGTGGTCTTACTCAGTGGAATGAGTGTGCCCTGGCAGCAATTTTCAGAAAGGGTCTTTCTGAAGCCCTTAAGGATGTTATGGTGGGGTTCCCCACGCCTGCTGGTCTGAATGAATCAATGTCCTTGGCCATACAGATCGATCGGCGCTTACGTGAGCGCAAAACTGTGCACCATTTGGCGGTATCCTCTGAGCAGAGGCCTGAGGACTTTGACCAGAGCTGAACGGCAAGAACATAGACGTCAGAATGGGCTGTGTTTTTACTGTGGTGACTCCACTCATGCTATCTCTGATTGTAGAAAACAGAATCAACACTGGCGCTCGCCCAAACAGGTACAAAGACCCCTTAGCTGCGAGCTTCAAAGCCGGGTAGTACCCACCCGCATAAACACCAAAATGCACAAATAAACTAGAAGCCGCGCTTCAAGGAGGAGGAGATAATAATGCGAAGACGGAACACACATGCAATACTCAAATGCAGACGTAGCTGCTGCTATTCATGAAAATATCAGTCGCAGTGGACTCCCCCTCTATTGATAGTTAATAGTTAACCGCACATACTCAAGAGTAACACTGAAGCTGCTACGCTTACCTATTGTAGTGTATCCAGAACCTCTTGGTTACTTCCGTGGTGCGTGGTGGAGCCCTGTATGCAATATGTCCGGGGTGTGTATAACACGTTGTGCCAGATGTAGAGGCACACTGTGGCACCAGGAGCGCTCCGGCCGGTAGCGCTTCCTGGATACCACGAGGGAAAACAAAAGTGAAAGTAGGATGGCTGGTAGGCCCCGCCTACTAGTGACGTCACTAACAGTACGGATCGCCGTAGCGCTCCACAGAAAGGGGAGAGGAAGGTTCAACCAACGCGTTTCGAAGAGACTAGGCTCTTTTTCATCAGGGTACCTTCCTCTCCCCTTTCTGTGGAGCGCTACGGCGATCCGTACTGTTAGTGACTGTTAGTGACGTTACTAGTAGGCGGGGCCTACCAGCCATCCTACTTTCACTTTTGTTTTCCCTCGTGGTATCCAGGAAGCACTACCGGCCGGAGCGCTCCTGGTGCCACAGTGTGCCTCTACATCTGGCACAACGTGTTATACACACCCCGGACATATTGCATACAGGGCTCCACCACGCACCACGGAAGTAACCAAGAGGTTCTGGATACACTACAATAGGTAAGCGTAGCAGCTTCAGTGTTACTCTTGAGTATGTGCGGTTAACTATTAACTATCAATAGAGGGGGAGTCCACTGCGACTGATATTTTCATGAATAGCAGCAGCTACGTCTGCATTTGAGTATTGCATGTGTGTTCCGTCTTCGCATTATTATCTCCTCCTCCTTGAAGCGCGGCTTCTAGTTTATTTGTGTATCTCTGATTGTCCTAAGCGCACTAAGCGGTTCGCTAGGTCCGTCACCATTGGTACTGTACAGCCTAAATTTCTTTTGTCCATTACTCTGATTTGCTGTTTGTCATCCTATTCTGTTATGGCATTTGTGGATTCAGGCGCTGCCCTGAATTTGATGGACTTAGAGTTTGCCAGGCGCTGTGTTTTTTTTTTGGAGCCCTTGCAGCATCCCATTCCTTTGAGGGGAATTGATGCTACGCCTTTGGCCAAGAATAAGCCTCAGTACTGGACCCAGTTGACCATGTGCATGGCTCCTGCGCATCAGGAGGATATTCACTTTTTGGTGTTGCATAATCTGCATGATGTGGTCATGTTGGGTTTGCCATGGCTGCAGGTCCATAATCCAGTATTGGATTGGAAATCAATGTCGGTGTCCAGTTGGGGTTGTCAAGGGGTACATGGGGATGTTTCATTGTTGTCAATTTCTTCCTCGACTCCTTCTGAAGTCCCTGAGTTTTTGTCGGATTACCGGGATGTATTTGATGAGCCCAAGTCTAGTACCCTACCTCCTCATAGGGATTGTGATTGTGCTATTAATTTGATTCCTGGTAGCAAGTTCCCTAAGGGACGACTTTTCAATTTGTCTGTGCCAGAACACGCCGCTATGCGGAGTTATATAAAGGAGTCCTTGGAGAAAGGGCATATTCGCCCGTCGTCGTCACCATTGGGAGCAGGGTTCTTTTTTGTGGCCAAGAAGGAT
The DNA here is from genome assembly GCF_051348905.1 of Ranitomeya variabilis. Classification (NCBI taxonomy): domain Eukaryota; kingdom Metazoa; phylum Chordata; class Amphibia; order Anura; family Dendrobatidae; genus Ranitomeya; species Ranitomeya variabilis. The sequence continues at coordinate 883,585,012 of NC_135233.1, forward strand.
GGTTCTCTGAGACCTTGTATAGATTACCGCCTTCTTAATAAAATCACGGTCAAATTTCAGTACCCTTTGCCTCTACTGTCTGATTTATTTGCTCGGATTAAGGGGGCTAGTTGGTTCACCAAGATAGACCTTCGAGGGGCGTATAATCTCGTGCGTATTAAACAGGGCGATGAATGGAAAACAGCATTTAATATGCCCGAGGGCCATTTTGAGTACCTGGTGATGCCATTCGGCCTTTCTAATGCTCCCTCTGTGTTTCAGTCCTTTATGCATGACATCTTCCGAAAGTATCTGGATAGATTCATGATCGTATATTTGGATGATATTTTGGTCTTTTCGGATGATTGGGAGTCCCATGTGAAGCAGGTCAGAATGGTGTTCCAGGTCCTTCGTGCTAATTCCTTGTTTGTGAAGGGATCTAAGTGTCTCTTTGGAGTTCAGAAGGTTTCCTTTTTGGGTTTCATTTTTTCCCCTTCTACTATCGAGATGGATTCTGTTAAAGTCCAAGCTATTTATGATTGGACTCGGCCTACATCTGTGAAGAGCCTTCAGAAATTTCTGGGCTTTGCCAATTTTTACCGTCGCTTCATCGCTAATTTTTCTAGTGTTGTTAAACCGTTGACTGATTTGACCAAGAAGGGTGCTGATGTGGTGAATTGGTCCTCTGCGGCCATTGAGGCTTTTCAGGAGTTGAAACGTCGTTTCTCTTCGGCTCCTGTGTTGTGTCAGCCAGATGTTTCGCTCCCTTTTCAGGTCGAGGTTGATGCTTCTGAAATTGGAGCAGGGGCTGTTTTGTCTCAGAGAAGTTCTGATTGCTCTGTAATGAAGCCATGCGCTTTCTTTTCAAGAAAGTTTTCGCCTGCTGAGCGTAATTATGATGTTGGCAATCGGGAGTTGTTGGCTATGAAGTGGGCATTCGAGGAGTGGCGACATTGGCTTGAAGGAGCCAAGCATCGCGTGGTGGTCTTGACAGATCACAAGAATCTGACTTATCTCGAGTCTGCCAAGCGGTTGAATTCTAGACAGGTCATTGTTTTTCTCCCGTTTCAATTTTGTGGTTTCGTACCTTCCGGGTTCTAAGAATGTGAAGGCTGATGCCCTTTCAAGGAGTTTTGTGCCTGATTCTCCTGGGGTTCCGGAGCCAGCTGGTATTCTCAGACAGGGGGTAGTTCTGTCTGCCATCTCCCCTGATTTGCGGCGGGTGCTGCAGGAGTTCCAGGCTGATAGACCTGACCGTTGTCCAGCGGAGAAACTGTTTGTCCCTGATAGATGGACTAATAGAGTTATCTCTGAGGTTCATTGTTCGGTGTTGGCTGGTCATCCTGGGATTTTTGGTACCAGAGATTTGGTGGCTAGGTCCTTTTGGTGGCCTTCTTTGTCGCGGGATGTGCGTTCTTTTGTGCAGTCTTGTGGGACTTGTGCTCGGGCTAAGCCCTGCTGTTCTCGTGCCAGTGGGTTACTTTTGCCCTTGCCGGTCCCGAAAAGGCTCTGGACGCATGTTTCCATGGATTTTATTTCAGATCTTCCTGTTTCTCAAAGGATTTCGGTCATCTGGGTGGTTTGTGATCGCTTCTCTAAAATGGTCCATTTGGTACCCTTGCCTAAATTGCCTTCTTCCTCTGATTTGGTTCCATTATTTTTCCAACATGTGGTTGGTTTGCATGGCATTCCGGAGAACATCGTGTCTGACAGAGGTTCCCAGTTTGTTTCAAGGTTTTGGCGTTCCTTTTGTGCTAAGATGGGCATTGATTTGTCTTTTTCTTCGGCTTTCCATCCTCAGACAAATGGCCAAACCGATCGAACCAATCAGACTTTGGAAACCTATCTGAGATGCTTTGTTTCTGCGGATCAGGATGATTGGGTGACCTTCTTGCCATTGGCTGAGTTCGCCCTTAATAATCGGGCCAGTTCGGCTACTTTGGTTTCGCCTTTTTTTTGTAATTCTGGTTTTCATCCTCGTTTTTCTTCAGGGCAGGTTGAGCCTTCGGACTGTCCTGGTGTGGATTCTGTGGTGGACAGGTTGCAGCAAATTTGGACTCATGTGGTGGACAATTTGACCTTGTCCCAAGAGAAGGCTCAACGTTTCGCTAACCGCCGTCGCCGTGTTGGTCCCCGACTTCGTGTTGGGGATTTGGTTTGGTTATCCTCTCGTTATGTTCCTATGAAGGTTTCTTCTCCTAAGTTTAAGCCTCGTTTCATTGTTCCTTATAAGATTTCTGAAATTCTTAATCCTGTATCATTTCGTTTGGCCCTTCCTGCTTCTTTTGCCATCCATAATGTGTTCCATAGGTCGTTGCTGCAGAGATATGTGGCGCCTATGGTTCCCTCCGTTGATCCTCCTGCTCCGGTGTTGGTCGAGGGGGAGTTGGAGTATGTGGTGGAGAAGATTTTGGATTCTCGTATTTCGAGACGAAAACTTCAGTACTTGGTCAAATGGAAGGGCTATGGTCAGGAGGATAATTCCTGGGTTGTTGCCTCTGATGTCCATGCTGCCGATTTAGTTCGTGCCTTTCATTTGGCTCGTCCTGATCGGCCTGGGGGCTCTGGTGAGGGTTCGGTGACCCCTCCTCAAGGGGGGGTACTGTTGTGAATTCCGTTCTCGAACTCCCTCCTGTGGTCATGAATGGTACTTCGGTGAGTTCTGTCCATGGACTCCCTCTGGTGGCTGTGAGTAGAGCTGCTGGTTCTGAGATTCCTTCCCCACCTGCCCTCGTTTAGGGCTAGGCTGGATTCTCTATTTAACTCCACTCAGATCGTTACTCTATGCCAGCTGTCAATGTTCTAGTACTGGTTCAGATCTCTCCTGGATCTTTCTGGGGACCTGTCTACTCCAGCGAAGCTAAGTTCCTGCTTGTTCATTTGTTACATATGGTTTTTCTTGCTAAGTTCTATTCCAGCTTGCTATCATGAAACTGCCTGGCTAGCTGGAAGCTCTGGGGGTGCAGAGTGGCACCACCGCACCGTGAGTCGGTGCGGGGGTATTTTTTGCACACTCTGCGTGGTTTTGTAGTTTTTTGTGTTGACCGCAAAGATCCCTTTTCTATCCTCAATCTGTTTAGTCAGACTGGCCTCCCTTTGCTAAAGCCTATTTCATCCTGTGTTTGTGATTTCCTCTTAACTCACAGTCAATACTTGTGGGGGGCTGCTTTTACCTTTGGGGAAATTTCTCTGAGGCAAGTGAGGCTTTGTTTCCTTTCTTTAGGGGTAGTTAGCTCTTAGGCTGTGAAGAGGCGTCTAGGCAGAGTCAGGCACGCTCCACGGCTATTTCTAGTTGTGTTGATAGGAGTAGGGTTTGCGGTCAGCAGAGTTCCCATTTCCCCAGAGCTCGTCCCGATTCCGTGTTTAACTATCAGGTCATTCATGGTGCACCTAACCACCAGGTCCATAACAGAAACCATGTGCCTTCTTTTCCCGAAAGTTTTCGCCTGCGGAACGCAATTATGATGTTGGCAATCGGGAGTTGTTGGCTATGAAGTGGGCATTTGAGGAGTGGCGACATTGGCTTGAGGGAGCCAAGCACCGCGTTGTGGTCTTGTCCGATCATAAGAATTTGATTTACCTCGAGCCGGCCAAGCGGCTGAACCGTAGACAGGCTCGATGGTCCCTGTTTTTCTCCCGTTTCGATTTTGTGGTTTCATATCTTCCGGGATCTAAGAATGTTAAAGCGGATGCCCTCTCTAGCAGTTTTTTGCCTGATTCTCCTGGAGTTCTTGAGCCGGTTGGCATTCTTAGGGAAGGGTTGGTTCTTTCTGCCATCTCCCCTGATTTACGGCGGGTGCTTCAGGAATTTCAGGCTGATAAACCTGACCGCTGTCCTGTGGGGAAGCTGTTTGTTCCTGATAGATGGACAAGTAAGGTAATTTCTGAGGTCCATTGTTCGGTGTTGGCCGGTCATCCTGGGATTTTTGGTACCAGAGATTTGGTGGCTAGGTCCTTTTGGTGGCCTTCCTTGTCGCGGGATGTGCATTCTTTTGTGCAGTCCTGTGGGACTTGTGCCCGGGCTAAGCCTTGCTGTTCCCACGCTAGTGGGTTGCTTTTGCCTTTGCCTGTCCCTGAGAGGCCCTGGACGCATATTTCCATGGATTTTATTTCTGATCTTCCTGTGTCCCAGAGGATGTCTGTTATCTGGGTGGTTTGTGACCGGTTCTCTAAAATGGTCCATTTGGTACCTTTGCCTAAATTGCATTCCTCCTCTGATTTGGTTCCATTGTTTTTTCAGCATGTGGTTCGTTTGCATGGCATTCCGGAAAATATTGTGTCTGACAGAGGTTCCCAGTTTGTTTCCAGGTTTTGGCGGGCCTTTTGTGCTAGGATGGACATTAATTTGTCTTTTTCTTCGGCGTTCCATCCTCAGACAAATGGCCAAACTGAGCGAACTAATCAAACCTTGGAAACCTATTTGAGATGCTTTGTGTCTGCTGATCAGGATGATTGGGTGGCTTTCTTACCGTTGGCCGAGTTTGCCCTTAATAATCGGGCCAGTTCGGCTACTTTGGTTTCGCCTTTTTTTTGTAATTTTGGTTTCCATCCTCGTTTTTCTTCAGGGTAGGTTGAGCCTTCTGATTGTCCTGGTGTAGATTCTGTGATGGACAGGTTACAGCAGATTTGGACTCATGTGGTAGACAATTTGACGTTGTCTCAGGAAAAGGCTCAGCGTTTTGCTAACCGCCGTCGGTGTGTTGGTCCTCGGCTTCGTGTGGGGGATTTAGTCTGGTTATCTTCTCGTCATGTTCCTATGAAGGTTTCTTCCCCTAAGTTCAAGCCTCGGTTTATTGGTCCTTATAAGATCTCTGAGATTATCAATCCAGTGTCTTTTTGTTTGGCCCTTCCAGCCTCTTTTGCCATTCACAATGTTTTCCATAGATCTTTGTTGCGGAGATATGTGGTGCCCGTTGTTCCCTCTGTTGATCCTCCTGCCCCGGTGTTGGTTGAGGGGGAGTTGGAATATGTGGTTGAGAAAATTTTGGATTCTCGTTTTTCGAGGAGGAGGCTTCAGTATCTTGTTAAGTGGAAGGGTTATGGCCAGGAGGATAATTCTTGGGTGGTTGCCTCCGATGTCCATGCTGCCGATTTGGTTCGTGCTTTTCACTTGGCTCGTCCTGATCGGCCTGGGGGCTCTGGTGAGGGTTCGGTGACCCCTCCCCAAGGGGGGGTACTGTTGTGAATTCCGCTCTTGGGCTCCCTCCGGTGGTTGTGAGTAGCACTTTTGTGAGTTCTGCTCTTGGCCTCCCTCCTGTGGTTTTGAGTGGTATAGCTGCTTCTTGGATTTAGCATTAGCAGCTGCTTCCACTGATCGTCTTTCTGGCTCAGCTATTTTAGTCTGGCCTTAGCCCTCAATCAATGCCAGTTGTCAATTGTTCCTGCCTGGAGCCACTGCTCTTTTGGATTTCCCTGACACTCTGTCCAGTTCAGCAAAGATAAGTCCTTGCTTGTCCTTTTGCAGTCCATTTGTTGTGGACTTTATTGTTCAGCACATTCTATGTTTTGCTCATTTGTCCAGCTTATCAGTATGGATCTATTTAGCTAAGCTGGAAGCTCTGGGCTGCAGATTTTGCCCTCCACACCTTTAGTCAGGTGTGGAGATTTTTGCATATCTCTGCGGTGGACTTTTTCTAGTTTTTATTACTGACCGCACAGTGTTCTTTCCTTACTATGTATATAGCTAGAAGTGGCCTCCTTTGCTAAATCTTTTTTCATACTACGTATGTCATTTCCTTCTCCTCTCACAGTCAATATTTGTGGGGGGCTATCCTATCCTTTGGGGATTTTCTCTGAGGCAAGATAGCTTTCCTGTTTCTACCTTTAGGGGTAGCTAGTTCTCCGGCTGTGACGAGGTGTCCAGGGAGTGACAGGAACATCCCACGGCTACTTCTAGTGTTGTGTTAAGATCAGGAACTGCGGTCTGTATAGTTACCACCTGCTCAGAGCTAGTCGCATGTCGCTCCTAAATTACCAGTCCATAACATGTATCTATTTCATTGTTCTGCAGCTTAATGATGGTGTCCAAAAAGTTAATTTCAGTACAGGAGTAGTTGAGTGTCAAGTTGATAGTGGGATGAAATTGATTAAAGTGTTCATGGAACGTCTGTAGCGGTTGCTCAGACTCCATCCAGATGATTAAAATATCATCAATGTAGCGGTAGTAGGCCAGAAGCCTGATGGAACATGAGGACAAAAAGTCGCTTTCAAGCTTGGCCATGAAAAGATTTGCATACTGTGGAGCCATTTTACTTCCCATTGCTGTGCCAGTCTCCTGTAGATAGATCTTGTTTTTTCAAATTCAAAGTAATTGTGGGTGAGGATGAATTTTATAAGTTTCACCACAGGAATTAAAGTTAGGATTAAAAAAAAATCAAGCAAATTGTCCACTACTCCAGCACTAATACATCATTGTTGTTTGCATGTTTAAAAATTACTGGTGATAGAGTTACAAGGTTATAACAGGTGGGAGTTGTGCCAGACTTCTTAAATTACTGGACAACCCCCTAAGTTTAGGTGATTTGTGACTTAATAGCATTATATTGAAGGTGTTTTGATCATGTTATATAGAGGTGTGGTCCTTAATCCACCCCATGGGTCGTCCTTGATTTTTGGTTCAGCTGTCAGAAATAAATAAGTAAAATAGATTGGTATCCCTGGTGGGTAGCCTAAATAAAACTCAATTGGGCCATACAGTGCAGGTTTTGAGAGGGGAGTTTGGGTGTCAGCATTTCTAAAGAGTTGCAAAATCCTTTTTTTCTTAATTTTTCTCTGCTACTTTTTTTTTTCTTAGAAGAAATATGACAAGCAATGGGATTCTTGCAAGTCTGCTAACCTACTTTGAGTGATTCTTTCTCTTATCTTCCAATATCTATGGTGTAGCAGGAAGTTGTAATTTGTAATCCAACCTAAGTCAGCAAATAATAAAGAACAGCTGTATCCATGCTGTGTTGGACAATATCAAACTGCTGATTCAAGGAAATAACCACAGTGGAAAAGATGTTAGAAAGAATCACAGGCACTTTAAGCTTAGACAGAATCCTTAATTAACTAGAATATCCTTTTACTAGAGAAATACCCTCCTGAGGACTGCTTTTTGATGAAGTTGCCAAAATGAGCCAAGTTAGCACAAATGTTATGATGTACCAACAAAGTGAGGGCTTTTCACAAACCCTCCGCCATTAAAATCAATGAGAGCAATTAAAAAATAAATGGAAAAAGTTTAATTGCATAAGTATTAAATGAGTACATTTTTATTTTTTTAAGTAATGTTTTTATTTTGATATAGTAAATTAAAGAGTTATTCATTTATCTACCTTCAAGGTTAAGATGGAAATATCTATCTTTCACTGCTGGCCACAGGAGGCTGGTACTTCGGAAAAAATGAGTGGACTGCACTATGCTGTTTACATAAATCCTATTAAAGTGAATGGGCGGTAGAGAAACAGCATTGCATAGCATGCTGGAAGTGACAGAACCAATTTAGCACAGCCCACTTGGCTGTTCTGAGAGTCTTATATTTCTTGGGCTTTCATGGAGAGATGGATATTCCCATCTAAGCAATATCAGACAAATCCATAGATGTGGTTTCAGGTTAAAAAAAACAGATAATATCTTTTGTCATCATCAACAACCCTTTCTATTTTGAGCACACATTTGTAGTGACACAGTTTGCATTATGTTCAGAGCTTCCATTTACTATATTTATTTTAAGAATTATTTAAGCCTCTATTTTCTAGAATATGATTCCTACAGTCATGCTAATCTTTTAAAAATACGTTAAGGAGTGTAAAGATAAATAATCATTAGATGTACTCCAACTTGTCTATTGCATACATATGTAAGCAGGTGACCAGATGCAACACGCAGACAGGGACAAGGCGGATGTAACCATTTAAACTGTTTACTTCTCTAGCGTTGAGGGAAAATGCGGTAACTATGGCAACGGTGAATAGTACAAAGCAGAATAATTACAGCATAAAATATATAATATCAGATATACAATAAATCCTCAAGTTCACTATAACTATTGTAACAATCTCTTGTTATATTAGTTTATAACTTTCTAACAGGGGCAGTAATCTCAGTACTATGAGAGTCATTGAACTGTTTCTTCCTCTAGCACAAGTCCCCGTTTTTTCCCGCTAGACTGTAAGTCCGTCTGACAAAGTTTAACAAGGCTCGCTAGGCCTCTTTCGCATTGACTGGCTCCCATCCTGTCTGCTGTACTATCCCAGGCCAACCCCTGTACCATACATTTGTGCTGGACGCAAAGGCCCAGCTCAATTGCGCCTCCTGTTCACAAACGCAGACATCCACCCCCAAGCGGAGCTTCCCAATGAATCTTCGGTGCTTGACCAATGACGGATGTCTCTCGTAAGCAGCGGGATAAGGGCTAGGCCATGGCTCTTGACTGGCATCATCTGGGTGCTGGGTCTTGACTGATACAGACCTGGTCTTCGGGCCTTGACTGGTGTCATCTGGATTCTGGAACTTGCCTGGTCCAGGTCTGGTCTTTGGGCCTTGACCAGCTTCATCTGGATTATAGAACTTGCCTGGTGCTGTCTGAATTCTGTTTCCAGACGTGCCACAGTCAGCTGATTCAAGCTTCCTCTCACCGCTTGGCACCCCAGCCTCAGCTTCTTCCTCGACACACGTCCTTACCGTTCGTCTTGTTGGTGTCAAATCTGCTCCTGTTTTGGCGTGCTGACCTTTTATACCAAGGAACTGAATCATCAAGATCACCTGATCTGGTGCCTTGTCCAAACTCGTCCCTCTTTAAACTCTCCCCCTTCTGGAGATCCTCATTGTTTGTGTCATACCTTGTTACACATACAGACAGTTAAGTCCAGATATATTTGGACAGTGACAGTATCTCTGAGATTTGGGCTTTGCATGCCACTATTTTGGATTTAAAATGAAACAACTAAGGCTAGTTTCACATTTGCGTTCGAATCCACAGCGTTTAATCCGCATCCGGAAAAACCGCATAGAAACACGTACAAACGCAGCATTTTCTAGACGCATGCAGGAACGCATGCGGTTAATTAAACGCTGTGTTTTCCCGCTTTATCATGCATTTTGTGATGCGTTTGCGTATTTTGTGCGCATGATGTAAAATTTTACAGGAGAAAAATCAAGATAACCAGACACCGCCAATGGGACTACAGAGGGCGTGTATTATGGGATATCTATATATAGACCCTAGGACTGCTGAAATCTTAACAGTGTGCTACGGTATCCTGTATTTCCTCTACAAGCCAAGGCTGCCGTCACACTAGCAGTATTTGGTCAGTATTTTACATCAGTATTTGTAAGCCAAAACCAGGAGTGGGTGATAAATGCAGAAGTGGTGCATATTTTTCTATTATACTTTTCCTCTAATTGTTCCACTCCTGGTTTTGGCTTACATATACTGATGTAAAATACTGACCAAATACTGCCAGTGTGACAGCAGCCTTAGGTTGTTAGTGGTAAGGTGGTTGACGTCATTGCGTCCTGATTCTGTTCTGCTGTATCTATTGGACGCAGACTGAAGAGACGAAGGCTTTTTAATACAAAACAGATCTATACTCATGTCAGGTGTCAGAAATAATGAATTCATGATACACATATAACAGCCTCATGAATTCACTATTTCTGACACATGTCCAGGTGAGCATAGATATGCCTTGTATGACCGCCATCGTCCCTTCACTTTGTGTGAAATGGATTACGTACACAGAAGAGAAAATGGAGGTTATACAAGGCAGTTCCCTATTCACCAGGTCAGGTGTCCTAACTAATGAGTTTTTGGACACCTGACCTGTTGAGTATAGTTCTGCATTGTATTGCCGCCATTTTCTCTTCAGTCTGCAACACTAGTCACAGTCTAAGCAGAAGGAAGAGATTATGGAGAAAATACAAGTATACATTTTTTGGCCCACCTCATATCTCTATACTAAAGACACACAAAACTGCAGTGGCAGTGTTGTACTTGCTAACTACTGGAGCTATGAGGTGGCCAAAAAATAAAGTGTGCGGCGCAGTGTTTAATTTGGCGCACGGTGTGCTTCCGGCTGCGAAATACACAATTAACCAAACCTTTTTGGGGGCAAAAAACATTTTTTTTTTTTTTTTTTTAACAAATAAAAAAAAAATTAACTGCGCCTGCTTGAGGTAGAGTGCTGGAAATGGGGGGTATGTAGCTGTGAAGCTTGACTCACTGTGGACGACGCAGGGGTGGCAGGAGAAGGGGCAATTAGATTACTGGGGTCTGGCAGATCGGGGATGGGGCTTGACGCATGAGAGGGCTGAGACACACTGGAATCCATGTAGCTTGTGAATCTGTAAAACAGTGGAGGATAGATTGATAGGCAGATTGATAAAATACTCAAAACAATGAAAGCTAATCTCATCCCACCTTCCTCCTGACCTGTGGATGATGACCTGAACCACATACAGTATGTGGGTATAAAAAAAGATTTCTATCCTTCTGCAAATGAAAAAGACTTTACAGAAAAACAGCCAAGGCACCATGGCACCATCAAGGGGAACACAGATTTGACATGAGCAGTCAGGTTGTGACCATCTGGTCACCTGGCCACGTGCCTCAATGGACTAAGCTTGTCGTTACTTCCTCTCTGTGGGTGCCCATCAAAATTGGGGTGCCACTGGTGGGGTAGTCAGCCCTGGAAGCCCCGAAGTTGCAGCAGCTCTAATCCAGGCAAGTCAGAGGAAGGGTAAGACTCTGTAATTTTGCACCATCATGGGTATTTTGCTGGGACTGTTCTATATGTTATTGTCTGTTGGTGGTTCAATAAAGTATTGCTACACAGTTTTACCCTCACCCTGTGTAGTCTGAGTAGTATTAAGACCAAGGGAAAGGAGAGTGGGCGTTCAATGGGTTGAACCCTGGTCCATGCGGTTTTGGGCCAGCGGACAAGAGCACCTACTGACCCTCGTGTCTCCACACCTGTCCTCCAGTCTGTGTAATTTCAGTTAGGAATGAAAAAGGGTTAGGAGCTGTGCGTATGCCATCTGCAGTTTGTCAGCAGTAATATAAAGTGGGCATTATGACAGACGAGCTGCTAAGGTGAGGAGACGTGCTGCAGCAGGGTACGAAGAGAGGTGATTATTGTATTTATTTATGAGGGCTGCATTATATTCTATGGTGCTGCATTCTATTCTATGGGGCGGCGTTCTATTCTATGGGGCGGCATTATATTCTATGGGAGTATATTAGACTTCTATGAGGCTGCATTATATTCTATGGGGCTGCATTATATTCTATGGGGCTCCATTACATTCTATGGGGCTGCATTATATTCTAAGGAACTGCATTACATTTAATGGGGCTGCATTATGTTCTGTGGGGCTGCATTATACTTCTATGGGGCTGCATTACATTCTGTGGGGCTGCATTATATTTTATGGGGCTGCATTATATTCATTGGGGCAGCATTATATTCTATGGTGCTGCATTATATTTTATGGGACTGCATTAACTTCTATGGGGCTGCAATATATTCTATGGAGTTGCATTATACTTCTATGGTGATGCATTACATTCTATGGGGCTTCATTAAATTCTGTGGGGCTGCCTTACACTTCTATGGGGCTCCACTCTACTCCTCTGGGGCTGCATTATATTCTGTGGTGCTGCATTACATTCTATGGGGCTGCATTACATTCTATGGGGCTGTATTGTACTCTATGGAGCTGCATTACATTATATGGGGCTGCATCACATTCTATGGTGCTGCATTATATTCTATGGGTTTTGAAAAAGGGGAGTTTTGGCTTGCACTCTGTCATGTAGCGAGGTGCTGGTGTAATGGGCCAGTTGACCCTTAATCCATGGAATCAAAATTTACCGCACACTCTAATGTTTGGGTGATGCAAGAAAAACATATTTATGTGAGTCAGTGAAAACAGGAACAAGCAAAGCGCAGGAAAATAGTGATAACGTTACAGGTCGACTATATTCAACTGTAGATGTTTCGACCTGTCCTAGGTCTTATTCATTATGTCGCTGCAAGAAAGAAAATTACATAAGTGACCAGTTCACATGTAAAAACAATTATATTCTATGGGGCAGCATTACATTCAGTGGGGCTGCACTACATTATGTGGTGCTGCATTACATTTTATGATGCTGCATTACATTTTATGGGGCTGAATCACATTCTATGGGGCTGCATTACATTCTATGGGACTGCATTATACTCTTTGGGGTGCATTACATTCTATGGGGCTGCATTACATTCTGTGGGTCTGTATTATACTCTATGGGGTGGCATTACATTCTATGGGGCTGCATTACATTCTATATGCAGGTAGGTGCAGGCTTCACTAGATGTCAGTAGAGAGGAAGCAGGTCTGCACCTAACAGAGCTATCCTGCAGTGCAACAGTGAGGCTACCACAGGTGGCAGCAGAATAGTCAAAACAAGCAGGATCAAATCCTAGACTGTAGCGCAGAACAAAAAGAAAAAGCAAACTCGAGGTCAGAGACAAGCCAGGGGGTCAGTAACAGTCAGGAGCAGATAAGCCAAAAAACAAATGACAGAAAGAGGTCGCGATACATGCCAAGTCAAACTGAGGAGTTTGCACATCAAAGGGAAACACTGAGTCAAGACGGGAACAGGGGAAAACAGAGACACGGGTTCAAACAGGAAATGCAGCAGGACAAATCGAAGCAATCAGAGTCAGCTTACAGCAGCACTAGGCAGAAACTATAATTGACATGATCTGCAGGACACAGCGGGACTAAATAGCAAACCTAAGATCAGACTGATGCTGAGAAAAGTTAATCCTGACATGATCAGACTGGGAAAAGTGAAGACAGGACTCAAAACCCGGTCTGGATCATGACACTATAGGTCTGCATTATATTCTATCGGACTGCATTATACTTCTATGGGGCAGCATTATACTTCTATGGGGCTGCATTAAATTCTATGGGGCTGCATTATACTCTATGTGGCTGCATTAAATTCTGTGGGACTGCATTACACTCTATTTGGGTTGCGTTATATTTTATGGGGCAGCATTATCTTCTATGTGTTTGCATTATATTCTATGGGGCTGCATTACATTCTATGGAGCTTCATTATACTCCTGTGGGGCTGCATTATACTCCTATGGAGCCGCATTATACTCCTATGGGTCTGCATTATACTTCTATGGGTATGCATTATACTCCTGAGTGGGGCTGCATTGTACTCCTTTGTGGGGCTGCATTACACTCCGGTGTGGGACTGCATTGTACTATATGGAGGACTATGATATGCATTGTACTGTATGGAGCACTGTGGGGTATGTATTGTGATATATAGAGAACTATGAGGTGCATTATACAATGTGGAGGACTATGGGGTGCATTAAACTAAACAAACAAAATGCTGCCTATTCATCGAGTGATTGGATTGTTTGTTTATGGTGGAAGAAATCATGGTTCTCAGCAGCACATCGCAGGGTGAAAAATGAAGATGTGCTGCTGATAACATGATACTGTATGGGGACAGATTGATTTAATAGTGATCCTTCTGTCTCCATCATTCTTTGTCACTCAGTTTAAAGAGGCTGGGAAACAAGCGACGAACGACTTCAATATTGTCGATCATGCTCGTCTGAACTCAGGGGATGTAAATACAACAGAAATGTTTGTGTGATGGTGCAATATGTTATCATTGAGGGACCCACTTTAAACCTTTACTCAGGGCCCCACTTTGTCTAAAACTGGCCCCGATGTGTATGCAAGTCATAGGAAGCTAAAGAAAATGATACCTTGATATCTGCGATTCGATATCTTAATCCATGTTTTTCTTATATGTAAATGAACTGTTCCAGGCTATAGGCTGGACATAGATCTCCCTGAAAATCTGCCTCCAGAGCCTATTTTTAATTAAAAAGGTATTACCAGTGTGATATGCAATGGCTGCTCTCACTGTAGAGCTGTATGTGAAGATAACTAACATATCTGCAGATTCCTCTTAATGCTTCAGCTTCCATCTCACAGGCAACCAGTGTTGCAATATTGTTACAATACAGCAAAGATGTGAGAGTTGCAGAAAATTAGTTTGTAAGAAGACAAAGTTGAGTTTTACTGTTACAAATGAGTTGCATGTCTAGTACTAGTAACACCCCTTTTTATTAAAATAAGCCCTGGAGGCAGATTGTCATGCAGGTCGGTGTCCAGCCCATAGCCTGGAACAGATAATTTACACATAGGAAACACATGGATTTTTCTGGAATAAAACATCAGATTGCAGATATCAAGATATCACTTTATTCAGCTTCCTGGGACCTACATGCCCCTATAGATGGCTTAGGAGGGTTGATCCTACTGACAAATTGCCTTTAATTGTGGCGCCAAGGTCCAAGTATTTCTAGGTCAAGTGAGACTAAAAAAATGAAAAAATCATGATGTTGGAGCTGTTAAAAAATAAGATACAAACCCAACAACCTTTAGTTGTCTCTCCAGTATTTTCCTGCCATCGTTTCAATGAACTGAAGAGATCATAGAGCTCTAACCAGGAGTTCCACAGAATACATTAGCAAGATATGTATCTTTTAGAAGAGTGTATGCAACGGATTTCATAGTGACAAAGGATTCTGTATAAAACTGTAAACTTATCTGAGGTATAAGAGTTATTGAATGTGGAGCGCCCCCACGTAAGGGCGATGGGGTACTCGGTACCGGGTCCTTCAGTTCGGGGGAAGTCACGGTGGCCTGACTCGGTCCGTGGCCCTTAGAGGGGCGCCCAATGAAAGGGAAAGTTTGTATAAAGTTAGTGACGCCACCAGTGGTATTCAGTCAGGGTGACCGACGCTGCTTAGGGGTCCGCTGGGGTGATGTACTGGCAGCTAGATGGTATACCTTCCCACAGGTGAAGTGTATCCACAGGGCTTCCCAGAAGTATAGATGGTGATGGTGGTGATGTAAGGCGCAGAGAATAACGAGGACACAAGGTTGCAGTCTCTACCTTTTACTGGAGGCTTCTGCATCCACAGTCCAGGGTACAGACCACAGGGTAGGCAGAGTCCAGCCGGTCCAAAGGCAAATCCAGAGTCCCCTTATTCAGGTGGAAATCAGTAGCCTTCCTACTAGCGCCTGTGTGTTGTAGTACCTCCCTGCTGAGCTTCTCGGTAAGGTCCTCACAACTCTTGCAGATGTTCTAGATGTTATTTCTTCCTCTCTGTCCCCCAGATGGTGTGGATAGGACAAACCCGTATGACTGATGGCCTGAGGCTTGTTTATAGGGACCCTAGAGATGCCCCGACCCCCACAAGTTGCCCCACAAGTTGCCACTGTGTCTTCTTATGTATTAAGGTCGGGCAGCCAACGTGGAATTGACTGTCCTGCCGGTCTCTGAAGTAATGTGTAGAGTCAATTACTCCCTCGGTGTTCCGGCCACCGGCTACGCGCCTCAGAAGGAGGCAGCCTATTTCAGGGCAGAACTCCTCCCGGTGTTTTCTCCTTGTGCTATGACTTCGTTTCTCACCCTCTACAACACAATTCTCTTCATGTCCGTTCTTAGGATGCTGCCGCACGTGGCGCAGGCACAGCTCCGTGTCTTTCTGTCCAGCTAGGCCTCTGACAGGATCCCACCCCTGTCAGGGACCCTCTGTCTGCAGCTCAGATGTTCCTCCTTTCCCCCTGTCTGCCTGACAGGTCTTGCCTGGGCAAAGCCCAGTCAGCTTCTCTCTAACTTTCTATCCAGCCTACCAGTTTTACCCTTCTGTGAGGAGTGCCCTAGTAGATAGGAGCAAGGCTCCCCCTGGTGGTCTGGAGTGTGAAGTGTGGTGTATGGTTTGTGATACCTGGTAGGAAGATCTCCTTTATTACCTTCAGACGTAATATCACTCCCCCTGGTGGAAGAATGACATTACTGCAACAACCAGGACTCTGGGGTGCTGCAAATGCTTCACCCAACTGTACACTAAGGATCTTTGAGGATTATGGTTCCATGGAAATCGAAACATTATTTAAATCACTGTCATATGTTTTATTATTATAAAGAAAAAAGAATGACAAAATAAATATAATTGGTGATGTCTTGACCATAATGACCTATACTATAAAATTAACCCATTGGTGTGGCAGGGACTAGGCACCAAGCAGAGAAGACATTCTCTTGCACAGCTCCCACTCCTAGGCTCAATTTTTGGTCTGTACCATAGCTAGAAGTGAGCCAAAGCAGACCCCACAAGTCCCCTCAGCATTCCAAGCATAACTGCTGTTTGATTCTGCAGTGGACCCTCGCAGGGAAACCAAGAGACTGATCCAAACATCTAGGCATCAGCCTCCATCCCAGGCCATTGCTCTCACTGGGTGTCCCTCTCTTGAAGAGACAATCCTAACACTCACCTCCTGTCCTCGCGATCTCCAGCCTGTGAAAGAACCCTTGCCACTCTCCAAACTCCAACCGCTGACCGTTAACAAAGGTGAGGATACAGGGTTTCCCGGAGAGCGTCTCATTAATGCGATGCCTAGCAATTTTTACTGTGTAAGGCTACGTTCACATTTGCGTTGTGCGCCGCAGCGTCGGCGCCGCAACGCACAACGCAAACAAAAACGCAGCAAAACGCATGCACAATGCTGCGTTTTGCGCCGCATGCGTCCTTTTTTTAATTGATTTTGGACGCAGCAAAAATGCAACTTGCTGCGTCCTCTGCGCCCGGACGCGTGCACCGCAGGGACGCATGCGGCGCAAAACGCAAGTGCGACGCATGTCCATGCGCCCCCATGTTAAATATAGGGGCGCATGACGCATGCGGCGACGCTGCGGCACCCGACGCTGCGGCGCAGACCGCAAATGTGAACGTAGCCTAATCTATTTTCCCGAATGAGTTGCTACCCTATCATAACATTATCACCAGCCCGCTCCATTTTTTTGTACTGAGAAACCATCATAGACGCTGTGGACGCCCTGACAGCGCAATTGTGGTCCTTGTCTTTGGAGGTGGCACACAAAGAGTGGCAACAACCGCATGCGTTATCCCCTTTGCGGGTTCTACTCCATTCAAAACAGTCTTCTGAGCCTAAGGTGAATTTACCGGATTGTTTCAACAAGGACCAAAATAAATTTTCATCCTTCTTTCTTCATGTAAGTTGTGTTTGTCTGCCCTACCTCATCTGGAGAAGAGAGTCAATGCTTGGGTATTGTTCTTTCATTGCTCTGAGGAGATCCTCATGCTTGGGTATTTTCTCTCCCTGACGGTTCTCAAGTGACCCTGATAAAGTTGCTGTTGCTGAATCAATGATCCGCAGGTTGGTTCATGGAAATCGTAAAGTGGAGGACTACTGCTCTCAGTTCCTACGCTGGGCAGTGGAAACCTCCTGGAATGACTCAACTCTCCGAGGTCAATTCTGCCTTGGTTTTTCTAGCCAGATACGAGATGATGGTTTATAGTCCTTTCCTCATTGCCCCAGGAAGAGGCCATGCCACTGGCAGTGCATTTGGACAGATGTCTTAGGGATAAGAACACATTTGAGGGTATTTCAGTGACTTCTCCCTCTCATTCTATTGAGGCAGGAGAACCGATGCAAATTTGGGCCTGTAGAGAGTTCAAGGAGGCAAATGAACTTGGAACAGCTGCACGTTTCTGTCTACACTGCAGTATTTCAGATACAGTAATTAATTTTTTAATGTAAAGAGAAAGAAAAAAACATTTTCAATTAAGGACACTGGTTCTAAAGGTTTGAAGTTATCTCTCATGCATACTACTGGTTGTTTTTTACAAATGTCTTTGGTTAACAAATCTGGAGTTATAGTTACTTCTGCATTTGTTGACTCAGGGTCAGCCTAGTTCTCATTGACAGTGATTTTGCTATCGAGCCTGGATACACAGTTGCAACTCTAGGTTATTTTATGGACAATTCTCCTTTTACCCAAAGTCATGTTACTGCTAAAGTTGAGAATGTGTGCATGAGAGTGGTAGTGTTACACACAGAATCTATTTCATTCATGGTGTTTCCTTCCTTACCAGCTGGGTATGCCCTGGTTGGGTATGCCCAGGTTGGTGAAACCCAATCCTACTATCAATTGGGAGAACGGGAGGCTAAGTCTATACAATAATAAGCATTATTCCGACACTTCTTACAGATTTTATTCAGGATTTTGAGGATGTTTTTTCTGAGACTGAATGTGAAGTTCTTCCCCCACATAGGTCATATGATTGTGCTATCGAATTTATCGCAGGGGCCAAATTGCCTAAATCTCACAAGTTTAACCTCTCTCTTCCTGAAAGAGATGCCTTGAAAGAGTACATTCAAAAGAGTCTTTCGAAGGGTCACATAAGGCCTTCTACCACACCAGTCGCGGAGGGATTTTTTCTTTGTTAAGAGAAAAGATGGAGTTTTGCGTCCTTATTTGGATCATATAGAGATTAATAAGATCACTGTACATAATCCATACCTATTACCTCTTATTCTTAACCCCTTAATGCTATTGGACGTACTATCCCGTCAAGGTGACCTGGGACTTAATTCCCAGTGACGTGATAGTACGTCCAGCGCGATCGGCAGAGCTCACGGGGGGAGCGCGGCCGATCGCGGCCGGGTGTCAGCTGACTATCGCAGCTGACATCCGGTACTATGTGCCAGGAGCGGTCACGAACCGCCCCGGCACATTAACCCCGGCACACTGCGATCAAACATGATCGCAGTGTACCGGCGGTACAGGGAAGCATCGCGCAGGGAGGGGGCTCCCTGCGGACTTCCCTGAGACCCCCGGAGCAACGCGATGTGATCGCGTTGCTCCGAGGGTCTCTTACCTCCTACTCCTGCAGGCCCCGGATCCAAAATGGCCACGGGGCTGCATCCGGGTCCTGCAGGGATTACTTCCGGGTGCAGACCAGGCTCTGGTAAGCCTGCAGCACTGTAAGTCAGATCGCCGATCTGACAGAGTGCTGTGCAAACTGTCAGATCAGCGATCTGTGATGTCACCCCCGGGACAAAGTAAAAAAGTTTAAAAAAAAAAATTCCACATGTGTAAAAAAAAATAAAAAAAAAAATTACTAAATAAAGAAAAAAAATATATATTATTCCCATAAATACATTTCTTTATCTAAATAAAAAAAAAACCAATAAAAGTACACATATATTTAGTATTGCCGCGTCCGTTACGGCCCAACCTATAAAACTGTCCCACTAGTTAACCCCTTCAGTGAACACCGTAAGAAAAAAAAAAAACGAGCCAAAAAACAACGCTTTATTATTATACCGCCGAACAAAAAGTGGAATAACACGCGATCAAAAAGACGGATATAAATAACCATGGTACTGCTGAAAACGTCATCTTGTCCCGCCAAAAATGAGCCACCATACAGCATCATAAGCAAAAAAATAAAAAAGTTATAGTCCTCAGAATAAAGCGATGCCAAAATAATTATTTTTTCTATAAAATAGTAATCGTACTGACCCGACGAATAAAACTGCTTTATCAATTTTACCAAACGTGGAACGTTATAAACGCCTCCCCCAAAAGAAATTCATGAATAGCTGGTTTTTGGTCATTCTGCCTCACAAAAATCGGAATAAAAAGTGATCAAAAACTGTCACGTGTCCGAAAATGTTACTAATAAAAACGTCAACTCGTCCCACAAAAAACAAAACCTCACATGACTCTGTGGACTAAAATATGGAAAAATTATAGCTCTCAAAATGTGGAGACGCAAAAACTTTTTTGCTATAAAAAAGCGTCTTTTAATGTGTGACAGCTGCCAATCATAAAAATCCGATATAAAAAACGCTATAAAAGTAAATCAAACCCCCCTTCATCACCCCCTTAGTTAGGGAAAAATAATAAAGTTAAAAAAATTTATTTATTTCCATTTTCCCATTAGGATTAGGGTTAGGGTTAGGGTTAGGGTTAGGGTTAGGGCTAGGGTTAGGGCAAGGGTTAGGGCTATGGTTAGGGTTAGGGCTAGGGTTAGGGCTAGGGTTAGGGCTAGGGCTAGGGTTAGGGTTGGGGCTAAAGTTAGGGTTAGGGTTGGGGCTAAAGTTAGGGTTGAGGCTAAAGTTAGGGTTAGGGTTGGGGCTAAAGTTAGGGTTAGGGTTGGGGCTAAAGTTAGGGTTAGGGTTTGGATTACATTTACGGTTGGGATTAGGGTTGGGATTAGAGTTAGGGGTGTGTCAGGGTTAAGGGTGTGGTTAGGGTTACCGTTGGGATTAGGGTTAGGGGTGTGTTTGGATTAGGGTTTCAGGTAGAATTGGGGAGTTTCCACTGTTCAGGCACATCAGGGGCTCTCCAAACGCGACATGGCATCCGATCTCAATTCCAGCCAATTCTGCGTTGAAAAAGTAAAATAGTGCTCCTTCCCTTCCGAGTTCTCCCGTGCGCCCAAACAGGGGTTTACCCCAACATATGGGGTATCAGCGTACTCGGGACAAATTGGACAACAACTTTTGTGGTCCAAGTTCTCTTGTTAACCTTGAGAAAATAAAAATTTGGGGCGCTAAAAATCATTTTTGTGGGAAAAAAATATTTTTTTATTTTCACGGCTCTGCGCTGTAAACTGTAGTGAAACACTTGGGGGTTCAAAGTTCTCACAACACATCTAGATAAGTTCCTTGGGAAGTCTAGTTTCCAATATGGGGTCACTTGTGGGGGGTTTGTACTGTTTGGGTACATCAGGGGCTCTGAAAATGCAACGTGACGCCTGCAGACCGATCCATCTAAGTCTGCATTCCAAATGGCGCTCCTTCCCTTCCGAGCTCTGCCATGCGCCCAAACAGTGGTTCCCCCCCACATATGGGGTATCAGCGTACTCAGGACAAATTGGACAACAACATTTGGGGTCCAATTTATCCTGTTACCCTTGTGAAAATACAAAACTGGGGGCTAAAAAAAATAATTTTTGCGAAAAATTTTTTTTTTTATTTTCACTGCTCTGCGTTATAAACTGTAGTGAAACACTTGGGGGTTCAAAGCTCTCAAAACACATCTAGATAAGTTCCTTAGGGGGTCTACTTTCCAAAATGGTGTCACTTGTGGGGGGTTTTAATGTTTAGGCACATCAGGGACTGTCCAAACGTGACATGGTGTCCCATCTCAATTCCAGTCAATTTTGCATTGAAAAGTCAAACGGCGCTCCTTCCCTTCCGAGCTCTGCCATGGCCCAAACAGTCGTTTACCCCCACATGTGGGGTATCAGCGTACTCAGGACAAATTGCACAAACATTTTTGGGGTCCAATTTCTTCTTTTACCCTTGGGAAAATAAAAAATTGGGGTCGAAAAGTTCATTTTTGTGAAAAAATGTGATTTTTTATTTATACGGCTCTGCATTATAAACTTCTGTGAAGCACTTGGTGGGTCAAAGTGCTCACCACACATCTATATAAGTTCCTTAGGGGGTCTACTTTCCAAAATGGTGTCACTTGTGGGGGGTTTCAATGTTTAGGCACATCAGGGGCTCTCCAAACGCAACATGGCATCTCATCTCAATTCCAGTCAATTTTGCATTGAAAAGTAAAATGGCGCTCCTTTCCTTCCGAGCTTTGCCATGCACTCAAACAGTGGTTTACCCCCACATATGGGGTATCAGCGTACTCAGGACAAATTGTTCAACAACTTTTGGGGTCCATTTTCTCCTGTTACCCTTGGTAAAATAAAATAAATTGGAGCTGAAATAAATTTTGTGTGAAAAAAAGTTAAATGTTCATTTTTATTTAAACATTCCAAAAATTCCTGTGAAACACCTGAAGGGTTAATAAACTTCTTGAATGTGGTTTTGAGCACCTTGAGGGGTGCAGTTTTTAGAAAGGTGTCACACTTGGTTATTTTCTATCATATAGACCCCTCAAAATGACTTCAAATGAGATGTGGTCCCTAAAAAAAAATGGTGTTGTAAAAATTAGAAATTTTTAACTTTTAACCCTTATAACTCCCTAACAAAAAAAAATTTTGGTTCCAAAATTGTGCTGATGTAAAGTAGACATGTGGGAAATGTTACTTATTAAGTATTTTGTTTGACATATCTCTGTGATTTAAGGGCATAAAAATTCAAAGTTAGAAAATTGCGAAATTTTCAAAATTGTTGCCAAATTTCAATTTTTTTCACAAATAAACGCAAGTTATATCGAAGAATTTTTCTATCATGAAGTACAATATGTCTTGAGAAAACAGTGTCAGAATCGCTAAGATCTGTTGAAGTGTTCCAGAGTTATAACCTTATAAAATGACAGTGG
The DNA here is from genome assembly GCF_051348905.1 of Ranitomeya variabilis. Lineage (NCBI taxonomy): Eukaryota > Metazoa > Chordata > Amphibia > Anura > Dendrobatidae > Ranitomeya > Ranitomeya variabilis. The sequence goes on from NC_135233.1 coordinate 883,607,168, forward strand.
TCAGAATTGTAAAAATTGGCCCGGTCATTAACGTGCAAACCACCCTCGGGGCTTAAGGGGTTAATCTGTTTAATCAAGTAGTGGGAGGCAAGTATTTTTCTAAAGGTACTTTCACACGAAGCGACGCTGCAGCGATAGCGACAACGATGCCGATCGCTGCAGCGTCGCTGTTTGATCGCTGGAGAGCTGTCACACAGACCGCTCTCCAGCGACCAACGATGCCGAGGTCCCCGGGTAACCAGGGTAAACATCGGGTTGCTAAGCGCAGGGCCCCGCTTAGTAACCCGATGTTTACCCTGGTTACCAGCGTAAAAGTAAAAAAAACAAACAGTACATACTCACCTGCGCGTCCCCCAGCGTCTGCTTCCTGACACTGACTGAGCTCCGGCCCTAACAGCACAGCGGTGACGTCACCGCTGTGCTTTCACTTTCACTTTAGGGCCGGCGCTCAGTAAGTGTCAGGAAGCAGACGCTGGGGGACGCGCAGGTGAGCATGTACTGTTTGGTTTTTTTACTTTTACGCTGGTAACCAGGGTAAACATCGGGTTACTAAGTGCGGCCCTGCGCTTGGTAACCCGATGTTTACCCTGGTTACCAGAGTAAAACATCGCTGGGTATCGTTGCTTTTGCTTTCAAACACAACGATACACAGCGATCGGACGACCAAATAAAGTTCTGGACTTTATTCAGCGACCAGCGACATCACAGCAGGATCCTGATCGCTGCTGCGTGTCAAACGAAACTATATTGCTAGCGAGGACGCTGCAACGTCACGGATCGCTAGCGATGTCGTTTCGTGTGAAGGTACCTTAAGGCTAGTTTCACATTTGTGTCTATGTGCGCAGCATATCATCCGCAACCGCAAACGCATGCAAAAACGCATGCTAACTCAGCGTTATTTATCTGCATCAGCTTACACATGATGGCAAAAAAAACGCTGCGTGTGCATGCGTTTTTTGCCTGCGCTTGCGTTTTTTATGCTCATGCGTTCGATATTTCCTGGAGGACATGTCTCAATGGGCATGTCTCAATCAGTTCCTGGACATGCGCAGTCCGAAGTACTCAAGTGCATCGAACTCATGCATATGCAAGGACATGCGTACGCATGCGTTCCCATAGACAGTAAAGCTTTCTTTAACGCACTCATCCGCATACGCATGCCTGCGCATATTTGACAAATTTTTGACGCTTCCAAAAATGCAAGATGTTGCATTCGCCAGACCCCACCGCAGACCCTGAAACGACGCATGCTTAAGCAAACACAGGCGAACGCATGCAAACGCATGTACCTGCGTCCACAATGTAAAAGATATGAAAATACGACACATGTATGCGTCAGAAACGCTGCAGACACAACCGCAAATGTGAAACCGGCCTAAATTGGATCTGAGAGGGGCATATGACCTTATATGTGTTCGCCAAGGTCATGATCAAGGTCAAGGTCATAAGGACTGCCTTCAATACACCGAGGGTCGCTTTGAAAATTTGGTGATGCCATTCGGTTTGACCATTGCTCCAACATTGTTTCAGAACTTCATAAATTATATTTATTTGTTTTTGATTAATAGAATTGTTGTGATATGCTTAGATGATATCTTGATTTACTCAGGTTCTCATGAGGAGCATTGGGAGCATGTTCGACAGGTGTTTTAAGTTCTTTGTGACAATCATTTGTTAGCCAGGCTAGAGAAGTGTCAATTTGAGGTGAAGCAAATTCATTTTTTGGGTCATTTGGTTTCTGCTAAAAGTTTTAGATGAATCCCATTGGTACAGGCCACCCTTGATTGGGTACGAACTACTAATTTTAAAGAGAACCTGTCACCAGGTTTGACTGATATGAGATACAGCCACCACCTTTCAGGCTTGATATACAGCATTCTATAATGCTGGATATAGGCCCCCATCCTGACCCGCAAGACAAGAAAAAGACATTTTGTTATAATCACCTGTGGGGTGGTTTGGTCTGAGTTGTGTCACTGGTCTTGGTCTAGCACCTCCCTTTTTCTTGTGATGCTATCCTCCTTGATTTTGTGCGGATGACATGTCCCTGACTAAGGCAGAGTAAAGTACTGCAGTGTGCAGGCTCTGGGGCTATTTGACCTTTCTCAAGACCTGTGCACTGCAGTACTTTACTCTGCCCTACTAAGGGCAGAGACGTACAACAGCGCAGGAGCACAATGCCGGGGAGATTGTCTGTATGACGTAGGGACGAATCATCCACACGAAGCAAGAACGAGGACGGCCTCACAAGAAGAATGGAGGCTCCGGACCAAGACCAGTGACACCGCCCCACAGGTGAGTATTATAAAAGGTCTTTTTCGTGTTTTGCAGGTCGGGTTGAGTGCATATATAGGATTATAGAATGCTGTATATGAGGACTGAAAGGTGGTGGACGTATCTCATATTGGTAACACCTGGTGATGGGTTCCCTTTAAAGCTTTTCAGAGGTTCTTAGGTTTTGCTAATTATTTTCATAAATTCATTAAGAATTTCTCAGTCATAGTCAAACCTACTAATATGACCAAAAAAGTACTGACTTTTCCTCTTGGTCTATTGAGGCAGTTGATGTTTTTGCTGCTCTCAAGACAGCCTTTTCTAAAGCTTTTCAGTCAACCTAATGTTGATTTGCCTTTTGTGGTTGAGGTGGATGCCTCTTCTGTGGGGATGGGTGCTGTTCTTTCACAACAAAAGGATGGTTACTTTCATCCCAGTGCTTTATTTTTCTCAGAAATTCTCACAAGCAGAGTCCAACCATGATATAGGTGAACCAAAGCTCTTGGATATCAAGAGAGTTTTCAAGGAATGGATACAATAATTGGAGGTGGATAGGTATAGAGTAAAGGTCTTTACTGATCACAAAAATGTAATGTATGTTGACGCTGCTTTTTTGCTCGGTTTGATTTCTCTGTGACATATCTCCCTGTTACTAAGAATGTTAAGGCTGATGATTTATCATATACCTTGAGTACGGAAAGTATTTATACCCTTTTAAATTTTTCACTCTTTGGCCGGAGACACACTGGTGCGAGATACGGCCGAGTCTCGCTGGTTAAAAGCAAGCTGTGGCACCTGCACTCCGGAGCGGAGCGTGCGGCTCCATGTATTGCTATGCAGCTGCACGCTCCGCTCCGGAGTGCCGGTGCCACAGCTTGCTTTTAACCAGCGAGACTCGGCCGTATCTCGCACCAGTGTGTCTCCGGCCTTTGTTTCATTGTAGCCATTTAGTAAATTCAAAAAAGTTCATTTTTTTCTCATTAATGTACATTCTGCACCCTATCTTGACTGATGACTGAAAGAAAACAGAAATGTAGTAATTTTTTCAAATTTATTAAAAAAGAAAATCTGAAATATCACATGGTCATAAGTATTCAGACCCTTTGCGCAGTATTGAGTAGAAGCACCCTTTTGAGCTAGTACAGCCATGAGTCTTCTTGGGAATGATGCAACAAGTTTTTCACACCTGGATTTGGGGATCCTCTGCCATTCTTCCTTGCAAATCCTCTCCAGTTCTGTCAGGTTGGATTGTGAACGTTAGTGGACAGCAGTGGCGTATCCAGGGGGGGGGGGGCAGCCGGGGCATGTGCCCCGGGCACAGCCGACAGGGGGGCGCCAGCGGGCCGCCTGATGATGCGGCGGTCCAAGGAAGGGGTTGGCAGGGCCAGGGAGTGGGGGCTGTCTAATTATACTCACCTACTCCTGGCGCGGTCCCTGCAGGTCCCTGGCTGCCCGGCACCCCGGCTTCTTCCTGTACTGAGCAGTCACATGGTACCGGTCATTACAGTAATGAATATGCGGCTCCACCTCCCATAGGGATGGAGTCACATATTCATTACTGTAATGAGCGGTAACGGTGACCGCTCAGTACAGGGAGAAGCTGCCGGCGCCGGGGAAGCAGGGACTGCACAGCGCCAGGAGCAGGTGAGTATACGGGGAGGGGAGCGCTGCGCTGCGCGATATTCACCTCTCCTCGTTCCAGCTGCCGGTCCATCTTCTGCGCTGCAGTGACGCTGAGGTCAGAGGGCGCGATGACGTAGTTAGTGCGCGCCCTCTGCCTAAACGTCAGTGCAGAGGAGGTGGGAGATGTAGCGGCGGCTGTAACGAAGTCAGGTGAATATTGAAAGTGCGGGGGCCGGAGCGACAGAGAGGTGAGTACGTGATTTTTTTTTTTTTATCGCAGTAACAGCAAATGGGGAAAATATCTGTATAGGGTATCTTATGGGGCCATAACATTTGTGCAGCACTATATGGGGGCCATAATGTTTGTTCAGCACTATATGGGGGCTATAATGTTTGTGCAGCACTATATGGGGGCCATAATGTTTGTGCAGCACTAAATGGGGGCCATAATGTTTGTGCAGCACTATATGGGGCCATAATGTTTGTGCAGCACTATATGGGGGCCATAACCTTTGTGCAGCACTATATGGGGGCCATAATGTTTGTGCAGCACTATATGGGGCCATAACGTTTGTGCAGCACTATATGGGGCCATAATGTTTGTGCAGCACTATATGGGGGCCATAATGTTTGTGCAGCACTATATGGGGGCCATAATGTTTGTGCAGCACTATATGGGGCCATAATGTTTGTGCAGCACTATATGGGGGCCATAATGTTTGTTCAGCACTATATGGGGGCCATAACCTTTGTGCAGCACTATATGGGGGCCATAATGTTTGTGCAGCACTATATGGGGGCCATAATGTTTGTGCAGCACTATAAGGGGCCATAATGTTTGTGCAGCACTATATGGGGGCCATAATGTTTGTGCAGTACTATATGGGGGCCATAACCTTTGTGCAGCACTATATGGGGGCCATAATGTTTGTGCAGAACTATATGGGGGCCATAATGTTTGTGCAGTACTATATGGGGGCCATAATTTTTGTGCAGCACTATATGGGGGCCATAATGTTTGTGCAGTACTATATGGGGGCCATAATGTTTGTGCAGCACTATATGGGGGCCATAACCTTTGTGCAGCACTATATGGGGGCCATAATGTTTGTGCAGCACTATATGGGGCCATAACGTTTGTGCAGCACTATATGGGGCCATAATGTTTGTGCAGCACTATATGGGGGCCATAATGTTTGTGCAGCACTATATGGGGGCCATAATGTTTGTGCAGCACTATATGGGGCCATAACGTTTGTGCAGCACTATATGGGGGCCATAACCTTTGTGCAGCACTATATGGGGCAAATGTCTCTATGGAGCATCTTATGGGGCCATTATTAACCTTTATGCAGGATTATATGGGGCTCCTGATTCAATATGGATATTCAAAAACACTTAACCTACTGATGTCTCAATTAATTTTACTTTTATTGGTATCTATTTTAACATTATGGAGATTCAGGAATGTACCTTGGCTTGGTTGGTCATACTGTTTCAATAGAGTTAAGGTTCAAATGGGGAGGGTTTTGGGGGGGCGGCGCCAAACTGATCCTTTGCCCTGGGTTCTGGAAAGGCTAGATACACCTCTGGTGGACAGCCATTTTCAGGTCTCTCCGGAGATGCTCAAATGGGTTTAGGTCAGGGCTCTGGCTGGGCCAGTCAAGAATGGTCACAGAGTTGTTCTGAAGCCACTGCTTTGCTATTTTAGCTGTGTGCTTAGTGTTATTGTCTTGTTGGAAGGTGAACTTTCATCTGAGGTCTTGAGCACTCTGGAAGAGGTTTTCATCCAGGATATCTCTGTACTTGTCCCTATTCATGTTTCCTTCAATGACAACCAGTCATCCTGTCCCTGCAGCTCAAAAACACCCCCATAGCATGATGCTGCCACCACCACGTTTCACTGTTGGAATTGTATTGGGCAGATGATGAGCAGTGCCTGTTTTTTTCCACACATACCGCTTAGAATTATCACCAAAAAGGCCTATCTTCGATTCATCAGACCAGAGAATCTTATTTCTCATAGTCTGGGAGTCCTTCATGTGTTTTTTAGCAATGCAGGCTTTCATATGTCTTACACTGAGGAGAGTGTTATGAGCTGGTGGTTTAGGAGCAACATGGGACGTGCTCTGGAGGAGGTGGTACCTGTACTGACCGCAGTTCCTGAGCTTAACACAACACTAGAAGTAGCCGTGGGATGTTCCTGTCACTCCCTAGACATCTCGTCACAGCCGGAGGGCTAAATACCCCTAAAGATAGAAACAGGAAAGCTATCTTGCCTCAGAGAAAATCCCCAAAGGATAGGACAGCCCCCCACAAATATTGACTGTGAGTGGAGAGGGAAATGACATACGCAGAATGAAACCAGGATGTAGCAAAGGAGGCCAGTCTAACTAGATAAATAGAACAGGAAAGAATACTGTGCGGTCAGTATTAAAAACTAGAAAAATCCACCACAGAGTTTACAAAAAATCTCCACACCTGACTAAAGGTGTGGAGGGTAAATCTGCTTCCCAGAGCTTCCAGCTTAACTGAATAAATCCATACTGACAAGCTGGACTAGAAAAAACATAGAAAGTGCAGAAAGATTAAGTCCACAACAAGTGGACTGCAAAAGAACAAAGCAAGGACTTATCTTTGCTGAACTGGTCAGAATATCAGGGAAATCCAAGCAGTGATGTGAATCCAACCAGAAACCATTGACAACTGGCACAGGCTGAAGGATAGAACCAGGCTAAATAGTCGAGCCAGAAAGACAATCAGTGGAAGCAGCTGCTGACTACTAAATCCAAGGAGCAGCAGTACCACTTAAAACCACCGGAGGGAGCCCAAGAGCAGAACTCGCAAAAATGCCACTTACAACCACCGGAGGGAGCCCAAGAGCAGAATTCACAACAGTACCCCCCCTTGAGGAGGGGTCACCGAACCCTCACCAGAGCCCCCAGGCCGATCAGGACGAGCCAAGTGAAAAGCACGAACCAAATCGGCGGCATGGACATCGGAGGCAACAACCCAAGAATTATCCTCCTGGCCATAACCCTTCCACTTGACAAGATACTGAAGCCTCCGCCTCGAAAAACGAGAATCCAAAATTTTCTCCACCACATATTCCAACTCCCCATCAACCAACACCGGGGCAGAAGGATCAACAGAGGGAACAACGGGCACCACATATCTCCGCAACAAAGATCTATGGAAAACATTATGGATGGCAAAAGAGGCTGGAAGGGCCAAACGAAAAGATACCGGATTGATAATCTCAGAAATCTTATAAGGACCAATAAACCGAGGCTTGAACTTAGGGGAAGAAACCTTCATAGGAACATGACGAGAAGATAACCAGACTAAATCCCCCACCCGAAGCCAGGGACCAACACACCGACGGCGGTTAGCAAAACGTTGAGCCTTTTCCTGAGACAACGTCAAATTGTCTACCACATGAGTCCAAATCTGCTGTAACCTGTCCATTACAGAATCCACACCAGGACAATCAGACGGCTCAACTTGCCCCAAAGAAAAACGAGGATGAAAACCAAAATTACAAAAGAAAGGCGAAACCAAAGTAGCCGAACTAGCCCGATTATTAAGGGCAAACTCGGCCAACGGCAAGAAAGCCACCCAATCATCCTGGTCAGCAGACACAAAGCATCTCAAATAGGTTTCCAAGGTTTGATTGGTTCGCTCAGTTTGGCCATTTGTCTGAGGATGAAATGCCGAAGAAAAAGACAAATCAATGCCCATCCTAGCACAAAAGGCCCGCCAAAACCTAGAAACAAACTGGGAACCTCTGTCAGACACAATATTCTCCGGAATGCCATGCAAATGAACCACATGCTGAAAAAACAATGGAACCAAGTCAGAGGAGGAAGGCAATTTAGGCAAAGGTACCAAATGGACCATTTTAGAGAACCGGTCACAAACCACCCAGATAACAGACATCTTCTGGGAAACAGGAAGATCCGAAATAAAATCCATGGAAATATGCGTCCAGGGCCTCTCAGGGACCGGCAAAGGCAAAAGCAACCCACTAGCGCGGGAACAGCAAGGCTTGGCCCGGGCACAAGTCCCACAGGACTGCACAAAAGAACGCACATCCCGCGACAAGGAAGGCCACCAAAAGGACCTAGCAACCAAATCTCTGGTACCAAAAATCCCAGGATGACCAGCCAACACCGAACAATGAACCTCAGAAATTACCTTACTTGTCCATCTATCAGGAACAAACAGCTTCCCCACAGGACAGCGGTCAGGTTTATCAGCCTGAAATTCCTGAAGCGGACAGCGGTCAGGTTTATCAGCCTGAAATTCCTGAAGCACCCGCCGTAAATCATGGGAGATGGCAGAAAGAATCACCCCTTCCTTAAGAATGCCAACTGGCTCAAGGACTCCAGGAGAATCAGGCAAAAAACTCCTAGAGAGGGCATCAGCCTTAACATTCTTAGATCCCGGAAGATACGAGACCACAAAATCAAAACGGGAGAAAAACAGGGACCATCGAGCCTGTCTAGGGTTCAGCCGCTTGGCCGATTCGAGGTAAATCAGATTCTTATGATCGGTCAAGACCACAACGCGGTGCTTGGCTCCCTCAAGCCAATGTCGCCACTCCTCAAGTGCCCACTTCATGGCCAACAACTCCCAATTGCCGACATCATAATTGCGCTCCGCAGGCGAAAACTTTCTGGAAAAAAAGGCACACGGTTTCATCAAAGAACCATCAGAACTCCTCTGAGACAAAATGGCCCCTGCCCCAATCTCAGAAGCGTCAACATCAACCTGAAAAGGAAGAGAAACATCCAGCTGACGCAACACAGGGGCCGAAGTAAATCGGCGTTTAAGCTCCCGAAAGGCCTCAACAGCCGCAGAGGACCAATTCGTCACATCAGCGCCTTTCTTCGTCAAATCGGTCAGGGGCTTAACCACACTGGAAAAGTTGGCAATGAAACGGCGATAAAAATTAGCAAAGCCCAAAAATTTCTGAAGACTCTTCACAGATGTGGGTTGAATCCAGTCATGAATGGCTTGGACCTTAACAGGATCCATTTCTATAGACGAGGGAGAAAAAATAAAACCCAAAAAAGAGACCTTCTGAACTCCAAATAGGCACTTAGACCCCTTCACAAATAAAGCATTATCACGAAGGATCTGGAATACCATCCTGACCTGCTTCACATGAGACTCCCAATCATCGTAAAAAATCAAAATATCACCCAAATACACAATCATGAATTTATCAAGATAATTGCGGAAAATATCATGCATGAAGGACTGAAATACAGAAGGAGCATTAGAGAGCCCGAAAGGCATCACAAGGTATTCAAAATGGCCTTCGGGCATATTAAATGCAGTTTTCCATTCGTCACCCTGTTTAATACGAACAAGATTATATGCCCCTCGAAGGTCAATCTTAGTAAACCAACTAGCCTCCTTGATCCGAGCAAACAAATCAGAAAGCAAAGGTAAAGGGTATTGGAATTTGACCGTGATCTTATTAAGAAGGCGATAATCAATACAGGGTCTCAAGGAGCCATCCTTCTTGGCAACAAAAAAGAATCCCGCTCCCAATGGTGACGAAGACGGCCGAATATGCCCCTTCTCTAAAGACTCCTTAACATAACTCCGCATAGCGGCATGCTCTGGCACAGACAGATTGAAAAGTCGGCCCTTAGGGAACTTACAGCCAGGAATCAAGTTAATAGCACAATCACAGTCCCTATGTGGAGGAAGGGAACTGGACTTGGGCTCATCAAATACATCCTGGAAATCTGACAAAAACTCAGGAACTTCAGAAGAGGGGGAAGAGGAAAATGACATCAAAGGAACGTCACTATGTACCCCTTGACAACCCCAACTAGTCACAGACATAGATTTCCAATCCAGCACAGGATTATGTCCCTGTAACCATGGAAAACCCAGTACAACAACATCATGCAAATTATGCAACACCAGAAAACGGCAATCTTCCTGATGTGCTGGAGCCATGCACATGGTCAGCTGAGTCCAATACTGAAGTTTATCCTTGGCCAACGGCGTAGCATCAATGCCCCTCAAAGGAATAGGGCTCTGCAAAGGCTGCAAGGAAAAACCACAGCGCCTGGCGAATTCCAAGTCTATCAAGTTCAGGGCAGCGCCTGAATCCACAAATGCCATGACAGAAAAGGACGATAATGAGCAAATCAAGGTCACAGATAAGAGAAATTTAGGCTGTACAGTACTGATGGTAACAGAACTAGCGACCCTCTTAGTACGCTTAGGGCAATCAGAAATAACATGAGCAGAATCACCACAGTAAAAACACAGCCTATTCTGGCGTCTGAATCCCTGCCGTTCTGCTCTAGTCAAAATCCTATCACATTGCATAGGCTCAGGACTCTGCTCAGAGGACACTGCCATATGGTGCACAACTTTGCGCTCGCGCAGGCGCCGATCAATCTGAATGGCTAGAGACATAGATTCGCTCAAACCAGCAGGCGTGGGGAACCCCACCATAACATCTTTAAGGGCTTCAGAAAGACCCTTTCTGAAAATTGCTGCCAGAGCCTCCTCATTCCATTTAGTGAGCACAGACCATTTTCTAAATTTCTGGCAGTATACTTCTGCCGCTTCCTGACCCTGACACAGGGCCAACAAGGTCTTTTCTGCATGATCCACAGAATTAGGTTCGTCATACAATAATCCGAGCGCTTGAAAAAATGCGTCTACATTAAGCAATGCCGGATCCCCTGATTCAAGGGAGAATGCCCAGTCCTGAGGGTCACCACGCAGCAGAGAGATGACAATTTTAACCTGCTGAATGGAATCACCAGAGGAACGGGGTTTCAAGGCAAAAAACAATTTGCAATTATTTTTAAAGTTCAAAAACTTGGATCTGTCCCCAAAAAACAAATCAGGGGTTGGAATTCTAGGCTCTAAAGCCGGAGTCTGGACAACATAATCTTGGATACTCTGTACTCTTGCAGCAAGTTGATCCACACGAGAAAACAAACCCTGAACATCCATGCCAGCGCCAAAATCCTGAACCACCCAGAGATTAAGAGGAAAAAAAAGACAAAACAGACCGCAGAAAAAAAAATGGCTCAGAACTTCCTTTTCCTTCTTTTGAGATGCATTTAATTCATTTTTGGCCAGTTGTACTGTTATGAGCTGGTGGTTTAGGAGCAACATGGGACGTGCTCTGGAGGAGGTGGTACCTGTACTGACCGCAGTTCCTGAGCTTAACACAACACTAGAAGTAGCCGTGGGATGTTCCTGTCACTCCCTAGACATCTTGTCACAGCCGGAGGGCTAAATACCCCTAAAGATAGAAACAGGAAAGCTATCTTGCCTCAGAGAAAATCCCCAAAGGATAGGACAGCCCCCCACAAATATTGACTGTGAGTGGAGAGGGAGATGACATACGCAGAATGAAACCAGGATGTAGCAAAGGAGGCCAGTCTAACTAGATAAATAGAACAGGAAAGAATACTGTGCGGTCAGTATTAAAAACTAGAAAAATCCACCACAGAGTTTACAAAAAATCTCCACACCTGACTAAAGGTGTGGAGGGTAAATCTGCTTCCCAGAGCTTCCAGCTTAACTGAATAAATCCAAACTGACAAGCTGGACTAGAAAAAACATAGAAAGTGCAGAAAGATTAAGTCCACAACAAGTGGACTGCAAAAGAACCAAGCAAGGACTTATCTTTGCTGAACTGGTCAGAATATCAGGGAAATCCAAGCAGAGATGTGAATCCAACCAGGAACCATTGACAACTGGCACAGGCTGAAGGATAGAACCAGGCTAAATAGTCGAGCCAGAAAGACAATCAGTGGAAGCAGCTGCTGACTACTAAATCCAAGGAGCAGCAGTACCACTTAAAACCACCGGAGGGAGCCCAAGAGCAGAACTCGCAAAAATGCCACTTACAACCACCGGAGGGAGCCCAAGAGCGTAATTCACAACAGGAGAGGCTTCCGTCAGGCCACTCTGCCATAAAGTACATGCAACCACAACCCACATACGGGTAAAAGCAAGGTGAGACAACAGACAGGAGATATATAAAAAAACGCCTTTATTGATTACAATTGGCAAAAAAACGTATATTAAAATACATATATATAAATTGGCCATCCCCCTGACGAAGGATCACTATCCGAAACGCGCGTCGGGGCGCGTTCACATGAGGACCGGGCTGACCTCGCTGATTTGAGCCAGTATTTGAGGTATAGTGAGCTCCCCCTCCTGCTATCACTGAGTGTATGGACCGCGGCGGCATGGTTTTTGCTTTATGCGATCCATAGTGACCTCTTGGTATTGCTTTTGGCCCAACATTGGGTCAATAATAGTTCTTAATACACTTTATCACATAATATAAGCAGTTGAGCAATACACCGTGCAACTTGTTCTCACTCAGTGGCAATATTGCACTGTTGCACTTTTTGCATGAGGATATTTTTTTGTTTATTTCTTCACCTTTTCTTGGTTGCTTTGCACATGGATTTTATACTTTGGATATATATTTTTTTTATATATTGCACGTGAGTTTGTAATATTGAATATACACTAGTATGTGCACGATATATTGATTTTAGGTATTTTGCCTCGTACTTTACAATTTTGGTCCATGTGGCTTAATATTCACTAAGAAGCACTATTAAAATAGTGGTGCTTATATACATCTCTTTTTTTATGTTGTGTTAACCCTTCTTTTACATCGGTTTTATATATACGCATAAGGCTTTTTTAGTGGGTGGGAGTCACACCTTCTATCTTACAGGCATTACGGGTGAGGTCAGCCATAATTTTCCATATATCTTTTATATATTTTTTGTATAAGGAAATATTATTTCGGTCCATCTGTGTACTTTTTTTATATATATGTATTTTAATATACGTTTTTTTGCCAATTGTAATCAATAAAGGCGTTTTTTTATATATCTCCTGTCTGTTGTCTCACCTTGCTTTTACCCGTATGTGGGTTGTGGTTGCATGTACTCGGTAACTAGTGGGTATTCCACTAATTTTCCACAGCGCACTGGTGATCTTTATGATAAAACATATGGTTGATATAGATCTTTATTATATTTATTGTATATGTTAATGAACACCACTGTGCTCTGTGGATTTGCTTAATCTCACTCTGCCATAAAGGCCCAACTGGTGGAGGGCTGCAGTGATAGTTGACTTTGTGAAATTTTCTCCCATCTCCCTACTGCATCTCTGGAGGTCAGTCACAGTGATCTTGGGGTTCTTCTTTACCTCTCTCACCAAGACTCTTCTCCCACGATTGCTCCGTTTGGCTGGACGGCTAGTTCTAGGATGACTTCTGGTGGTCCCAAACTTCTTTCATTTAAGGATTATAGAAGTCACTGTGCTCTTAGGAATTTTGAGTACCGCAGAATTTCTTTTGTAACCTTGGCCAGATCTGTGCCTTGCCACAATTCTGTCTCTGAGCTCCTTGGCCAATTCCTTTGACCTCATGATTCTCATTTAGTCTGACATGCAATGTGAGCTGTAAGGTCTTATATAGACAGGTGTGTGCCTTTCCAAATCAAGTCCTATCAGTTTAATTAAACACAGGTGAACTCCAATGGAGGAGTAGAACAATTTCAAGGAGGATCACAAGGTAGTGGACAGCATGTGACTTAAATAGGAGTGTCTGAGAATAGGGTCTGAATACTTATAACCATGTGATATTTCAGTTTTTCTTTTATATTAAATTTGCAAAAATGTCTACATTTCTGTTTTTTTCAGTCAAGATGGGGTACAGAGTGTATCTTAATGTGAAAAAAAATAAACTTTTTGAATTTACCAAATGGCTGCAATAAAACAAAGAGTGAAAAATTTAAAGATGTCTGAATACTTTCTGTACCCACCTGTCAGTATTCCGGGTTTTCTAAGTCACCTTGTGAATGATTTTGCCCTTTGTTAAGATGGAGTTTGCTGTTTTTGTCTGCCCTACTTCCTGTTCATTTGTTTAAAACCTGGGTCAGGTGTCAGCCTCTTTGCTGGAGTATTCTGATTCTGTTCTCCTTCAGCTCAGCTGCTGGTTCTGAGTGTGTCTCTACCTCTGGTTCTGGACATTTCCTGCATATGTAAGCTACACTCTCTATGTTATCATTAGTCTGCTGACTTGGAACTTAAGCCTCGGTTCATTCCTCCTGGTAAGAACTGGGTTTTTGGAACTATGTTTTGGGACTGTTTTTGGACTGTGTGTTGCTACTTAAGCCTTCATTTACTCCCCCCTGGTGGGAGCTGTTGGAAACAACACCAGTATAATACTTTAATGTGAACCTGTTTCTGAACTTACCCGTGTTTATGCCACATCTGGGATCAACTTCTGAATTAGTTTCTGGACTTACCCGTGTTCATGTCACACCTGGGATGAACTTGTGGACTTGTTCTGGACTTCCCTGTGTTTACGTCATACCTGGATTTGACTCTGTACCGACAGTGTTTGGATCTGCACCACGTCACCTGTCACACTCACCTTTTGATCACCTTGCTGAGGACTCTGCCTTAAGAACTCTGCCGATTTGCTGTATATGTTTCAAGGGCTCGTTTAATTCCAGGACACTGTGGGTTATCAGTATATTGTTTTGGGTGTTATTGCTGTTGGCCCTGGATCCAAAATGGCCGCGGGGCTACATCCGGGCCCTGCAGAGAGGTAGCTTACCAGTGCCTGCTCAGAGCAAGTGCTGGTAAGCCTGCAGCCCTTCTTGTCAGATCGCTGATCTGACATAGTGCTCTGCAAAGTGTCAGATCAGCGATCTGACCCTAGAACATGATGCCCCCCTCGGGGCAATGTTATAAAGTAAAAGAAAAATATTCACATGTGTAAAAAAAAAATAAAATAAAAAAAAAATTCCTAAATAAAAAAAAAATATATTACTCCCATAAATACATTTCTTTATCTAAATAATAATAAAAAAACAATAAAAGTACACATATTTAGTATCGCCGCGTCCGTAACGACCCCACCTATAAAAGTGTCCTGTTAGTTTACCTCTTCAGTGAACACGATAAAAAAAAAAAAGAGGCAAAAAACAACGCTTTATTATCATACCGCCGAACAAAAAGTGGAATAACACATGATCAAAAAGACATATAAATAACCATGGTACCGCTGAAAATGTCATCTTGTCCCTCAAAAAACGAGCCGCCATACAGCATCATCAGCGAAAAAATAAAAGTTATAGTCCTCAGAATAAAGCGATGCAAAAATAATTATTTTTTCTATAAAAGAGTTTTATATATATATATATATATATACAGTGGGGCAAAAAAGTATTTAGTCAGTCAGCAATAGTGCAAGTTCCACCACTTAAAAAGATGAGAGGCGTCTGTAATTTACATCATAGGTAGACCTCAACTATGGGAGACAAACTGAGAAAAAAAAAATCCAGAAAATCATATTGTCTGTTTTTTTATCATTTTATTTGCATATTATGGTGGAAAATAAGTATTTGGTCAGAAACAAAATTTCATCTCAATACTTTGTAATATATCCTTTGTTGGCAATGACAGAGGTCAAACGTTTTCTGTAAGCCTTCACAAGGTTGCCACACACTGTTGTTGGTATGTTGGCCCATTCCTCCATGCAGATCTCCTCTAGAGCAGTGATGTTTTTGGCTTTTCGCTTGGCAACACGGACTTTTAACTCCCTCCAAAGGTTTTCTATAGGGTTGAGATCTGGAGACTGGCTAGGCCACTCCAGGACCTTGAAATGCTTCTTACGAAGCCACTCCTTCATTGCCCTGGCAGTGTGCTTTGGATCATTGTCATGTTGAAAGACCCAGCCACGTTTCATCTTCAATGCCCTTGCTGATGGAAGGAGGTTTGCACTCAAAATCTCACGATACATGGCCCCATTCATTCTTTCATGTACCCGGATCAGTCGTCCTGGCCCCTTTGCAGAGAAACAGCCCCAAAGCATGATGTTTCCACCACCATGCTTTACAGTAGGTATGGTGTTTGATGGATGCAACTCAGTATTCTTTTTCCTCCAAACACGACAAGTTGTGTTTCTACCAAACAGTTCCAGTTTGGTTTCATCAGACCATAGGACATTCTCCCAAAACTCCTCTGGATCATCCAAATGCTCTCTAGCAAACTTCAGACGGGCCCGGACATGTACTGGCTTAAGCAGTGGGACACGTCTGGCACTGCAGGATCTGAGTCCATGGTGGCGTAGTGTGTTACTTATGGTAGGCCTTGTTACATTGGTCCCAGCTCTCTGCAGTTCATTCACTAGGTCCCCCCGCGTGGTTCTGGGATTTTTGCTCACCGTTCTTGTGATCATTCTGACCCCACGGGGTGGGATTATGCGTGGAGCCCCAGATCGAGGGAGATTATCAGTGGTCTTGAATGTCTTCCATTTTCTAATTATTGCTCCCACTGTTGATTTCTTCACTCCAAGCTGGTTGGCTATTGCAGATTCAGTCTTCCCAGCCTGGTGCAGGGCTACAATTTTGTTTCTGGTGTCCTTTGACAGCTCTTTGGTCTTCACCATAGTGGAGTTTGGAGTCAGACTGTTTGAGGGTGTGCACAGGTGTCCTTTTATACTGATAACAAGTTTAAACAGGTGCCATTACTACAGGTAATGAGTGGAGGAAAGAGGAGACTCTTAAAGAAGAAGTTACAGGTCTGTGAGAGCCAGAAATCTTGATTGTTTGTTTCTGACCAAATACTTATTTTCCACCATAATATGCAAATAAAATGATAAAAAAACAGACAATGTGATTTTCAGGATTTTTTTTTCTCAGTTTGTTTCCCATAGTTGAGGTCTACCTATGATGTAAATTACAGACGCCTCTCATCTTTTTAAGTGGTGGAACTTGCACTATTGCTGACTGACTAAATACTTTTTTGCCCCACTGTATGTATATGTATATATATATATATATATATATATATATATATATATATATATATATATATATATATAATATAAAAGCGCCAAAACATAAAAAAATTATATAAATGAGGTATCGCTGTAATCGTACTGACCCAAGGAATAAAACTGCTTTATCAATTTTACCAAACGTGGAACGGTATAAACGCCCCCCCAAAAAGAAATTTATGAAAAGCTGGTTTTCGATCATTCTGCCTCACAAAAATCGGAATAAAAAGCGATCAAAAGAAGTCATGTGCCCGAAAATGTTACCAATAAAAACGTCAACTCTTCTCGCAAAAAACAAGACGTCACATGACTCTGTGGACCAAAATATGGAAAAATTATAGCTCTCAAAATGTGGAGATGCAAAAACTATTTTTTGCAATAAAAAGCGTCTTTTAGTGTGTGACGGCTGTCAATCATAAAAATCCGCTAAAAAAATGCTATAAATAGTAAATCAAACCCCCCTTCATCACCCCCTTATTTAGGGAAAATAATAAAATTAAAAAAATGTATTTATTTCCATTTTCCCATTAAGGTTAGGGCTAGGGTTAGGATTAGGGCTAGAGTTAGAGCTAGGGTTAGGGCTAGGATTAGGGTTAAGGGTAAGGGCTAGGGTAAGGGCTAGGGTAAGGGCTAGGGTAAGGGCTAGGGTAAGGGCTAGGGTTAGGGCTAGGGTTAGGGCTAGGGTTAGGGTTTGGGCTAGGGTTTGGGTTGGGGCTACGGTTAGGGTTTCAGTTAGAATTGGGGGCTTCCACTGTTTAGGCACATCAGGGGCTCTCCAAATGTGACATGGCGTAAGATCTCAATTCCAGCCAATTCTGCGTTGAAAAAGTAAAACAGTGCTCCTTCCCTTCCGACCTCTCCTGTGCTCCCATGGGGTATCAGCGTACTCAGGACAAATTGGACAACAACTTTTGGGGTCCAATTTCTCTTGTTACCGTTTGGAAAATAAAAATTTTGGGGGGCTAAAAAAACATTTTTGTGGAAAAAAAAGGATTTATTTATTTTCACGGCTCTGCGTTATAAACTGTAGTGAAACACTTGGGTGTTCAAAGTTCTCACAACACATCTAGATAAGTTCCTTGGGGGGTCTAGTTTCCAATATGGGGTCACTTGTGGGGGGTTTCTACTGTTTAGTTACATCAAGGGCTCTGCAAATGCAACGTGACGCCTGCAGACCAATCCATCTAAGTCTGCTTTCCAAATGGCGCTCCTTCCCTTCCAAGCTCTGCCATGCGCCCAAACAGTGGTTTACCCCCACATATAGGGTATCGGCGTACTCAGGACAAATTGTTCAACAACTTTTGGGGTCCATTCTCTCCTGTTACCCTTGGTAAAATAAAACAAATTGGAGCTGAGTTAAATTTTGCGTGAAAAAAAGTTAAATGCTCATTTTTATTTAAACATTCCAAAAATTTCTGTGAAACATCTGAAGGGTTAATAAACGTCTTGAATGTGGTTTTGAGCACCTTGAGGGGTGCAGTTTTTAGAATGGTGTCACACTTGGTTATTTTCTATCATATAGACCCCTCAAAATGACTTCAAATGAGATGTGGTCCCTAAAAAAAATAAATGGTATGGAAAAATGAGAAATTGCTGGTCAACTTTTAACCTTTATAACTCCCTAACAAAAAAAAATTTTGGTTCCAAAATTATACTGATGTAAAGTAGACATGTGGGAAATGTTACTTATTAAGTATTTTGTTTGACATATCTCTGTGATTTAAGGGCATAAAAATTCAAGGTTGGAAAATTGCGAAATTTTCAAAATTTTCGCCAACTTTCAGTTTTTTTCCCAAATAAACGCAAGTCTTATCGAAGAAGTTTTACCTCTGTCATGAAGTACAATACTGACGAAGCCGCCTAGCGCGGCGATACGCGTGGGATTCTCCCACACCTTCTTCTTGATTGCCCACAGAGCCGTCAGCATTGGGGTTTTTTTTCATGGCAGCCGTCAGATATGGTATTATTTCGGCTCCTTTTTCTTTGCTGTGAGCCGGTTGTTGTCTTTGGTTGTGCCCTTGACTGCATTATTTGCTTTGCCACACTTGCAATATATTTTTCTTCACTACTGTGATCGGTGCACATATCCATAGTGGCTTGCTTTCATGTGCCCTATTGCTGTTATGGTCCACACACCACCTATTCCCTCATTCATTTGCCTAGCAACATACAGTTCATCTTAGTCACAGGATTCTATCATACAGTGACTATATTACATGTTCTGGGGTTTCTGACTTGTGGTGTGTTTTATTTTGGGGATGCCCATTGGTTATCGGCGTCTGTGGTGCTTTATTTAAACAAGTTATTTATGTTTAGCCTTCATGCAGTTATATTATTATCTATGCATTTACACATGGGATAGCAGCAGTATTCTCTTGTCATCTTAGGCCATGATTCTCTTGTTATACATTCAGTAGAATGGTGTGTTTGTTGTTTGATCCTTATGGGATATGTTTTTAATGTTTTTTATATCTGGTATGTTTTTTTGTCTTATAATAAAGTTTTGATATATTTGATATATAGGTGTGCACACATTTATAAAACATATAAGACCAGACCATACATGCACCATCAACCAAAATAGCCAATGGTGCACAGATGTATGTAAGCGGTTCAGTGCAATGAATTATATACACAAAAGCCAACAAAGAAAAAAAGCACCAGAAGAACCAAATAAAATGAAATAGAACTTTATTAAATAACACTAAAAGGAGACAATAATAGTACAATGAAGGACGTGACAAGGTAAGTTAATGATCACCAAACACAGGCAGTATGGGTCCAGCAGGTAAGAATATACGTTACAAACTAGTTTACACCCAGTATAATTAGTGTGCTGCTTGTTCAGTCACATAGAGAATCAGCCACTGAGAGTGCAAAGGTATATAAACAATTAAAGTGCATTAGTGCAAGAATATGTAACACCTAAATGTGCAACACAGGGCCAATAAGGTAAAGAGAAAGGGGAAATATCACTAAATCATAGTACCTGAAGGGAGAACCACACTGCCAGGAGCCCCAATTTGTTTGGTGATCATTAACTTACCTTGTCACGTCCTTCATTGTACTATTATTGTCTCCTTTTAGTGTTATTTAATAAAGTTCTATTTCATTTTATTTGGTTCTTCTGGTGCTTTTTTTCTTTGTTGGCTTTTGTGCACACATTTATGTAGTGTCTCTTCTTTTCTTGTCCAGTATTGCATTCCCCATGCATTGTGTAGCACCCTAGTGGATATATTTATACAATTGTTGTGCTCCCGACATACTGTATATTGATGAAGTACAATATGTCACAAGAAATATTTTCAGAATAATCAGGATCCATTGAAGCGTTCCAGAGTTATAACCTCATAAAGGGACAGTGGTCAGAATTGTAAAAATTGGCCCGGTCATTAATGTGCAAACCACCCTTGGGGCTTAAGGGGTTAAGGTTAGCTTTCGGCATTCAGTAATTAAGCTTTCGTTCTCCTCAGGTTATAAACCTGAGACTAATGGTCAGACGGAGAGAATGAACCAATAATTAGAACAATATTTAAGATGATTTGTTTTATCTAATGAAGAGAACTGGGTGGATTTTCCCCCTGTGGCTGAGATGGCTCCCAATAACCACACCTCTACTGTCCCCTATGTTCTGCATTCTTCAAACTGTGTCCCCTATGTGCTGTTTTTTTCAGACTCCGTGACCCCTATGTGCTGTGTACCATCCCCATTCTGGTATACATGTTCCCCATCTCCATCCTGGTATACATGGCCCCATCCACCTTCCTGGTATACATGCCCCCATCCTGGTATGCATGGCCACCATCTCCATTCTGGTATACATGGCCCCCATCCACCCTCCTGGTGTACATGGCCCCCATCCACCCTCCTCGTGTACATGGCCCCATCCACTATCCTGGTATACATGGCTCCCATCCACCATCCTGGTATAAATGACTTCTATCCAACATCCTGATATACATGGACTCCCATACACCATTCTGGCATACTTGGCCCCCATATTCCATCCTGATATGCATAGCCCCTATCCACCATCCTGGTATACATGCCCCCCATCTTGCTATGCATGGCCCCATCCCCATCCTGGTATACATGGCCACAATCTCCATTCTGGTATGCATGACCCCGATCCACCATCCTGGTATACATGGCTCCCATCCACCTTCCTGTTGTTCATGGCCCCCACCCACCATCCTGATATAAATGGCTCCCATCCACCAACCTGGTATACATGGACTCCCAAACAACATCCTGGCATACATGACCCCCATACACCATCCTGATATACATGGCCCCCATTCACCATCCTGGTATACATGGCCCCCAACCAACATTCTGGTATATATGGCCACCATCCATCCTCCTGGTATATATGGCCCCAATCTACCATATTGGTATACATAGCCCCCATCCACCATCTTGGTATGCATGGGTTCCATCCACCATCCTTGTATAAATGGCCACCATCTCCATTCTGGTATACGTGCATTCCCATAAACCATCCTGGCATACATAGCCCCCATACACCATCCTGTTATACATGACCCACATTCACCATCCTGGTATACATGGCCCCCATCCAACATTCTGGTATACATGGCCTTCATCCACTATCCTGATTTACATGGCCCCCATCTACCATACTGGTATACATGGGCCCCATCCACCATCCTGGTAAACATGGCCACCATCCACCATCCTGGTGTACATGGTCCTCATACACTATCCAGGTATACAAGGCCCCCATCCACCATCCTGGTATACATTCCCGCCCTATCCTGATATGCATGGCTCCGATCCACCATCCTGGTATACATGGACTCCCATACTCCATCCTGGCATGCATGGCCCCCAAGCACTATCCTGATTTATATGGCCCCCATTCACCATCCTGGTATACATGGCCCCCATTCAACATCCTGGTACACATGGCCCCCATCTACCATACTGGTATACATGGCCCCCATCCACCATCCTGGTATACATGGCCCCCATCCACCATCCTGGCATACATGTTTTTCATACAGTATCCTGGTATACATGGCCCCCATCCACCATCCTGGTATACATGGCCCCCATCCACCATCCTGGTATACATGGCCCCATCCACCATCAGGGTATACTTTTCCCCCATCCACCATCCTGGTATATATGGACCCCATCCACCATCCTAGTATACACGGTCTTCATACACTATCCTGGTATACATGGCCTCCATCCACCATCCTGGTATAAAAGGCATCTATCCACTATCCTGGTATGCATGGACTCCTTCACACCATCCTGGTATACATGGTCCTCATACACCATCCTAGTATACATGGCACCCATCCACTATCCTGGTATATATGCCCATCCATCCAGGTATGCATTGTTGCATTGTCCCATCCCCATCCTAGTATACATGGCCACCATCTCCATTCTGGTATACATGGCCCTGATCCACCATCCTGGTATACATGGTCCCCATCCACCATCCTGGTATACATGGACTCTCATACACCATCCTGGCATACAGTATATGATACCTATCCACCATCCTTGTATACATGGCCCCCATCCACCTTCCTGATATACATGGCCCCCATCCAGCATCCTGGTATAAATGGCCCCCATCCACCATCCTCATATACATGGACTCGTATATATGGCCCCCATCTACCATACTGGTATACATAGCCCCCAGCCACCATCTTGGTATGCATGGCCCCCTTCCACCATCCTTGTATAAATGGCCACCATCTCCACTCTGGTATACGTGTATTCCCATACACCATCCTGGCATATATAGCCCCCATACACCATCCTGTTATACATGACCCCCATTCACCATCCTGGTATACATGGCCCCCATTCAACATTCTGGTATACAAGGCCTTCATCCACTATCCTGATTTACATGGCCCCCATCTACCATACTGGTATACATGGCCCCGATCTACCATTCTGGTATACATGGCCCCGATCTACCATTCTGGTATACATGGCCCCCATCCACCTTCCTGGTGTACATGGCCCCCATACACCATCCTAGTATATATGGCACCCATCCACTATCCTGGTATATATGCCCACCCATCCTGGTATGCATTGCCCCATCCCCATCCTGGTATACATGGCCACCATCTCCATTCTTGTATACATGGCCCCGATCCACCATCCTGGTATACATGGTCCCCATCCACCATCCTGGTATACATGGCCTCCATCCACCATCCTGGTATACATGGACTCCCATACACTATCCTGGCATATATGACCCCTATCCACCATCCTTGTATACATGGCCCCCATCCACCTTCCTGGTATACATGGCCCCAATCCACCATCCTGATATACATGGCCCCTATCCAGCATCCTGGTATAATTGGCCCCCATCCACCATCCTCGTATACATGGACTCCCATACACCATCCTGGCATATATGACCCCCATCCACCATCCTGGAATACATGGCCCCTGTCCACCATCCTGGTGAATGGGGGCCATTCATTACATTGAAAATGTAATGCTTGTATCTACATCTGTTGAAAATGACATCCATGAAGCTGTGATTAAAGTTGGTGATATCATAATTGTTAACTGAAGTTATCCATGTCCATCCACATCCTACCGTGTACATAGGAGATTTCAACAGTCACCATGAGCTCTGGCAATATGCTAGTAATGACAACAATGGTGAGCACCTGGTAAACTGGTCTGACGTGCACAACACATTCCTGGTTTTTTATGCAAAGGATTTTCCAACCTTCCAATCAGCAGCCTGGCAGAGAGGATACAACCCTGATTTATGTTTCGTATCTCACAATAGAAACAATCAACCTTTATCTACATCTCGGAGTGTTGTCAAACATTTCCCTCGTAGTCAGCATCACACTGTCATCATCACCGTTGGAGTATTTATTCCTCTTGTATCTTCGTACCCACGTCCTCGATGGAATTTTGCCAAAGCCAACTGGAAAAAGTTTGCAGATCATCTTGACAAGTGTATTGGTTGGATACCTCCAATCAGTAAAAACTATGAGCAGTTCTGTAAAGCTGTTAGCAAAGCTACAAACAAATCAATACCATGTGGATTCTGCAAATAATACATTCCAGGCTGGACTGATGAATGTGAACAACTATACAGACAATTTCTTGAGAGTGAAGATGGTGAAATCGGTGATGAGTTGCTCAACAAACTGAATGCAGCATGTTGTGTCAAATGGATGGAAACAGTTGAGAACTTGGACTTTAAAAGTCCCAGTAGAAAAGCGTGGTATCTTTTAAGAAAACTAGAAGGAAACCGTAAAGCAAAACAGAAAACGAATGCTGTAACTCCAAATCAAGTCGCAGCACACATTGTGAACACCTCAAGAACCTCTAAAGACCGAGCTCATACCATAGTAGTTAAAAATAAGTTTAAGCTACTAAAATCATCTGTGGTATCAACTGAAGAATATTCCCGTCCTTTTACAACTTGTGATATTGAAATTGCCCTTGTTGATACTAAAAGTAACAAAGCTCCTGGATTTGATGGGATTCATCCCGAATTTCTCAAAAATTGTGGACCTCTTGTGAAAAAATGGCTGGCAAAATTCTTCTCAGATATCATGGAGAATGCTCAAGTCCCCAGTAAATTAAAACACGCCAAGATCATTGCATTGTTAAAACCTGGGAAGCCTGAAGATAATCCATCAAGCTATAGACCCATTGCCTATACAAGCTGTTAGAACGCTTAATCTATAACAAGATCAATTTGAAGATTTTCGACTCAATACCTGTAGAGCAAGCCGGCTTTAGACCTGCTCAAAACTGCAGTGACCAAGTTTTAGCCTTGACAACTTTAATTGAAGCTGAATTTCAAAAGAACAAGAAGGTTTCAGTGGCATCGATCTTTCTGCTGCATATGACACTGTGTGGAGGGAAGGACTTCTATATAAGTTTCTGAAGGTGATTCCATGTAAGAAAATGATGTACCTCTTGAATACTATGATTGCAAATCGAAACTTTCAACTTATCGTGGGTGATTTTAACCAGTTGTAAGAAAACCTTAAACAATGGTTTGGCCCAGGGATCAGTGCTGGCACCTCTCCTGTTTGCTTTGTACCTAGCTGACATTCCTGACACAATATCACGGAAATTTGGATACACCGATGACTGGGCACTTGCTACATTGAGCAAAACAATGGAGGAAGCAGAGGAGGTTCTAACAGAAGATGTTAGTGTAATGAGAAAGTATTTTCGACAATGGAGGCTAAAGCCCAATCCATCAAAAATGAAAGTGTGTTGCTTTCATTTACACAACGCAAGTGCTAAGACTGAACTCAAAGTCCATTTTGAAGGTCAACTTGTCAAACACAACTTCAATCCCAAGTATTTAGGCGTAGTCTTTGAGAGAAGCCTAACCTTCAAATCTCACTTGGATAAGACAGCACAGAAACTGAAAGCATGCAATAATATTATTCAGAAACTCTGCGGATCCTCCTGGGGTTCCTCAACACCTGTCTTGAGAATGTCTACTCTTGCCTTGGTGTACTAAGCCGCAGCAGAATATTGTGCTCCAGTATGGCTGAATAGTTGTCATGTGAATGCAACTGACAATCAGCTGAACAACTCTATGCGCATAATATCTGGTGCTATCAGGCCTACGCCTGTACACTGGTTACCTGTCTTGAGCCATATCGCACCTGCAAATCTGAGAAGACAAAAGCTCCTACTTAAAGAATACACCAAAGTAGTGAATAATGAAAATCTACCAATACATCAAAATATCCAAGATGTTCAAAAACAGCGACTGAAATCAAGACATCCACCCATCCGAACCGCAATTACCCTGTATGAACATGATTTCAATTTAGAAGAGAAATGGCGTGAACTTTGGGTCAGTGCAGTAGATGGTGAGCCTCAAATGTTTCCTCACTTTCAAAGTCCACCACCAGACTTCAATGAAACCAAGGAAAACCTGGGTCACTTTGAATCGTATCAGACAAACTTTGATGTCTGTGCAGATCTTATGCATAAGTGGGGAAAATCTGACTCTCCTGCCTGTGACTGTGGAGCTGACCGTCAAACAATTCAGCACATTGTCGAGGAATGTCCCCTCAGATCTTATACTGGTGACAAGAATGATTTCTATACTGGAAATGACAATGTTATTGCATACATAGAAAACCTCGATATCCGCCTCTATATTCTGTTCCTTTGTTCTTTTCAATCACTGTTTATTATTTGTTATTTATTCTTATATGATGTTAAAATATTTGTTCATACGATTAAATAAAAACCATCCTGGTACACATGGCACCATCCAACATTCTGGTATACATGGCCCCCATCCACCATCCTGGTGTACATGGCCCCCATCTACCATACTGGTATACATGGACCCCATCCTGGTATATATGGCCACCATCCACCATCCTCGTATACATGGCCCCCATCAACCATCCTGGTATTCAAGGCCCCATCCAACATCCTCGTATACATGGCCCCCATACTGGTATACATGGCCACCATCCACCATCCTCATATACATGGTCCTCATACACTATCCTGGTATACATGGTCCCCATCCACCATCCGGGTATAAATGGCCCACTTCCACCATCCTTGTATACATGGCCCCATCCACCATCCTGGTATAAATAGCCCCCATCCAACATCCTGATATACATGGACTCACATACACCATCCTGGCATACATGACCCCTATCCACCATCCTGGTATATATGTCCCCCCATCCACCTTCCTGGTGTACATGGCCCCCACCCACCATCCTGGTATACATGGCCCCCTTCAACCATCCTGGTATACATAGCCCCCATCCACCATCCTGGTATACATAGCCCCCATCCACCATCCTGGTATAAATGGCCTCTATCCACCATCCTGGTATGCATGGACTCCCATACACCATCCTAGCATACATGGCCCCCATATACCATCCTGGTATACATGACCCCCATACACCATCCTGATATACATGGCCCCCATTCTCCATCCTGGTATACATGGCCCCCATCCAACATTCTCATACACATGGCCCCATCCACTGTCCTGATATACATAGCCCCCATCTACCATACTAGTATACATGGCCCCCATCCATCATCCTGGTATACATGGCCCCCATCCACCATCCTGGTATACATGCCCCCCCATCCTGGTATGCATGGCCCCCATCCCCATCCTAGTATACATGGCCAACATCTCTACTCTGGTATACATGGCCCTGATCTACCATCCTGGTATACATGGCCCCATCCACCTTCCTGGTGTACATGGCCCTCATCTACCTTCTTGGTGTACATGGCCCTCACCCATTATCCTGGTATGCATGGCCCCTATCCACCATCCTGGTATAATTGGCCTCTATCCACTATCCTGGTATACTTGGATTCCCATACACCATCCTGGCATACATGGCCCCCATATACCATCCTGGTATACATGGTCTCCATACACCATCCTAGTATACATGGCACCCATCCACTATCCTGGTATACATGCCCCCCCCATCCTGGTATGCATTGCCCCATTCCCATCCTGGTATACATGGCCACCATCTCCATTGTGGCATACATTGCCCCAATCCACCATCCTGGTATACATGGCCCCCATTCACCTTCCTGTTGTACATGGCCCCCATCCACCTTCCTGGTATATATGGCCCCCATCCACCATCCTGGTATAAATGGCCCCCATCCACCATCCTGGTATACATGGACTCCCATACACCATCCTGGCATACATGGCCCCAATACACCATCCTGATATATATGGCCCCCATTCACTATCCTTGTACAGTACAGACCAAAAGTTTGGACACACCTTCTTGAAGCTCATCAAGAGAATGCCAAGAGTGTGCAAAGCAGTCATCAAAGCAAAAGGTGGCTACTTTGAAGAACCTAGAATATAAGACATATTTTCAGTTGTTTCACACTTTTTTGTTAAGTATATAATTCCACATGTGTTAATTCATAGTTTTGATGCCTTCTGCGTGAATGTACAATTTTCATAGTCATGAAAATACAGAAAAATCTTTAAATGAGAAGGTGTATCTAAACTTTTGGTCTGTACTGTACATGTAAGGTTCTAGCAGGAACGTGGGATGCAGTGACAGATGGGAGGCAGAGCAAAGGTTAACAGAGGGATTTAATTTAACAGCATTACTCCACGCAGGGACGTAACGGGTTAGACAGCATAAAGGGTAAATGATGTCGGGCGACAAAGGGTTATACAGGGGAGACAAACAGTACATTAAGGCTACTTTCACACTAGCGTCGTGCACTGCACGTCGCTATGCGTCGTTTTGTAGAAAAAATGCATCCTGCAAAAGTGCTTGCAGGATGCGTTTTTTCTCCATAGACTAGCATTAGCGACGCAGTGCGAAGCATTGCCACACGTCGCAACCGTCGTGCGACGGTTGCATCGTGTTGCGTCGGACAGTCGCCACCAAAAAACGTTGCAGGGCGCAGTCGGACCAAGATGGCTCTGTAAACTGTAGGCCTCTATTCACACAGCATGCATTTTGTAGCACTGGGCAGCCCGCCTGTATGTGCGTTAGTAATTGGCTGTAGACCAGATGCTCTGCATTGCCTGTGTGAACAATGCCACATACAGACTATTATCGCTTATCTTTCTGTGCACTAATGCCAAACAGCCAACACTGGATTGAAAGTGGTTGTTTCATCGGTATTTTTTGCACCTGTTTTTTTGCCATCATTAATCGGGTCCGATGCGCCCTGCTGGTGCATTGGTTTGGAGGCTTCAGCAGGTAATCATCTCTGCTTTTTTCTCTGTGATTTTTTTCAATTTTCTGGAGGATTTTTAAGTCCTCTTTTTGTGTCTGTGAGCTTTTACAAAAAACGTTGCATGTAACGTTTTTTGGTGTGTCGTGTCCAACTTTTCCGACCGCGCATGCGCAGCCGGAGCTCTGCCCCCTCCTCCCCGCACCTCACAATGGGGCAGCGGATGCGTTGAAAAACAGCATCCGCTGCCCCCGTTGTGCGGCGCATTCACTGCTAGCATTGGTACGTTGCAACGACGCAATTCGTCATGTGTCGTACGACGCTAGAGTGAAAGTAGCCTAAGTCAGAAGATATTCTGGTCCATAAACACTTGCGTCAGGAAGTCCTTAAACTGCAGCTCCTGCTGCAAACTCAATAAAGCCAGCAACGACTGGCGCGGTATCCTTTCCTGGAAAATACTGTGGACCAGTGGTCCGTCTTCTGGTGACAGTAGTCGGTCTCCGGTACCTTCCACTGCCCCTTGTCCATATACAGATGTGGCTACTAAAGGCATGGGCTACAGACCTGTACGAGCCCAACCTTGCTCAGGAAAACTGTCTTAACTGACATAGTAAGGTCACAAGGGTCAGAACAACTATAGTGTGTCCATGTCAGGGTGCAGGTGTCGGTCTTATATGTGGTCTCACTTGGGCAGCGCATGTGCGGTACTCACGGTCATGTCGTGTACGGCACCTGATATTCTTTGGCTGTCACTGGACACACACCGCTCTTCCCGCTCTCCCTGGTCCCTGCTGTTGGCAATGGGTGATGCTGGTCTGTTTAGCGCTGGTGCTCTAGGCCAGAGCACTACTCTCTGTGACTGCTGCAACCCCCCGACTCTGCTCCACATGGCTTGGCTCTGCAAACTCTGCTCTGCATGGCTTGGCTCCACAAGGCTCTGCTCTCCACGGCTTGGCTCTGCTCTGCACGGCTCTCTCTGCTGGCAACGGAGGCTACTTCTATATGGCCCGTCGCCAAGTCAGTCCTCTCAGGTGGGGGATGCAGAGCATGCCGCTCACCACTCTGCACGCTGCTTCCTGCGCTGCCCTTTGCACTCCTCTGTGCCGGTGCCAGACTGACTCTTTTGGCACGCTTTTCCCTTTTATCTGTCAGCGACTGCGCATGCTTTCCCAGCTCTCCTGGGTCAGCAGGAAGCTCTGTCTCTCCCCCCCTTTCCTCTTGCAGCAGGGGAAGGTCCACCTCCCTCAGGCTTCCCCCGGGAACAGAGGATGCAGCACTTTCAGTTCCGGACCCAGTATGCAGGTGCCTGCGGTCCGGTCAATCTCCCTACATTCCCCCTCTCTTTTAACTCACCATTCCATGGGTGAGGCTTCGTCGTACTCCACGATGCTCTTCTGAGGGCCGACAGCTGCCCACAATTTCCGCAACTACTCCTGCCTCTCTGGCTCTATCTTCTCCCAGTAAGGCTTGTAGAGGTCACTCCAACCTTCGGGCGAATTGGTAGGAAATGGGGATTCATCTAGATCCCGTGGAGCAGAAGTCTCATCCAATATCTCTGCAACCTCAGTCACTTTCACACCTTTCTTCTTTTTTTTTCCTTTTCCTAGCTTTGCTGCCAGCAGACGTTTGAACAGACGGTTCATCCTTTTCTTTATCTTCATCAGAAAACGTAGGGACTTCTTGTTCAGATTCCTCAGTCTGTGGACTTAGCATTGGCAATTTTTGTCCAAAGCACCCCCTCTTTTTGACAGGCGCACTCCCGTCAGGGCTGGAGTCGAATGAATTAAGACAATGCAGACCGGACCCTCTGTCATCCGCGCTGGGTACTGTGGGTGTCACTTCCCATTGCTTTTCAGCCACACTCTCTGCCTCACCCAGTTGCTTCACCTCTTTCAACCGGTCAGGATCTCTGGGACTGTCGGGCGGCGAACTTTCCAGTTCAGAAAGCAAAGCCAATGGTTCTTCTTCACAAACGGAAACTGTGGGAGTCGGTGTACTTAGAACACTTGGCACTTGCCCTTTTCCTTTAGAATCCTGTAACAGGCAGGGGCACGACATGCTTCGGTGGACCATTCGGTTAGACACCTCTTCTTCCCTTTTGGGTTGGTCTTCACGGACGGCACCTTTTGGATCCAGTTTGGAGTGTCACCAGACTCTCCTCCATGCACCGGACCAATGCAGACATCTCACCATAGACTGTCGACCCCCTCTTCATCTCTTCTCGGCCCCCAATGTCGTGGCTCTGTCTGGCTTTGAGTGCGGTTGCTCTCTTTTTGCCGTACCATTTCTCCCAGGGATGACGCTCTTTCCAATTGGCAGGACCTTCAGAGGATTGAGCGAACATTCCCCATCATCTGTCTCGAGTGGGGCAATTTCTGAACAGGTGTCCCATTCTTCCACACGTCCAACACCCTTGTCTGTGTGTGTCTGGTGAGTGCTTTGGTCTGGATCGTCAACCTCGGCGGGAATCACCTCTCACTTGCCTTTGCTCTTCACTCCGCATACTGGAAGTAAATCTTGGGACAACTGCTGGGGAACTTCTGATGCTCCGGATTCTCCTCTAACTTCCTTTAGGTTTTGCTGTGAACCACCTTGGGGTATGCCACGGGACTTCAAGACAGCCGTGAGAGCCTCCTCCAGCTTTTCAACTTTTTTCCCATACTTTCTGTATTCCCTGCCGTAATTCGTGGTCCACATCAGCTCTTCCTTGTTTGGGCTGGGTACTCTGCAACACTGGACCATCCCTGTCAAGGCTGCAACCCCCTGCTCCTGCTCACCTATGCCCCAATTTCTGCAAAAGTTGTGCGTGGGTTAGCTCGCAGATGCTCACGCAACACCTGCCCAAGCAGCACATCTCTCAGGCCTGTCACCAACTGGTCTCGCAGCACTATGTCAGGGGGTCCTATGCCGTCTTTCTTAAGAATTGCAGTGTGTCACTCCTGTAGCACGCACATGTTCCAGCGTGGCTCTGGAAAACTGTCTTAACTGACAGTCTTATCACCCGCTGGCATACATGGCCCCAATACAGCATCTTGATTTACATGGCCCCCCATTCACCATCCTGGTACACATGGCCCCATCCAACATTCTGGTATATATGGCCCCCATCCACTGTCCTGGTATACATGGCCCTATCTACCATACAGCAGCATCCTGTTCTGATGCCGGCAGCTGTCTGCAGCGTGTAAGCAGCGCATGACATCACTGCCATGTGCTGTCACACGCTGAGGTCAACTGCCGGAATATTCACTGCTCCCCACGCCTGGAACTATGTGAGTGGGGAGCAGTGAATATTCAGTCTGTATAATAGCAGGCACATAGTTAGCCACAGCCACTGGGTTCCTGCAGCGGCTGGGGGATCACATGTGCTCGCTATTAAAGAGAATGATATTCACTGCTCTGCACTCAAATAGGAGTGGAGAGTAGTGAATATTCTCTTTAATAGTGGCCACACGTGATTGCCCAGAAGCTGCAGGAGCCATCGGCTGCGGCTAACACAGGACCCGCTATTAAAGAAAATTAATATTCACTGCTCTCCACGTTCATAGTCCCGCCCAACTCTCGACACCGGCTTCAGTACATAGAGATGGGAGGGACTATAGGCATGAGGAGCAGTGAATATTAATTTTCTTTAACAGCAGGCACAGTGTTAGCTGCAGCAGCTCCTGCCTCCTGTGACCCTCACCTCTCCCATCCACAGGAGACTTATGCAGCGCCCCAGAGTCCTGGTCGTTGCAGTACTGTTGCTCTGCCGCTATGGGGGGCTATGGTACGTCTGATGGCACTGAAGGAGTTCATCTGACCAGGTATCACAGACACCAATACATTTCACAGTCTGGGAGTCGTGCTGTAAGATCGAGGCAACATCCTACTGAGGCGCGTAGCCGGTGGCCGGAACGCCGAGGAAGTATCAGGCTCCAAGCAATACTTCAAACCTACGGCAGGACAGTCAGCTATAGGCGGGCTGTCTCACACCAATCACCTATGAAGACATGGGGGGCACACTAGGAGAAGGGCGACACTAGGGTCCAGGAAGAGCTCTGAGCCTACTCGTCATACGGGTGCGTCCTAGCCATATCATCTGGTGGACGAAGAAGAACATCAGAATCCAGTTGTGAGGGAACACGAGAAACAGACACAACAGTTGTGGGGACTATCCCGTGAGCACAGCAGGGGAAGACCGCAACACACAAGCGCTAGAAGGTAGGCACAGATTTCCACCTGCAAAGGGAACTCTGGAGGTGCCATCGGACCGGCCGGACTTGCGCAGCCTGGTTAACCGTAATCCGGACTGAGGATCCTGAAGCCTTCAGTAAAGAGGTAAAGAGACTGCAACCTGGTGTCCTCGTTATTTACTGTGACCAGCACTGCACCGCACTACCACCACCATTCCACACCCTATTATTTGGGCGCCCCTCAGCAGGGTCACAGACCAGGCCTAGCCACCGTGACAACCCCCAGAGCAGAGACTCAGAGGCCCGGTACCAGGTACCCCTCGGCCCTGCGGCAGTGGGGGCGCTGCAAACTTGGCGTCACGAACAGGATCTACTTAAGCCTGAAGAATCAGGTCATGTGTGCCTTGGAACTGTGCTTTATTATACTTGGACTGTGACTTATTGCAAAGACTGTGGATTGCCATTTGCCACCAAAACCAGCCGCCATTACAGCGCTGAGGAGAGCGCAGGAGGAGAAGAGGGGCGTGGAGTAGGCGTGGACCAGCTGAAGAGCGCGAAATACAATGGCCGCCCAGTCTAAATATTTCTGCATCCTGAGGCCGTGTCCATCAGCAGCCGAGGTCCGCCTTCTCATCCTCTTTGGAGGGTGGAGACCATGGAGACGGGGCCGCCCACGAAAGAGACCGCGGGAAGAAGACACTGGAGAAGAAGCAAAGATGGCGACGCCGGGAGTACCGCGTGGGAACGACCCGACCCAGCATGAGGCTGCACCACCCGACACAGCCCCAGATGCCCCATCGTTGCAGGGACTGGCCCTTACGGAGTCACCGACGGGCAGACCCAACTGGCCGCCGTCTGAGGAGTGGGTGGCCGCAGCCGAGGCCCGGCAGATAGCACGCCGCCTTGAGGCCGATGCTCGTGTGATCGCTCGGCTGGGTCAGCCTACGGAGGTCCGCCTAACTCCGGTGTCCCCTGCTTCCTACATCCCGGCAGCGGCAGAGTGTGAGTTGCAGGCGCAGGGCCTGAGGATCCTGCCGGAGGCAGAACACCTGCGGTGCCTGATGACAGCATGGCGGAACAGACCCCAGCCTGCAGCCCAGGTCGATCTGACGAGCGTCGAAGAGACCCCGCCGTCACACTGGGGTGTTGTGGTGTCCTTCAACTCCCGGAAAGGAAGGGGAGTTATTCAAGAGATCGGGGAGCCACTACAGGTCCGTATTGATCGAGAAGAAGTGGAGCCCTGCGGGGGAAGGTACGATTGCGACCTGGAGCCTGGCGACGCAGTGACCTATACCCGGTGGAGGAGGGAAGCTGGCGAAACTGGCTGGATAGCTCGAGGCGTCCAATGGTGCGTCGCACTCCAGGCTGCTGCCGGAACGTCGGAGGACGAGCCCCCTGCAGGGAAGGTGCTGGAGCCCGTCCCCATGGAACCTCAGGAGGTTCGGGCCCACCGCGTGCCTCTGGGTCGTGCTCGCCCACAAGCAAGGAGGGCATCCCGACGAGGGATCCTGTCATTGCTGGAGCCGGGACCGGTCCTTGTCACGTCAACGTGACCCGTTGGCCGGGTGAGACCCGGAAGGAGACCGCCCCCTGCGCTGCTAGAAACTGAGTAAGCAAGAATGCTTTATCACATGTATATAGTTAACTGTTTGCCTTTCTGATGTTTTTGCTGCTACAACCCGATCAGGGTTAACTCTTAAAGGGATCCCTTTGTTTACCCAGGATCCCTTCCTCTGCTTTTTGTTTTTTGTTTCCTGTTTATTCATCATTGAAAGAACTGCTGAATCATGAACAATGCATGATTACAAACTTTTTGTGCATAGTTTGCACCTTCTTAAAGGTGCTCTCTACTGGTTTTACACAAGGAAAGTACTCTTTGCGAAGACACTGGTCTTGGAGCCAGCACCGGAGTCCTTACTGCGAACAGACTTGCAGCTTGAGAAGTTGCACTACCTCATAGAGACTTGGTCCCCTCTTAAAGGGGATGTTCACATATTGCACTTATGAACAGTGTTGCCTTAAGATGGTTAAATGGCAATAATGTCTTGAAAGAAGAAGTTAAATGTAGCTAACTAGTTGATTGTGAGAAATGTTTAATGATGTTGATAGAAGAATGAGGACAGAAAGTGAACCCGTACGGGGTTAGTCAGTGAGTCCTCCTAGGAGCCATACAGAGCTGGCTCAGTAGTCCTGAACTGAAAGATGGATGATAAGTTCTATACCGTGTATAGTAGTAGAAAGGCAGTAGGCCCGGGCAGAAAGGGGCGGTCCTGTAACAGAAAGGAGAGGCAGTAGGTCTGGAGCGGATAGGACAGGCGGTCCTGCAGATGTAAAGAAGGAGAATGCAGAAAAGTTGATTAGCCTTATAATGTTTTATAAGAAGGTCTTTAGTGGATTCAGTGAGTACGTCCTTAAAGGCAAAGTTAAATTATTGTTCGAAAATTTGCACTTAGTAGAATACCCGGTTGGGTAAAAGAAGTTATTTATAGTAAGTTATTCAAAGTATTTAACTATGTTTGTAACGTTCAAGTGTCCTCACCTCCCATAAAGGGAAGCTCTGTTCAAGTATACTTACTGTTATTGCATTTCAAAAATTGTATGTCTTTTTGCTGACATGTATTGTTGTTTTCTTCCCAGTCCAGAAGTACTGGATTTAACCGGGGGGGAGTGCAGCGCCCCAGAGTCCTGGTCGTTGCAGTACTGTTGCTCTGCCGCTATGGGGGGGCTATGGTACGTCTGATGGCACTGAAGGAGTTAATCTGACCAGGTATCACAGACACCAATACATTTCACAGTCTGGCCTCCAGGGGGAGCTAAGGGCACTATGCATTAGGCCACTCCTCACAGTCTGGTAAAACTGGGGGTTGGATAGGAAGTTAGATCAGAAAGCTGACTGGGTTGGAACCAGGCAACACCTTGTGGCAGAGGGTGTTGTAGGGGAAGATTCAGAGGGGTCCCTGTCAGGGGTGGGATCCTGACAGAGGCCTAGCGAACAGAGAGAACGTTACGGGACCGCGCCTGCACGATATAGTGGCGGTACCCTAAGAAAGGACAAGAAGCGAGGTATATTGTGCTGAGTGAGAAACGAGATCAACGCAACAAGGAGAAATACCAGTGGGAGTCGTGCTGTAAGATCGAGGCAACATCCTACTGAGGCGCGTAGCCGGTGGCCGGAACGCCGAGGAAGTATCAGGCTCCAAGCAATACTTCAAACCTACGGCAGGACAGTCAGCTATAGGCGGGCTGTCTCACACCAATCACCTATGAAGACATGGGGGGCACACTAGGAGAAGGGCGACACTAGGGTCCAGGAAGAGCTCCGAGCCTACTCGTCATACGGGTGCGTCCTAGCCATATCATCTGGTGGACGAAGAAGAACATCAGAATCCAGTTGTGAGGGAACACGAGAAACAGACACAACAGTTGTGGGGACTATCCCGTGAGCACAGCAGGGGAGGACCGCAACACACAAGCGCTAGAAGGTAGGCACAGATTTCCACCTGCAAAGGGAACTCTGGAGGTGCCATCGGACCGGCCGGACTTGCGCAGCCTGGTTAACCGTAATCCGGACTGAGGATCCTGAAGCCTTCAGTAAAGAGGTAAAGAGACTGCAACCTGGTGTCCTCGTTATTTACTGTGACCAGCACTGCACCGCACTACCACCACCATTCCACACCCTATTATTTAGGCGCCCCTCAGCAGGGTCACGGACCGGGCCTAGCCACCGTGACAACCCCCAGAGCAGAGACTCAGAGGCCCGGTACCGGGTACCCCT
Source organism: Ranitomeya variabilis (assembly GCF_051348905.1). Lineage (NCBI taxonomy): Eukaryota > Metazoa > Chordata > Amphibia > Anura > Dendrobatidae > Ranitomeya > Ranitomeya variabilis. The sequence continues at coordinate 883,643,625 of NC_135233.1, forward strand.
CGGCCCTGCGGCAGTGGGGGCGCTGCACTTATATGGTGTATATACATCAATTTTTTTTGTTCATCCCATCTCACAAAGGGAAGTAAAAATAATCAAAAACTCCTATGTGCCTGTAAAAAGTGCCAATGAAATCTAGAAGTCATGCTGCAAAAAAAAAAGCCCTCATACAGGTCAGTAAACAAAAAGCTAAAAATTAGATGTTCTTGAAATGTAGTGACATTAAAGCAAATTCTAGAAAAGTTTTCTTATAATGTAGAAGTAGTAAAACATAACAAAAAGAAATCAAAAGTTATTCAATATAATTATATCACATCTACCCCAAAATGAAGCTATTAGATGGCTTAGTAAAAAGGAAAATTAAAAAAAATTATGGCTTTTAAACCGTGGAGATAAAAAGTGGAAGGAAAAATGCAAAATGCTACAAACTAAGAGGTCAAATGGAAGCCATCATCAGAAATCCAATTATTGTTTTCGACTAACCTCTGCATTAATCCAAACCTCCCACTCCCGACTCCAAGACTTCTCCCATGCTGCGCCAATCCTCTGGAATGCTCTACCCCAAGATATTAGGAACATCCACAATCTGCATAGTTTTTCAGAGTGGCCTATCACATTCCGTAATTAAAGTCATTTTATGTGTAAGTATGCGTGTGTGTAGCCCATTCACTACTTCCGTCTTTCCCCCACTCCCTCAAGATGGCTGGACCATCATTGTAAATACACACCTGTACTTTGTGTCCCCCCCACCTCATTGTAGATTGCAAGCTCTCACGAGCAGGATCGTCTTATTTTGCTTTCATTATTGTATTGTTAACGGTGTTACTTATGACTTGTGTTTGAAACTGTTAAATTGTAAAGTGCTGCGCAATATGTTGGCGCTATATAAATAAAGATTATTATTATTATTGTTTAAATCAGGATTTTGTGTTACATTTCATTTTAGAAAAATTGTCAGAAATGTATTTTCTACATATCACATTATGTATAAAAATAATAAATGGGAATCTTACAATTTCCACACTTGCTACTGGGACTTTTTTAGGCTTCAACTTCCTGTTGTTTTGGGAAATCAACTCTGACTGTATCTTTTGAAGCTTCTAATGAGCAGGTGCAAAAGTTATGGTAAAGAGAAGAGGATATACGTAATCTTTGAAATCATTTATTGTGTATGGTGGATACTTTGTTATCAGCATTGTATGTAAGTGTTACCTGCCATTATAATCCTGCCTTTGCTGATAGCTAGCCTGCTGAAAATTCTTCCTAAAAGTACAGGTAGTATAAGTCTAAAAAAAAGTCCCAGTAGCCAGTGTGAAAATTGCAAGGTTACTACATTTGTTTTTTAATACTAATTTTAATATGAAAAAATATTGCCATAATTAAAAAATACATGCAACACAGAAACCTAAATTACACGGTAGATCATAACTCATTTTCTGATGAAAGCTTCCATTTAAGATTAAGATCTTTTTTTCAGACTGCTGAAAAACTTTTCTTCTGTTACCATTACAGATATTTTGCAGTCTCTTGTGATAAGTTAAATGTGTGTCTCCTGACTATAATTTAGTTTGTTTTCTGTCTGCTTTCCAGTTGGTTGCTTGGCTTTTTTCACCATAATTGCAGTCGGAAGTTGGCTCCAGTTTTTATGTGTGTTACTGAGCCCTCATTGCTTTGAAGTTCATTCTGAACAGTTTTATTACTGCTCTAGTCTGAAACCTATAATATTGTCTTTATGGTGCTTTTGTTAACTGCACTTCCCTGTAAAATCTTGAAACAAGTCTCTATTTGTACTTGTCTTCCCGGTTTACCATATAATGTAATAAATATACATTCTACATATATACCATACACTACCGTTCTAAAGTTTAGGGTCACCTAGACAATTTTGTGTTTTCCATGATAACTCTTACTTTTATTAATCAAATGAATTGCCAAATGAAGTAAAAATCTAGTCCAGACATTGACAAGGTTCGAAAAAAAAGATTTTTATTTGAAATAATAAGTTTCTCCTTCAAACTTTGCTTTCGTCAAAGAATGCTCCCTTTGCAGCAATTACAGCATTGCAGACCTTAATCTAGAGAAATTTCACCCCATGCCTCCAGAAGTCCCTTTCACAAATTGGTTTGGCTTGATGGGCACTTTTTGCGCACCATACGGTCATTGAGATCTGGTGACTGCGCTGGCCACTCCATTACAGATAGAATACCAGCTGCCTGCTTCTTCCCTAAATAGAATTTTAGGAGAAGACAGGCCTAACCTATGGCACTTCCTAAATCTCAAACAATACCTACAAATATTAGAAGTTAACACCAAATATTGTTAAAAAATAATCCATCTTTATTGAAATTCTTTTGTTAAAAGGTTAATGACAGAGATACAAATGCTAAAATACTGCTAATTAACAGGTCAAGTTAAACAATGAGTAACTCCTACTGCAAAAAAATGAATACATAACATCAAATATAGGTGGTCACTAGGCCTACACAAAGTACAATTATTAGATTACAAATATTATTCTGCAAAGGGAGTCCATCAAATAATCAATCTATAATAGATGTAGATTTAAATGTAAGCAAAATGACTGGTGTATTTTTATAGTACAGCTTGGACTATTTTGGCCGGGTTTTTGGTCATGTAGATCTCTCATTCATTGTAGTAAACATGCTTATAAAGTGCGTCTGTGCATAATAGCAAGAGTTAAGGAGGTAGATACATTGTTTAAAATAAATTAAGTAGAAACCCATGCCCAAAGATAATTAATGCCTTAAATACCCTGCAAAGTGCAACAGTACATAGCAGCAAGGAATAGCTGTAATAGTTCAAGCAAATCTTAAATTGTATATGTGAAAGTCACACCAGCCTGTGTACCTGACCTGTTGGCAGTTGAGACGCCCCGACACGTGTTTCACGTGAGCTTCTTCCTTAGGGGGTGTGTGTCAATGATGGATTATTTTTTAACAATATTTGGCGTTAACTTCTAATATTTGTAGGTATTGTTCTTTCCTAAGTAGTTCTCACATAATTTGGAGGTGCGCTTTGGGTCATTGTCCTGTTGTAGGATGAAATTGGCTCCAATCAAGCGCTTTCCACAGGGTATGGCATGGTGTTGCAAAATGGAGTGATAACCTTACTTATTCATAATCCCTTTTACCTTATACAAATCTCCCACTTTACCAGCACCAAAGCAACCCCAGACCACCACATTGCCTGCACCATGCTTGACAGATGGTGTCAGGCACTCTTCCAGCATCTGTTCAGTTGTTCTGCATCTCACAAATGTTCTTCTGTGTGATCCAAACACCTGAAACTTGGATTCGTCTGTCCATAACACTTTTTTCCAATCTTCCTCTGTCCAATGTCTGTGTTCTTTTGCCCATATTAATCTTTTCCTTTTATTAGCCAGTCTCAGAAATGGCTTTTTCTTTGCCACTCTGCCCTGAAGGCCAGCATCCTGGAGTCGCCTCTTCACTGTAGACATTGACAGTGGCGCTTTGCGTGTACTATTTAATGAAGCTGCCAGTTGAGGACCTGTGAGGTGTTGATTTATCAAACTACATACTCTAATGTACTTGTCTTGTTGCTCAGTTGTGCAGTGGGGCCTCCCACTTCTCTTTCTACTCTGGTTAGAGCCTGTTTGTGCTCTTCTCTGAACGGAGTAGTACACACCGTTGTAGGAAATCTTCAGTTTCTTGGCAATTTATCACATGGAATAGCCTTAATTTCTAAGATCAAGAATAGACTGTCGAGTTTCACATGAAAGTTCTTTTTTTCGGGCCATTTTGAGAGTTTAATGGAACTAACAAATGTAATGCTCCAGATTCTCAACTAGCTCAAAGGAAGGTAAGGTTTATAGGTTCTCTAATCAGCCAAACTGTTTTCAGCTGTGCTAACATACTTGCACAAGGGTTTTCAAGGGTGTCACGCTGCTGCCGCCTCTCGCCGCCTCTTCCCATACTTACTTGTCCTCGGCGGCGCGGCGCGGTTGTTCCTCTGCAGCGTCCTCCTCTCAGCGCTCTCTCTCTCCTTCTGCTGGTCGGCTTGTGCGCACGCGCGCCAGGTTCAATTCCGCGCGTGCGCACTTCTAAAACCTCTTCCTATGCCTCCGGCTCTGTCCTCTCTATCACCCTGGAGGACTTTCACCCGGAGGTAATGCGCAGCGCTCCTATTTATATCCGCCTCTTCCTTTCTCCTGTGCCTTTGGTCGTTTGTGCTACATTTTGCCCTAGGCCCCTCTGCGTTCCTGTGTTCAGTGCTTGTCTCCTGATTCTTTGTTTTCTCTCCCTTCGTCCAGTGCCCTGCTCGTTCCTGTGTTCCTGTGTTCCTGTCCAGTTCCTGCCTGTCTGCCAGCTCTCCCGTCCGTCCTGTGCCCTGCTCGTTCCTGTGTTCCTGTCCAGTTCCTGCCTGTCTGCCAGCTCTTCCGTCCGTCCAGTGCCCTGCCCGTTCCTGTGTACCTGCCCAGTACCTGCCTGTCTTCCAGCCCCTCCGTCCGTCTGCGCTCTACTCATTCCTGTGTTCAAGTCTGTTCCAGCCCGTCTTCGTCCACGGTACCCTGTTTGTCCGTTACCTGTGTTTCTTGCCCCGTATTCGCCAGTCCTTCTACCCGGCTCGTTCCAGTAATTCCTGTTCAGTCCTAAGCCTGCCTCCTCGCCCTCAGTATCTTCCTTGGTATTCTAGTTCGTCTCTGTGTCCTAGGCTCCCCTTAGTTACCTTTCCCGGTCCCTACTCCCTAGCCTCTGTCTCCTTCTCCAGCTAGGAATATCTTCCTTTATCTTGGTCCCCCAGCTCCCGTGACAGTAGTCCCTCTCGGGCCTGTCCCTAACTCTCCCTGTATAGGGGGAGGTCCATCTGGTCAACTCGCCCGTGAGGGGTTCGCTGTCACGGTCCAGAGGGTCCACTCCTTTTGCTCTATAGAACGTCACAGTACCAAAGGCCATGGACCCCGCTGGTGTCTCGGCCACTCAGAAAGAGTTGCTTTTTTTGCGAGAGAATCAAACCAGGATCATGTCCTTTCTAAAAAGTTTGGAGTCTCGCCTAGCAGCTTTACAATCTTCGGATCCCGGCAATGCCTCTCAGTTGGCTGCTCTTCAACAGGAGCTCAGCCAACAACGGGACACTCAGTCCCATATTTTGAGTTTCATGGCTTCTGTGGATGCTCGTCTCTTGTCCCTCCAGGGAGCCACTTCTGCTCCTATTTTGGCATCTGCGCCGCAGCCTTCACCCCGCCTTGCCAGGCCTCCTCGGTATAGTGGAGACCCAAAGTCTTGCCGCGGCTTCTTAAATCAATGCCAATTACACTTTGAGTTGTCTCCACTACTCTATCCCACTGATCGAGCTAAAGTAGCCTTTGTGGTGTCCCATTTGGAGGGCGAGGCTTTGGCCTGGGTCAATCCTCTCTGGGAGCGAGACGATCCCTTGGTCACCCAACTTAACTCCTTCTTTGATGCCTTTCGCAAGGTATTTGATGAGCCTGGTCGGTTGGTTTGTACCACTGAGTCTCTTTTCAATCTCCACCAGGGTACTCTCTCCGTAGCTCAATACGCCATTCGTTTCCGGACGTTGGCCTCTGATTTAGGCTGGAACAACGAGGCTTTGGTTGGCGCGTTTTGGCGTGGCTTGTCCTCTCGGATTAAAGATGAGCTTGCAGGACGAGACACTCCCACCATCTTAGATGACCTCATCTCCTTGGCAATACGGATAGACTTGCGTTTTCAGGAGCGCTCTCGTGAGGTTGTCAGGGAGAGAAAACCTCTCCGTCCGTCTACTGCCACACGAGGTGCTTTTTTCCCTCATGCTGCCACGTCTGCTCCTACAGCTTTACCTGAACCTATGCAGGTTGATCGTCTCAAGCCTGCCGAGCAACGTCGCAAGGAGAGACTTGCTCAAGGTCTTTGTTTTTATTGCGGCAGTGCCTCCCATCTCCTGCGTTCCTGTCCTTCAAAGCCGGGAAACGCCTCTACCTAGGTCAGGTAAGAGAGGTCTCCCTAGGTACATGCAAATCCTCTCTACCCTTGATTCTGTCTATTATTTTGCATTTGGGTTCTTGTAAATTTTCTTCTGAAGCCTATATTGACTCTGGAGCGGCTGGGAATTTTATTCAACTTGAGCTAGTCAACAAACTTGGAATTCCTGTTAGGTCCTTGGAGACTCCTAGACAAATAGCTTCTGTCGATGGTCGGCCATTACAGGAGACCGTCAACCTGGTCACGGAGGAGGTTGATTTTCAGATTGGAGCTCTACATCGAGAGAAATTGGTTTTCTTTGTCTTACCCTCTCTGTCTCATCCGTTTCTTTTGGGGCTTCCCTGGCTCAGAGACCATGAACCCACTCTGGACTGGCGTACTGGGGATGTTTTACGGTGGGGACAGTCGTGTCAAAATAGATGTCTACTCTCCATCAAACCTACAAATGTCCTCCGGCCCACTGAAGTCCCTGGGGATATACCGTTGGTCTATCGCTCCTTTTCTGACGTTTTTAACAAGAAAGAGGCGGAAGTTTTACCACCACATCGTCCCTACGACTGCCCCATCGATTTGGTTCCTGGTTCCTCTCCCCCGAGAGGTCGTATTTATCCTCTATCTCCTACTGAGACGCAAGCCATGTCCGAGTATGTCCAGGAGAATCTTGCCAGAGGCTTCATCCGTAAGTCTACCTCTCCTGCTGGAGCAGGTTTTTTCTTCGTTAAGAAGAAGGATGGTTCTCTACGTCCCTGCATTGACTACCGTGGCCTCAATAGTATCACAATCAAGAATAAATATCCTCTCCCTCTTATTTCCGAACTTTTTGACCGCCTGCGAGGGGCACGAATTTTTACCAAGTTGGATCTCAGAGGAGCCTATAACTTGATTCGTATCCGTTCGGGAGATGAGTGGAAGACAGCGTTTAACACCAGAGATGGCCATTACGAATATTTGGTCATGCCGTTCGGCTTGTGTAATGCACCAGCAGTTTTCCAGGAACTAGTGAATGATGTCTTTCGGGACTTGCTGTACTCCTGTGTCGTTGTATACCTGGATGATATTCTCGTATTCTCACCAGATCTGTCTTCCCATAGGAGAGATGTCCGGCAAGTACTTCTGCGTCTGAGGGAGAATCGACTTTACGCGAAACTTGAGAAGTGTGTCTTTGAGCAGTCATCTTTACCCTTCTTGGGTTTCATCATTTCTGATGCTGGTTTGCGTATGGATCCAGAGAAAGTTTCTGCGGTTCTCAATTGGCCGCGTCCTCTCGGAGTTAAGGCTATTCAACGATTTCTGGGATTCGCAAATTACTACCGGCAATTCATTCCTCATTTTTCCTCGTTATCTGCTCCCATCTCTGCCATGATTCGTAAGGGTGCTAATCCTCATTTATGGCCCCCGGAGGCTGAAGAGGCTTTCCATAACCTCAAGCAAGCTTTTTCCTCCGCTCCTGTTCTTCAACGTCCTGTAGCCAACAAACCTTTCGTCCTGGAGGTAGATGCCTCTGCCATCGGAGCTGGAGCTGTGCTCTCTCAAAGATCCTCTTCTGGTCATCTTGTACCCTGTGGCTTTTTCTCCAAGATTTTCTCTTCCTCTGAGAAGAATTATTCCATCGGAGATAAGGAACTTTTGGCCATCAGATTGGCATTGGAAGAGTGGCGGCATCTTCTAGAGGGCGCCCTACATCGTTTTGTGATCTACACAGATCACAAGAATTTGGCTTACATTCGTTCTGCTCATAGATTAAATCCCCGACAGGCCAGGTGGGCCTTGTTCTTCGCCCGGTTCGACTTTGAGCTTCGTTTTCAGCCTGGTCATAAGAACTCTAGAGCCGACGCCCTGTCTAGGTCATTTCTGTGGGAAGACGTTGAGGAGGAGCCTACTCACATCATCGATCCGGCCAGAGTCATCACGGTAGCTCCAGTTTCTCTCTCTCCTCTGCCATCAGGGAGGACGTTCGTCGCCAAGAGAGATAGAAAACGCATCCTCCTTTGGGGTCATGCCTCCAAACTAGCCGGACATGCTGGTTTCAAAAAGACTTTGCATTTGATTTCTCGCCACTATTGGTGGTCTACTTTGTCTAAAGATGTCCGAAGTTACGTTGCCTCTTGCCCTTCCTGTGCCAAGAATAAAATTCCTAGACATTTGCCTTCCGGGCTTCTACATCCTCTACCGATACCTTCTTCTCCGTGGCAACATTTGTCGATGGATTTCATCACTGATCTGCCTAGCTCTTCTGGCTGTACCGTTATTTTTGTGGTCATGGATCGCTTCTCAAAAATGGCTCATTTTATCGCTCTCCCTGGTCTACCTTCTGCTCCCGAATTGGCGAAGATTTTCATTCATCATATTTTTCGCGCTCACGGTCTACCTCAACATATTGTTTCTGATCGAGGAGTTCAGTTTACCGCCCGATTCTGGAGATCCCTTTGTAAGTCTATGAACATTTCCCTGGACTTCTCTTCATCTTATCATCCTCAGTCCAACGGCCAAGTGGAACGTACTAACCAGACTTTGGTGACGTATCTCCGTCATTTTTCTAATGCCCATCAGAATGATTGGGTGGACTTACTACCGTGGGCCGAATTTTCTTACAATAATCATCCCAGTGAAGCGTCCAACAAGTCTCCATTTTTCATCGTTAATGGTCAACATCCTGGTCTTCCTCTACCGGTTCCTCCTGTCTCGGCCGTACCTGCAGCAGATCTTCTGTCTAGTGAGTTCTCCAGGATTTGGCAGGAGACCAAGTCCGCTCTTGAGTCAGCTCAACTTAGGATGAAGAGACATGCCGATAAAAGACGTCTGGATTCTCCTATATTTCATCCCGGGGATAAAGTCTGGCTTTCTTCCAAATTTGTTCGTCTTAAAATCCCTTCTCATAAGCTGGGTCCCCGCTATATAGGTCCGTTTGAGGTGTTAACACGCATTAATGATGTTTCTTATAAGCTTAAGTTGCCCGTCTCTCTCCGCATTCCCAACGCCTTTCATGTGTCTCTCCTCAAGCCTGTAATTTTTAATCAGTTTCATCCTTCTACTCTTTCCTCCCCTTCTCCTGTTTCCACAGATAACGTCTTTGAGGTAAAAGACATTCTTGCCGTTAAAAAACTGAGAGGTAAAAATTTATTTCTGGTTGATTGGAAGGGGTTTGGTCCCGAGGAGAGGTCCTGGGAACCCTTGGAGAACATTCAGGCTCCTCGAATTCTGGCTAGATTCTGGTCCAATCTTAAAAAAGGGGGGCGTAAAGGCGGGGATACTGTCACGCTGCTGCCGCCTCTCGCCGCCTCTTCCCATACTTACTTGTCCTCGGCGGCGCGGCGCGGTTGTTCCTCTGCAGCGTCCTCCTCTCAGCGCTCTCTCTCTCCTTCTGCTGGTCGGCTTGTGCGCACGCGCGCCAGGTTCAATTCCGCGCGTGCGCACTTCTAAAACCTCTTCCTATGCCTCCGGCTCTGTCCTCTCTATCACCCTGGAGGACTTTCACCCGGAGGTAATGCGCAGCGCTCCTATTTATATCCGCCTCTTCCTTTCTCCTGTGCCTTTGGTCGTTTGTGCTACATTTTGCCCTAGGCCCCTCTGCGTTCCTGTGTTCAGTGCTTGTCTCCTGATTCTTTGTTTTCTCTCCCTTCGTCCAGTGCCCTGCTCGTTCCTGTGTTCCTGTCCAGTTCCTGCCTGTCTGCCAGCTCTCCCGTCCGTCCTGTGCCCTGCTCGTTCCTGTGTTCCTGTCCAGTTCCTGCCTGTCTGCCAGCTCTTCCGTCCGTCCAGTGCCCTGCCCGTTCCTGTGTACCTGCCCAGTACCTGCCTGTCTTCCAGCCCCTCCGTCCGTCTGCGCTCTACTCATTCCTGTGTTCAAGTCTGTTCCAGCCCGTCTTCGTCCACGGTACCCTGTTTGTCCGTTACCTGTGTTTCTTGCCCCGTATTCGCCAGTCCTTCTACCCGGCTCGTTCCAGTAATTCCTGTTCAGTCCTAAGCCTGCCTCCTCGCCCTCAGTATCTTCCTTGGTATTCTAGTTCGTCTCTGTGTCCTAGGCTCCCCTTAGTTACCTTTCCCGGTCCCTACTCCCTAGCCTCTGTCTCCTTCTCCAGCTAGGAATATCTTCCTTTATCTTGGTCCCCCAGCTCCCGTGACAGTAGTCCCTCTCGGGCCTGTCCCTAACTCTCCCTGTATAGGGGGAGGTCCATCTGGTCAACTCGCCCGTGAGGGGTTCGCTGTCACGGTCCAGAGGGTCCACTCCTTTTGCTCTATAGAACGTCACAAAGGGTATTCTAACCATCCATTAGCCTTCTTACACAGTTAGCAAACACAAAGTACCATAAGAACACTGGAGTGATGGTTGTTGGATATGAGCCTCTATACACCTATAATAATAATCTTTATTTTTATATAGCTCTAACATATTCCGCAGCGCTTTACAGCTTGAACACATTATCATAGCTGTCTCCGATAGGGCTCACAATCTAAATTCCCTATCAATATGTCTTTGGAATGTGGGAGGAAACCCACGCAAACACGGGGAGAACATACACAGTCCTTGCAGATGTTGTCCCTTGGTGGGATTTGAACCCAGGACTTCAGCGCTGCAATGCTATCTACTGAGCCACCGTGCTGCCTCCGAAGATATTGCACCTATGAAGATATTGCATTACAAACCAGATGTTTGCATCTAGAATAGTCATTTACCACATTAACAATATATAGAGTGTATTTCTGAATCATTTAATGTTAGCTTCATTGGGAAAAACTGTGCTTTCTCTCAAAAATAAGGAAATTTGTAAGTGACCCTAAACTTTTGAACGGTAGTGTATATATTACCAAAGAATGATCTATTAGCACTGGTACAAGTTGAATAGTAATCCACAGGGCCCAATGAGCGGGGGGGGGGGGGAACTTTTTTAGCTAACTTTTTCTGTAAAGGCACAATATGGGGGCAGAATGAGAGATCATATGGGGGAAGAATGGAGACATGGGGCAGAATGGAGAAACATGGGGGGCAAAATGGAGACATGGAGAGCAGAACAGAGACATGGGGCAGAATGGAGAGACAAAGAGGCAGAATGGAGACGTGGGAGCAGAATATAGAGACATGGAGGCAAAATGGGGAGACCTCAGGGGGCAGAATGGAGAGACATGGGGGCAGAATGGAGAGACATGAGGGTAGAATGGAGAGACATAGGTTCATAATAGAGACATGGGGGCAGAATGGAGAGACATGGGGGCAGGATGGAGTGACATGGGACCGGGAATGAGATACAAGGGGCCAGGAATGAGACACAAGGGGCTCGAAATGAGAAAAAAGGGGCCAGGAATGAGACACGTGGGGTCCAAAATGGAATACATATGGGAGCAGGATGTGGGGCTAATTAATGGATATTATTACTGCTGTGATGTATTTTATTTTATATGTTACTGTTTTCAGTGGTGGGAGGTCCTGTTACTGTTCAGGGCGACACTGTTGCTTTTTTTAATCAGGCGTACTGTATAAGTTGGCGAAAAATTGGGGAATGTGCTCTACTGTAGATAACTGTGTTATTTTCCAGTCCTTGCTGAAAGAAGTGATAGCGGTCTGCACTGAATAAAGAAAGTGTGTTAGGCTACTTTCACACTAGCGTTTAAATCCACAGCGTTTAAAACGCATCCGCAAGTGGTGAAAAAAACGCATGTAAACGCGTACAAACGCGGCGTTTTTTAGACGCATGCGGTAGCGCATGCGGTTAAAAAAACACCGCGTTTGTACGCGTTTATATGCGTTTTTTCCTGCGTTTGCGTTTTAAATGCGCATGATGTGAAATTTCACAAGAGAAAAATCTAGACAACCAGACACCGCCAATGGGACTACAGAGGGCGTGTATTATGGGATTTCTTTATATAGACCCCTGAACAGCTGGAATCTTCAGATTTTGCTCCTGTATCCTGTGTCATGATGGATGTTCGCATGGAGAGCTTTTATTTCAACCTGGATTTAAGCATCAAGCTGTTTCTTGCCTGTGCTTTTGCTTGGGAGCAAGACAGAAATCGTGAAAGATGGAGGAGACAACGTAGGCGTTTTTGGAGACACCCCATTATCGAACTACGTGACAGCCGTGGAGCCTATCACACGCTGTATGGCGAGCGTAATTCCAACCCGGAGAAATTCCAGGAATACACAAGGATGTCGCAAGCCTCGTTCCGGGATTTGCTTGCTCGTGTCCAAGGAGCCATACGGAGACAGGACACCCAGCTCCATAGAGCGATTTCACCCGAGGAACGTCTGCTGGTTACATTAAGGTACGTTCCAAATATAAACCAATGACAGTCCAAATTTTGTATTTTCTGACATGTATTTTTTGGGTATTTTCCTTTCTGTCTTTAGCGTAACCACACCATTAATAGAATAGATTGTAACTTTTGTTGGGTTTTGTTTTTCTTACAGATTTCTGGCAACCGGAGAGAGTTTATCATCCCTCCACTTCCAATACTGGCTTGGAATATCCACCCTGTCCGGAATAGTTGTGGACACCTGCCGGGCTTTGTGGAATGTACTTCGGGATGAGTTTATACCCCAACCCACCTTGGACATGTGGCTTGAAATTGCAGAAAAATTCTGGAGTGTGTGTGATTTCCCCAACTGTTTAGGAGCGGTGGATGGAAAGCACATCTGCATTATCAAACCTGCCAGAACAGGATCGGAGTTCTTCAATTCCAAAAAATATTTTTCTGTTGTGCTCATGGCAATAGCTGATGCGGACTGTCGCTTCATTGCTGTGGACATTGGAGCTTTTGGCCGTGGCAACGATTCCCAGACTTTCAAGAACTCAGATATGGGCCGCCGTGTGTATGGCAAAAATTTCAATTTTCCCCCGCCACAACCTCTCCCCTACACTCAAGGTCCACCGATGCCATTTGTTATGGTTGGGGATGAGGCCTTTCAGATGTGTGAAAACCTACTGAAGCCCTATTCCAGTCGGGACTTGAACCACACTAGAAGGATCTTTAACTACAGACCGACCAGGGCCCGAAGAACAGTAGAGTGTACCTTTGGCATTCTGGTCTCTAAATGGCGCATTCTTGCATCAGCCATACATCTAAAAGTGGAAACAGTCGACGAGGTGGTCAAAGCCTGTGTGGTTCTACACAATTATATAATGGCTAAGGAGCAACCCAACATTGAACTGGATGAACCAGTTGCACACCCACTGCCCGATTACCAGCATCACCCGCTGCGTTCAACTGCAGCAGTTGGTCACATGCGGGACCAATTTGCTGCCTTTTTTTATTCAGATATTGGACGTGTGTCATGGCAGGACAATGTTGTGTAAATGTCCTGTTGTAATTTGATCTGTACCAGTAATTTTCTGCAATGATAATAATATTTCTCATTAATAAACTTTAGTTTTGGTTGTGTTAACCGTGTCTCCTATGTTTTTCCTCTACAAACCAAGGCTGTCCTAAAACTAGCAGTATTTGGTCTGTATTTAATATCAGTATTTGTAATAAAAAACCAGGAGTGGGTGATAAAGGCAGAGGTGCTAGTTATTATGTTAATATCATAATTTACCTCTAATTGTTCCACTCTTTGTTTTGGCTTACAAATACTGATATAAAACACTGGCCACATACTGCTAGTGTTATGGCAGCCATTGGTAAGCTTGTTGACGTCATTGCGTCGTGATTCTGTTCTGCTGTATCCATTGGACACAGACTGATGAGACAATCACTGTCACACTAAAGAGATCTATACTCATCAAGTCAGGTGTCAGAAATAATGAATTCATGATGCACATATAAGCTTCATGAATTCCCTACTTCTGACACCTGTGCAGGTGAGCATAGATATGCCGTGTATGACCACCATCGTCCCTTCACTTTGTGTGGAATAGATTACGTACACAGAAGAGAAAATGGAGGTTATACAGGGCAGTTCTCTACTCACCAGGTCAGGTGTCCTAACTAATAAGTTTTTTGACACCTGGCCTGTTGAGTATAGTTCTGCATTGTATTTCCGCCATTTTTTCTTCAGACTGCAACCCTAGTCACAGACTAAGCAGAAAGAAGAGATTATGGAGATAATACATGAATTAATTTTTTGGCCCACCTCATATCTCTATACTATAGACACACAAAGCTGCAGTCTTTTATTTGCTAACTAGTGGAGATATGATGTGGCAAAAAAATAAAGTGTGTGGCGAAGTTTATTATTTGGCGCATGGTGTGTGTTGACGGCGGCGAAAGACACAATAAACCAAACATAATTAGGGCAAAAAAAATTGTATTTATTTTTTAACAACAATAATATTTATTTAACTGCGCCGGCTTGGGGTAAAGTGATGTAAACAGGGGGTGTGAAGCACTGAGGCCTGGCTAACCGTGGACGACGCAGAGGTGGCAGGAGAAGGGGCAATGAAACTAGAAGGGTCTGGAAGTTCGGGGATGGGGCTTGACACATGAGAGGCTTGAGACGCACTGGAAGGGTGAGACAAACCTGACATTACAGACACATTGGGAGGTGAAGGGGGAGGAATGCTAAGAGTCCTCTGGTTTTTTTTTTTGTAATTTTTTTTTGGTTTGCCTGGTTGTGGGAGGTCTTGGTGGGCTCATATGGCATGGCGTGGTGGTGGCTGACCTGTCAGGGTCCGGCTGCACTGTGACAGAGTCCATAGTGCTCGTAGAGCATGCAGCCATGCCAGAGTCCATAGTGCTCGAGCGTGCAGCCATGCCAGAGTCCATAGTGCTCGAGCGTGCAGCCATGCCAGAGTCCATAGCGCTTGTAGAGCGTGCAGCTATGCCAGGGTCCAGCTGCATCGTGGTGGTGGCGGTACGGAAGGCCATGCCAGGGTCCTGCTGCATTGTGGTGGTGGCGGTACGGAAGGCCATGCCAGGGTCCTGCTGCAACGTGGTGGCGGTACGGAAGGCCATGCCAGGGTCCTGCTGCATCGTGGTGGTGGCGGTACGGAAGGTCATGCCAGGGTCCTGCTGCATCGTGGTGTCAGTGGAGGAGGTCCAAGCAGGAGCAGCGGTTGTCATGGTGGTGGCGGTGGGATGTCCAACTGCACTCGGCATGGTGGTGGTGCTGTAGTGGTGTCCGGCTGTGGAAGGAATTGAGGTGGCCGTGCAGTGGTATGCAGCAGAGGTCGGCATTGAGGTCAATCGTGACAGTGAAGGCACAGCTGGATATGCCGACACTGTCTGCTGGAAATACCGACTCTGCTGCATAGCCTGCACGTAAGCAGCATTGCAGGCCTGCATGACACTCAGCTGGAGATCAGGAGTAAGGTGTTCCGACATGCCCTGCTCAATTTGGTTAAAAAAATGATGTGCTGGCCTCTGGAGGTCGGCTTTCACTTGGTCAAGGCTTTCGGTGACCTCCTGGATACGTGCATTCAAGAGGCTATGTGAAACATCCATTCGGTCACCCAAAGCCTTGATTGCTTCGTGTAAAACTGAGCTCAAGTGCAAAAACTCGGGCATGAGTGACCTGTCCGAAGCCCTCTGCCGCTGCCGGGAGGAGCCCCCCAAAAAAGGGGCAGTGGAAGAGCACTGCGAAAGGGGAAGACCTGATGGACCAGCTCCCTGGTCTCCAGTTAGTGTGGAAGGCCCACTTGCTGCTGCGCTGCTGGATGGCCGGGACGGGTCCGTGGCTGTCAGATGAAGGACCGCTCCAGAACCTGGGCCAACAGTAGTGCTGTATGTGCTGTGAAAAAAGGAAAAAGACAATTAATACCAAAAAATAACCAGACGCAAAATCCTGTGGAATATAAAAATACAGATTATGGCAATACAATACAACCAAATGCAAGGGGAAAATACTTATGTTCTCTGGGCAAGGACCTGTCTTAAAAATGCCAGAACGCGATGGTATTTGTATTTTCGGATCCTTGCTCCTGAAGCACTGGGAACACGGCTCTCTTGACGCAGGTCCTTGTTGAAGCGGTCCTTCATCGAACGCCAACGTGTTTTCACTTTGGACATTGTTAAAAAAAAAAAAATGGTCAAAAAAAGTACTTTTGGCCGTGCTTACACAACTGTGTGTGATGAGAGAAACTCCTGAGAGTTTCTTTCATCACACACAGTCGAGTGAGCACGGCCAAGGTCTCTGCTGCTTCACACTGCAGTGCAATACTTACCAAATGCATTTCGGACCCGTGTCGGGGCGTTGTCCCAGCCATCCCACATCTCTTTGGCCACCTCATTCCATAAGCGCCGGATTGTGATGTTGTTTGAGTGCAGTGGATCCCGGGTGTCCCACAACGGGACTCGCTCCTGGACCAGGGAGATGAGGAGGTCATTCTCAATTAGATCATTGTCCCGTTGTGAAACCTAAAAATTAAATAAAGTCATTACAGTTTGCTCAATTAACATAAGGTAAAGAAAGAAAAAAGATGCTGAGAAATGGCATGAATAGGAAAGTCAACATACAAAAGGATTCCAGAAGAAAAAAGTAAAGAAATACGAATGGAAAGAAAGGAAGATAAAAGAATATTACACTGAGGATACACAGTCAGCCTTGTATACGTACCCGCTGCCGTCTTTCCACCCGACCTTGACTCCGCTGCTCCTGCCCTGTCTCTGCCGCAGTAGAAGAAGAGCTCTAAAAAAATAAAATTCATATTGTCACATGTGTAGATGTGACAGTGAATACTTACCAATCTGACGAGGCAAGTACTCACCTCACTGACATGCTCGACTTCAGACGGCCCAGGAAGAAACTCCTCATGGGAAGAAGAAGCAGAAGACATTCTGATGCATGTAGAAAGAAAGAAATGCGAGAAATTAGGACATGTAGAGACAGAAAATAGAAAATAAAGGCATTGGCTAGGATATACTCATATTGTTCTGAGGCTTGTTTTCTCCAAGGTGCTGAGGTCTGTCTGCTCTGCTGGGTAGTGACCTGCAAATGTCCACTATCTCCCTTTATCAACTTGTATGTGGGGGGGGGGGATAATTAGTGTCTAGACATGTTTTTCTCTGGTGTAACGCATGCGTTCAGAAACGCAAGCAAACGCAGGTGCTTGTGAACGCATGCGTTTACATAGACAGCAATGCTTTTTTTTGGCGCATTCCTTGCGCAATCGACCGCATGCGTTTCCAGGCGGCAAATTGACGCCTCTAAAAATTATTGCATGTTGCATTTCCGCGCCAAGCCGCAAACGACGAAATGACACATGCGTCGTCAAACGCGGCAAGACGCGAAAAATCAAAAACGCATGCGTCCCTAATGATAAATATAGGAATACAAAACGCATACGGATATATGCAGTACAAACGCTGCGGACACAACCGCAAATGTGAAACCAGCCTAACCTGTACACTATTCATTATATACAGAGCTCCTGTGTATAAAGTCACTGGTGAGCCACTATTACCTGTACACTGACACTATACACTGTATACTATATACAGAGCTCCTGTGTACAGTATAATGTCACTGTTGAGTCAGTGTATTACCTGTACATATAATGGTGCTTATTGTAGTATTAGTATTGTGTTTTTTTATTAATTATCAGTATTTAGTCACTTTGTGATGGTAATATGTGATCTGGTCATGGTGTGATAGCGTTTGTCCCATGTATGTGATATTATTCGGTCACTATGTGGTAATATGTGCTACAGCCATTGTGTGATGGTATTTGTTCCTTGTATGTGCTATTATTAGTCATTTTAAAAAATATACAGTATGTGACTCATTCCCTTAAAATAAATAGAAATATTCCTAAAAGGAGTATTGGGTAATTTAAGAAATGTTTAAAACCTTTCTGACATTAGACGCACTTTCCCGTCGAGGTGGGGTGGGCCCGTATGACCACCGACAGGATAGTACGTCATATACGATCGTCCGCGCTCACGGGGGGATCACGGGCGATCGCGGCCGGGTGTCAGCTGACTCACAGCTGACATCCGGCACTATGTGCCAGGAGCGGTCACGGACCGCTCTGGCACATTTACCCCTGGAACACTGCGATCAAACATGATCGCAGCGTTCCAGCGGCATAGGGAAGCATCACGCAGGGAGGGGTCTCCCTGCGTGCTTCCCTGAGACCCTCGGAGCAATGCAAAGTGATCGCGTTGCTCCAAGGGTCTCCTACCTCCTTCTCCCTGCAGGCCCCGGATCCAAAAGGGCCACGGGGCTGCTTCCGGGTCCTGCAGGGAGGTGGCTTACAAGCGCCTGCTCAGAGCAGGCGCTGGTAAGCCAGGAGCACTGCCTGTCAGATCGCTGATCTGACACGGTGCTCTGCAAAGTGTCAGATCAGCGATCTGACACTATAGTGTGATGTCCCCCCCTGGGGCAATGTAAAAAAGTAAAAGAAAAAAATATTTACATGTGCAAAAAATAAAAATAAAAAAAAAATTCCTAAATAAAGAAAAAAATATATATATATTGTTCCAATAAATACATTTCTTTATCTAAATAAAAAAACAAAACAATAAAAGTACACATATTTAGTATCGCCGCGTCCGTAACGACCCGACCTATAAAACTGCCCCACTAGTTAACCCCTTCAGTGAACACTGTCCCAAAAAAAAACGAGGCAAAAAACAACGCTTTATTATCATACCGCTGAACAAAAAGTGGAATAACACGCGATCAAAAAAAGGATATAAATATCCATGGAACCGCTGAAAACGTCATCTTCTTCTGCTAAAAAACGAGCCGCCATACAGCATCATCAGCGAAAAAATAAAAAAGTTATAGTCCTCAGAATAAAGCGATGCAAAAATAACAATTTTTTCTATAAAATAGTTTTTATCGTATAAAAGCGCCAAAACATTAAAAAATGATATTAATGAGGTATCGCTGTAATCGTACTGACCTGAAGAATAAAACTGCTTTATCAATTTTACCAAACACGGAATGGTATAAACGCCCCCCCAAAAGGGTTGGGGCTAAAGTTAGGGTTGGGGCTAGAGTTAGGGTTGGGGCTAGGGTTAGGGTTGGGGCTAGGGTTAGGGCTAGGGTTAGGGTTGGGGCTAAAGTTAGGGTTAGGGTTGGGGCTAAAGTTAAGGTTAGGGTTTGGATTACATTTACGGTTGGGATTAGGGTTGGGATTAGAATAAGGGGTGTGTCTGGGTTAGGGGTGTGGTTAGGGTTACCGTTGGGATTAGGGTTAGGGGTATGTTTGGATTAGAGTTTCAGTTAGAATTGGGGGGTTTCCACTGTTTAGGCACATCAGGAGCTCTCCAAACGCGACATGGCATCCGATCTCAATTCCAGCCAATTCTGCATTGAAAAAGTGAAACAGTGCTCCTTCCCTTCCGAGCTCTCCCGTGCGCCCAAACAGGGGTTTACCCCAACATATGGGATATCAGCGTACCCAGGACACACTGGACAACAACTTTTGGGGTCCAATTTCTCCTGTTACCCTTGGCGAAATACAAAACTGGGGGCTAAAATATAATTTTTGTGGATAAAAAAGGAGTTTTTATTTTCGCGGCTTTGTGTTATTAACTGTAGTGAAACATTTGGGGATCAAAGTTCTCACAACACATCTAGATAAGTTCCTTGGGGGTCTAGTTTCCAATATGGGGTCACTTGTGTGGGGTTTCTACTGTTTAGGTACATCAGGGGCTCTGCAAATGCAACGTGATGCCTGCAGACCAATCCATCTAAGTCTGCATTCCAAACGACTCTCCTTCCCTTCCAAGCTCTGCCATGCGCCCAAACGGTGGTCCTCCCCACATATGGGGTATCAGCGTACTCAGGAGAGATTGCACAATAACATTTTGGGTCCAATTTCTCCTGTTACCCTTGAGAAAATACAAAACTGGGGGCTAAAAAATTATTTTTGTGGAAAAAAAAAAGAATTTTTATTTTCACGGCTCTGCGTTATAAACTTCTGTGAAGCACTTGGTGGGTCAAAGTGCTCACCACACATCTAGATAAGTTCCTTAGGGGGTCTACTTTCCAAAATGGTGTCACTTGTGGGGGTTTTCAATGTTTAGGCATATCAGGGGCTCTCCAAACGCGACATCGCATCCTATCTCAATTCCAGTCAATTTTGCATTGAAAAGTCAAATGGCGCTCCTTCCCTTCCGAGCTCTGCTGTTCACTCAAACAGTAGTTTACCCCCACATATGGGTAATCAGCGTACTCAGGACAAATTGCACAACAACATTTGGGGTCCAATTTTTTCTGTTACCCTTGGGAAAATAAAAAATTGGGGGCGAAAATATTATTTTTGTGAAAAAATATGATTTTTTATTTTTACGGCTCTGCATTATAAACTTCTGTGAAACACTTGGTGGGTCAAAGTGCTCAACACACATGTAGGTAAGTTTCTTAGGGGGTCTACTTTCCAAAATGGTGTCACTTGTGGGGGGTTTTAATGTTTAGGCACATCAAGGGCTCTCCAAACGCGACATGGCGTCCTATCTCAATTCCAGTCAATTTTGCATTGAAAAGTCAAATGGCACTCCTTCCCTTCCGAGCTCTGCTGTGCGCCCAAACAGTGGTTTACCCCCACATATGGGGTATCAGCATACTCAGGACAAATTGCACATCAACTTTTGGGGTTCAATTTCTCCTGTTACCCTTGGTAAAATAAAACAAATTGGAGCTGAAGTACATTTTTTGTCAAAATTATTTTTTAAACATTCCAAAAATTCCTGTGAAACACCTGAAGGGTTAATAATCTTCTTGAATGTGGTTTTGAGCACCTTGAGGGGTGCAGTTTTTAGAATGGTGTCACACTTGGGTATTTTCTATCATATAGACCCCTCAAAGTGACTTCAAATGTGATGTAGTCCCTAAAAAAAAATGGTGTTGAAAAAATGAGAAATTGCTGGTCAACTTTTAACCCTTATAACTCCCTAACAAAAAAAATTTGGTTCCAAAATTGTGCTGCTGTAAAGTATACATGTGGGAAATGTTACTTATTAAGTATTTTTTGTGACATATCTCTGTGATTTAAGGGCATAAAAATTCAACGTTGGAAAATTGCAAAATTTTCAAAATTTTCGCCACATTTCTGTTTTTTTCACAAATAAACGCAGGTAATATCAAAGAAATTTTACCACTGTCATGAAGTACAATATGTCACGAGAAAACAATGTCAGAATCATCAGGATCCACTGAAGCGTTCCAGAGTTATAACCTCATAAAAGTATAGTGGTCAGAATTGTAAAAATTGGCCAGGTCATTAACATGCAAACCACCCTTGGGGGTAAAGGAGTTAATAGGCTAGAGTAAAGTAGGGTCCGGCTGAAAGAGTCTATCTTGTCATGGTGGCTTAAAAAATCTTTTGGCAGAAACAAAAGCTGAGGCTATGTGTCTGACATGGTGTTTGATGCGAAATGTTAATGTGTGATTTGTGTGGACGTGGTGCAGAAGTGGAGTTTTTCTAAGAGTGGAAAGTGGGACTGTGGAAGGTTCGAGGGGTGGAGGCATTGCTGGGGTGTACAGTAGGTACTTTACAGATCATGAAAATTATGTTGATTACACCCCGAATTTTGTATTTTCTTGAAAATTGGACACCACAATTTGTTATGCATAATATCCTTAGTATGCGCATTGCTCATACCACATATATGATCAGGAACTAGTGTTTGGGTACAGAAGGGAAGGTTCACAATTTCACTTAGGAAGTGCAATTTTGGTTAGAATAGATTGCGTACGACATGTGGCTTTTGAAGAACCAAAACAGCAGAAACCGAAACAAGTAACCCCACTTTGAAAACTAGACTTTTCACACAATTCATCTAGATTTGTATTGGGGCATAATGACACCACAGGAGATTACGAACCAAACCCTATTGTCCAACGTCAGTGTTTGACTTTACAAATGCTCTTCTCAATGAACACCCAAAAATTCCATCAAATACAATCCAAAATCTTGTAGAAAGCCTTCCCATAAGAGCGGAAGCTATTATAGCAGCAAAGAGGGTTGGGGTGCGGGGTATGGGACAAACTCCATATTTTTGCTGTGACATGTAAAAGTTTGGCCACCCTTGGTCAAAATTACTGTTATTGTGAACAGTTAAGCAAGATGAAAATGAAATGATCTCTAAAAGGTTTAAAGTTAAAGATAACACATCTCCTTTGTATTTTAGGCAAAAAAAATTGTCATTTTTTTCATTTTAAAAATGAAAGTGGTCGAAGTGATGAGTGAACGTGCTTGGATAGTGTGTTATCCGAGCATGCTCAGGTGTTATCCGAGTATCTTGGCCGTGCCCGGATAATATATTCAAGTATCTGCAGCTGCATATTTGCGGAGGTAAACAGCCTCAACACATGTGGGGATTGACAAACAAACAGGCAATCCCTTCATGTGTTGCAGCTGTCTACCGCCGCAAAACATTCAGCCGCAGGGACTCGAATATATTATTCGAACACTTTCGCTCATCACTAAAAATGACCTGAAAATTTAGAATGGAATGTCATAAAAGCTCATATTGGTGTAGTGTGTGGACATCCCAAAACTTTTTCCATGTAGTGTATGTATATACAGTATGCCACAACACTATTAGTAAAAAGATGAGTAATTATTATATTATTTAAAAAAAAAAACTTTAACCTTTTATGTATTTTACCACTTAGAGCAGTGTTATACGATACAAAATTAATTAAGGAATAATTAGAAACCAATGACATACTGTATAATCATAAGTAAGATTGTTAGAAAAAAGGATTGCAAAGAACTCTGTACAAATGGTCTCTATAAATCACATTCCCAGTAGCACCAATGCTTCTACTATACGCAATAAACAGTGATAGCAATGACATTCTTTTCAAAAGCCTCTCATTACTGAGCAGAACACATATATTGTATAACAGCATATGTGAATCCTATTATCCATGTGTCAGATGTTCTTTCAACCAACAAAATCTATTCTAACAAAGATCTCTCACTTGTTATATCCTTGATACCTGATAGTGTTTTTAATCCGAGGTGTTTCCTCGTAACGTGTTATTTTTTTACACCGCCTATAAATTATTCATTTTTATACTCAGAGATGCTAATGCCCAAGGTTTTAATACAATTTTTTACTCTTGTCTTAATACCTGGTGACGACCTTCTGCCTTCCTCATACTGAGAGACTGAGAAACAGTGATCCACCATCTTTTCATCCAGAGGTAAACAAGCCACAAATCTCCATGATGGATACTTCCTATCTCCAAAGATTTAACGTAATTTTGTAACTGGAGTTACAGACCCCAAATTCCTTTGGGCCCATGAGTCGGTGGGGGGGTCTAGTGCCAGTGTCAGCACCGCCTCTTCTTCCCAGCATTGCACATCAACGATAAACATCCCTCAGCTTTTGAGATCTGATTTATGCTTACTAGTGAAGACAACGCTTCAGACCACACACTGCAGAGACCAGCACAGCAGGGGAACCAGAAGGAGTGGTGAGTATTGTATTTATGTATTCTTTTTTAAATCAGTGAATACATAGTGGTGTTCAGAATACTGCATGGAGGACTATGAGGGTGACTTAAACTATATGAGGACTATGGAGAGTGCATTATACTATATTGATGAGTATGGGGTGCATTATACTATACAGAGGACTATGGGGTGCATTATACTGTATGGAGGACTATGGGTGGCATTATCCTATATGGAGGACTATAGAGGTGCATTATACTACATGAAGGATTATGGGGTGCATTATACTGTATGGAGGACTATGGGTGGGCATTATACTATATGGAGGGCATTATCCTATATGGAGGACTATAGAGGTGGATTATACTACATGGAGGATTATGGGAGGTGCATTATACTATCTAGAGCACTACGGGGTGTATTATACTATATGGAGGATTATGAGGGTGCATTATACTATATGGAGGACTATGGGATGCATTATCCCCTTCACCACGTTGGAATTTTCCATTTCTGCGTTTTCATTTTTTGCTCCCCCTTGGCTTGTTTTTTGCAGGACAAGTTGTATTATTGAATGACACCTTTGGTTTTACTATACAGTGTATTGGAAAATGTAAAAAAAACAAGTGCGGTGAAAGTGTAAAAAAAAGTGCAATTCCACAATTTTTCTCTTTTTTACCATGTTCACTAAATGCTAAAACTGACCTGCCATTATGATTCTCCAGGTCATTATGAGTTCACAGATACCAAACATGTAGAGGTTCTTTTTTATTTAAGTAGTGAAATAAAATCTAACGTTTGTGAAAAAAAATATGGCGTCATTTTTCGAGACCTGTAGTGTCTCCATTTTTCGGTATCTGGGGCTGGTTGAGGGCTTATTTTTTCCAAGCCGAGCTGATGTGTTTGCAGATCTGCAATTTCAAGCATGGAGTCTTCTGCAGACCCCCAGTTATCATGCCAATCTATCGATACAATGCCATCATATGACAGCGGCGCCGATGGGCATGGTTTGTGACGCAATTCCAGCGCGCTTATGTTAAATGCCGTAAAAAAACATATAGTTGAAATTAACTCACCCCTCTGCATATATCAGACTCTGCTTATAGGGTGGGACCTGCTTGCTCTGCTAGCCAGTAAAAACAAGAGGAAAAAAGTGGTGTAGGAAAAAGCAGGTACGACCACTCATAAAATGTAAAAATATTTCTTTATTCTGCATACATTAAGGAGTTTATGATAGTGCATCAATAAATCTCTAAAGAAACTTTTTCATTGACACCTAATAAAGAAATATTTTTACATTTCATAAGTGCTGTTACCTGCTTTTTCCTACACCACTTTCTTTTCTCATGTTAAATGCCATTGTCAGAGATTGACAGCGACATTTAACATATTAACAGCCAGGTCAGACCAGCTGTCTTGTGCCTGAAAAGGGGTTACACTATATAGATGACTATGGGGTGCATTATACTATTTGGAGGATTATGGGGTTCATTATACTGTATGGAGGACTATGGGTTGCATTATACTATATGAGGGACTATGAGGCGGTGTATTGTACCATATGGAGGACTATGGGGGTGCATTATACTATATAAAAGGCAATGTGGGGCCTATTATACTATATGGATTGCTATGTGGGGTCCATTATGGTAAATGGAAAGCTATGCGTGGCCTATGATTATATTTAAAGGGCTATACGGGGGACATTTATAATCTATGCAAACAATTATACAGTATGAAGGTTTGCTTGGGGTCCATCATACTGTGTGGAGGGCTGTGTGGGGGCTATAATACAGTGTTTGGAGGACTAGTGTGGGCCATTATACAGTGTGGAGAGGTGTGGGGTCATTATACTTTATGTAGGCCCATTATACTATATGAAGAGCTGTGGGGGATTCACCATACTTTGCCAGTTGAGTTGAGGTGGTTACAGTAGGGTCATCATACTGTACATTTGGAGGGTAATGTGTAGGAATTCATTGTGGGCATATCATACAATGTTTGTGGGGAATTTTTGCTGGCATCATACTTTATGGAGGCAATGAAAGGGGAATCTAGGGGCTTCAATAAAAGGAAAGTTACTTTGTTAGGGCTGCAATGTGTGTGAGATATGCTCTTCTGTGACTGCGCTGTATATACACTGCTCAAAAAAATAAAGAGAACGTTTAAACAACAGAATATAACTCCAAGTAAATCAAACTTCTGTGAAGTGAAACTGTCCACTTAAGAAGCAACACTTCTTGGCAATCAATTTCACATGCTTTTGTGCAAATGGAATAGACAACAGAAGGAAATTATTGGCAATTATCAAGGGACCACAGACCACATCTCAGTACCAATGCTTTCTGGCTGATGTTTTGGTCACTTTTGAATGTAGATTGTGCTTTCAAACTTGTGGTATCATGAGACGGACTCTACAACCCACACAAGTGGCTCAGGTAGTGCAGCTCATCCAGGATGACACATCAATGCGAGCTGTGGCAAGAAGGTTTGCGGTGTCTGTCAGCGTAGTGTTCAGAGGCTGGAGGCGCTACCAGGAGACAGGCCACTACACCAGGAGATGTGGAGGGGGCTGTAAGAGGGCAACAACGCAGCAGCAGCACCGCTACCTCAGCCTTTGTGCAAGGAGGAACAGGAGGAGCACTGCCAGAGCCCTGCAAAATGACCTCCAGCAGGCCACAAATGTGCATGTGTCTGCACAAATGGTTAGAAACCAACTCCATGAGGATGGTCTGAGTGCCCGACGTCCACAGATGAGGGTTGTGCTCACAGCCCAACACCGTGCAGGACGCTTGGCATTTGCCACAGAACACCAGGATTGGCAAATTTGCCACTGGTGCCCTGTGCTCTTCACAGATGAAAGCAGGTTCACACTGAGCACATGTGACAGACGTGACAGAGTCTGGAGACGCCGTGGAGCGTGATCTGCTGCCTGCACCATCCTTCAGCATGACCGGTTTGGCAGTGGGTCAGTAATGGTGTGGGGTGGCATTTCTTTGGAGGGCCACACAGCCCTCCATGTGCTCACCAGAGGTAGTCTGACTACCATTAGGTCCCGAGATGAGATCCTCAGACCCCTTGTGAGATCATATGCTGGTGCGGTTGGCCCTGGGTTCCTCCTAATGCAGGACAATGCCAGACCTCATGTGGCTGGAATGTGTCAGCAGTTCCTGCAAGATGAAGGCATTGAAGCTATGGAGTTGCCCGCCCATTCCCCAGACCTGAATCCGATTGAACACATCTGGAACATCATGTCTCGCACCATCTACCAACGTCACATTGCACCACAGACTGTCCAGGAGTTGGTGGATGCTTTAGTCCAGGTCTGGGAGGAGTTCCCTCAGGAGACCATCCGCCGCCTCATCAGGAGCATGCCCAGACATTGTATGGATGTCATACAGGCACATGGAGGCCACACACACTACTGAGCATCATTTCCTTGTCTTGAGGCATTTCCACTGAAGTTGGATCAGCCTGTAACTTCATTTTCCACTTTGATTTTGAGCATCATTCCAACTCCAGACCTCTGTGGGATATTAGTTGTGATTTACGTTGATCATTTTTAGGCTTTATTGTTCTCAACACATTCCACTATGTAATGAATAAAGATTTACAACTAGAATATTTCATTCAATGATATCTAGGATGTGAGATTTTAGTGGTTCTTTATTTTTTTGAGTAGCGTATATATATATATATATATATATATACAGTATGTATATTTTTTTTCGTGGGACTCAATTAGATCTTCTGCTGTAAGGCTCCATGATTTCTATGCTGACAATATAGTCTCCAGATCCAATAAAATAAGCACTTTCTTGTGGAGTACTTTAACAGCTTGACAAGCTATCTTTTGCAAATTTCATTATGAATTTTTGATAAATCCTCTTCAGATAATATTTTGATTCATCACTTTAATAAATTTTGCCACAAATGATCTTTATTTTTGTCTAGAGAACAGTTAGGCCATGTTCACACGCTGCGGTTTTTACCGCGGAACCGCCGCGATTTTGATGCTGCGGGTCCGCAGCAGTTTCCATAGCGTTTACATTAACATGTAAACCCTATGGAAACCGCAAACCGCAGTGCACATGCTGCGGGAAAAACCGCGCAGAAACGCAGCGGTTTACAACCCGCAGCATGTCACTTCTTTGTGCAGAATCGCTGCGATTCTGCACCCATAGGAATGCATTGAACCGCTTACTTCCCGCATGGGGCTGTGCCCACGTTGCGGGAAGTAAGCGGCTAATGTGCGGTTGCTACCCGGGGTGGAGGAGAGGAGACTCTCCTCCAGGCCCTGGGAACCATAAAATAGTGTAAAAAAAAGAATTAAAATAAAAAATGAAGCTATACTCACCTCTCAGCGCTGCACGCGGCGTCCGGTCTCAGTTGCTGTGCCGAACAGGACCTGTGGTGACGTCGCGGTCACATGACCGTGATGACGCCGCGGTCACATGACCGTGACGTCACGAAGGTCCTTGTCGGCACAGCCGCTTGCAGCGCCGGGGAGATCGCGACGTCAGAGGGTGAGTATAGCCAATTTTTATTATTTTTTACATTACTATTGATGCTGCATATTGCTGCATATGCAGCATCAATAGTACAGCAGTAATCCCGCAGCGGAAACCGCGGAACAAACCGCGATAAATCTGCAGGGATAACCACAGCGGTTTTGCCCTGCAGATTTTCAATTCCGCTGCGGGATTAACCCGCAGAGGAACCCGCAGCGTGTGAACATGGCCTTAGCTATATATCTGTATATATGTTTACTTTAATCTGTTCTTTCTTTTGTTCTCCTACTAAGATGGTAATCTTCCCCTCAGACAAAATACCAGTACTAGTTATTCCCTGCTTTTCTTTTTTTTCACTACTTAAATACAAAATGTATACAAATCATGTCATTTAGCTATCTTTGTTAGATCCTCCACCCACCATACACCTTATAAAAGCTGAGAGTGGCAAAGAAAGAAATACATTTCAATATCCACCATTTATCAACTTGACTTTTTATTTTTCTGGACAGCTTATTGAAAAATCATGAAAAGACAATATTTTTAAAAGACACATTGGAAAACCATAATAAATCATTATGATTAGAAGTGATACATGACTACAGCCCATTATTCTGATTATGATAATTACAATTAAAATAATCTGAAGTTTCTTCGGCTTAAAAAAAATCATGGAAGTCAAAAAAGTGCCTTATTTTTACAGACTGTCCTGAAATTTCTGGATGGTTCACAACCTTGAATATCACATGTCAGCTTAACCCCTTCCCGACATGCGCCGTACTAGTACTGCGCTGCCGGCACTGCATTACTGACAGTCGCAGTACTAGTACGGCGGCTCGATCACCGCGGTCTCGCGCTGAGCGCCGCGGTGATCGGGTGCGGGTGTCAGCTGTATATGACAGCTGACACCCCGCAGCAATGCCCACGATCGGCGCTATCGCCGATCGCGGGCATTTAACCCCTCTGATGCCGCTGTCAATAGTGACAGCGGCATAGAGGGGGATCGCGCAGGGACGGGGGCTCCCTGCGCTCTCCCACCGGAGCAACGCGATGAGATCGCGCTGCTCCGGTGACCTGGAAGGAGTCCCCGGATCCAAGATGGCCGCGGGACTCCTTCCGGGTCATGAGATGACCCTGCTTGCCGGCGTCTGCTGAGAATCCTCATAGCAGGTGCCGGCAAGCCTGTGGAACGTGCCTGTCACATCGGTGATCAGACAGAGTGCTGTGCACACTGTCTGATCACCGATCTGTGATGTCCCCTCCTGGGACAAAGTAAGAAAGTGAAAAAAAAAATTTTCCACATGTGTAAAAAAAAAAAATAAATAAATTCCTAAATAAAGAAAAAAAAAAAAAAATATTCCCATAAATACATTTCTTTATCTAAATAAAAAAAAATCACACAATAAAAGTACACATATTTGGTATCGCCGCGTCCGTAACGACCCCACCTATAAAACTATATCACTAGTTAACCCCTTCAGTGAACACCGTAAAAAAAAAAAAAAAAAAACGAGGCAAAAAACAACGCTTTATTCTCATACCGCCAAACAAAAAGTGGAATAACACGCGATCAAAAAGACGGATATAAATAAGCATGGTACTGCTGAAAACGTCATCTTGTCCCGCAAAAAAAAAGCTGCCATACAGCATCATCAGCAGAAAAATAAAAAAGTTATAGCTCTCAGAATAAAGCGATGCAAAAACAATTATTTTTTTATATAAAATAGTTTTTATTGTGTAAAAGCGCCAAAACATAAAAAAATTACATAAATGAGGTATCGCTGTAATCGTACTGACCCGAAGAATAAAACTTCTTTATCCTTTTTACCAAACGCGGAACGGTATAAACGCCCCCCTAAAAGAATTTCAGGAATTGCTGATTTTTGTTCATTCCGCCTCCCAAAAATTGGAATAAAAAGCGATCAAAAAATGTCATGTACCCGAAAATGGTACCAATAAAAACGTCAACTCGTCCTGCAAAAAACAAGATCTCACATGACTCTGTGGACCAAAATTTGGAAAAATTATAGCTCTCAAAATGTGGTGATGCAAAAACTATTTTTTGCAATAAAAAGCATCTTTTAGTGTGACGGCTGCCAATCATAAAAATCCGCTAATGAACCCGCTATAAAAGTAAATCAAATCCCCCTTCATCACCCCCTTAGTTAGGGAAAAATAATACAATTTAAAAAAATATATTTATTTCCATTTTCCCGTTAGGCTACTTTCACACTAGCGTCAGTACGGGGCCGTCGCGCTGCGTCGGCCCGACATACCGACGCATACTGTGCAAGCGCCGCACAACGGGGGCAGCGGATGCTGTTTTTCCACGCATCCGCTGCCCCATTGTGAGGTGCGGGGAGGTGGGGGCGGAGTTCCAGCCACGCATGCGCGGTCGGAAATGGTGGACCGTCGGCACAAAAAAAGTTACATGTAACGTTTGATGCTGCCGGCGGTCCGCCACAACACGACGCAACCGTCGCATGACGCTTGCGACGTGTGTCAATATGTCGCTAATGTTAGTCTATGGGGAAAAAACGCATCCTGCAGATGACTGCAGGATGCGTTTTTTCGCCAAAACGACGCATTGCGATGTATGCAAAAAAACGCTAGTGTGAAAGTAGCGCTAGGGTTAGGACTAGGGTTAGGGCAGGGTTAGGGTTGGGGTTAGGGCTAGGGTTAGGGCTGGGGTTAGGGTTGGGGTTTCAGTTAGAATTGGGGAGTTTTCACTGTTTAGGCACATCAGGGGCTCTCCAAACGCGACATGGTGTCCGATCTCAACGCGTTTGTTTGCGTTAAAAACGCATGCGTTTTTATAGAAAAAAACCAGAACACACACTGAAAAGTCACCCACCACCATCAAGGTGATAAAGGGATCCAAACCCTAACCCTAACCCTACCCCTAAACTCACCCCTAACCGTTTAATGAACATTTTCTGACAGTCATAGTGCCACGTGTTTCAGTGCCACATATTTCAGTGCCACGCATTTCAGTGCCACGTATTTCAGTGCCACGTATTTCAGTGCCACGATATTTCAGTACCACGATATTTCAGTGCCACGTATTTCAGTGCCACGTCTTCAGTGCCACGATATTTCAGTGCCACGTATTTCAGTGCCACGATATTTCAGTGCCACATCTCAGTGCCACGATATTTCAGTGCCACGTATTTAAGTGCCACGATATTTCAGTGAAATACGTGGCACTGAAATATCGTGGCATTTACGTGAAATACGTGGCACTTATATACGTGGCACTTATATACGTGGCACTTATATACGTGGCACTTATATACGTGGCACTTATATACGTGGCACTTAAATACGTGGCCACTGAAATATCGTGGCACTTATATACGTATATACGTATATAAACGTATTTCAGTGCCACGTATTTCAGTGCCACGTATTTCAGGTTAGGGTTAGGGGTAGGGTTAGGGTTTTTTGTTTTTTTCTCGTTTTCTTGTGTTTTTCTATAAAAACGCATGCGTCTAAAAAACGCATGCGTTTTACCGCCTTTACATGCGTTTTTTCACACATGCGTTTTTTTAAAAAACGCATTTAGATAAAAACGCAAGTGTGAAACCAGCCTTACCCTTGGGAAAATAAAAACGTGGGGGCTAAAATATAATTTTCGTGGAAGAAAAAATATTTTTTATTTTCACGGCTCTGCGTGATAAACTGTAGTGAAACACTTGTTGGTTCAAAGTTCTCACAACACATCTAGATAAGTTCCGTGGGGGGTCTAGTTTCCAATATGGGGTCACTTGTGGGGGGTTTCTACTGCTTAGGTACATCAGGGGCTCTGCAAATGCAACATGACACCTGCAGACCAATCCATCTAAGTCTGCATTTCAAACGGCGCTCCTTCCCTTCCGAGCTCTGCCGTGCGCCCAAACAGTGGTTCCCCCCAATGTATGGGGTATCAGCGTACTCAGGACAAATTGGACAATAACTTTTGTATTCCAATTTCTCCTGTTACCCTTGGGGAAAAAAATTGCGGGCTAAAACATCATTTAGTGGAAAGAAAAAATTATTTTTTAATTTTCATAGCGCTACATTCTAAACTTTAGTGAAACAATTGGGGGTTAAAAGTGCTCACCACACATCTAGATAAGTTCCTTAGGGGGTCTTCTTTCCAAAATGGTGTCACTTGTGGGGGTTTCCACTGTTTAGGCACGTCAGGGGCTCTCCAAACAGGACATGGGTTCCGATCTCAATTCCAGCCAATTTTGCATTGAAAAGTCAAATGGCGCTCCTTCCCTTCCGAGCTCTGCCATGCACCCAAACAGTGGTTTATCCCCATATATGAAGTATCAGCGTACTCAGGACAAATTGCACAACAAATTTTGGGGTCCAATTTATCCTGCTACCCTTGTGAAAATAAAAAATTTGGGTCAAAAAGATCATTTTTTGTGAAAATTAATATTAATTTTTTTTTACGGCTCTACATTATAAACTTCTGTGAAGCACTTGGAGGTTCAAAGTGCTCACCACACATCTAGATTAGTTCCTTAGAGGGTCTACTTTCCAAAATGGTGTCACTTGTGGGGGTTTCCACTGTTTAGGCACGTCAGGGGCTCTCCAAACACGACATGGGTTCCGATCTCAATTCCAGACAATTTTGCATTGAAAAGTCAAATGGCGCTCCTTCCCTTCCGAGCTCTGCCATGCGCCCAAACAGTGGTTTATCCCCATATATGAAGTATCAGCGTACTCAGGACAAATTGCACAACACCTTTTGTGGTCCAATTTATCCTGCTACCCTTGGGAAAATAAAAAATTTGGGGCAAAAAGATCATTTTTGTGAAAATTAATATATATTTTTTTTTTTTACGGCTCTACATTATAAACTTCTGTGAAGCACTTGGAGGTTCAAAGTGCTCACCACACATCTAGATAAGTTCCTTAGGGGGTCTTCTTTCCAAAATGGTGTCACTTGTGGGGGTTTCCACTGTTTAGGCACGTCAGGGGCTCTCCAAACACGACATGGGTTCCGATCTCAATTCCAGACAATTTTGCATTGAAAAGTCAAATGGCGCTCCTTCCCTTCCGAGCTCTGCCATGTGCCCAATCAATGGTTTACCCCAACATGTGGGGTATCGGCGTACTCAGGACAAATTGTACAACGACTTTTTTGGTCCAATTTCTCCTGTTACCCTTGGTAAAATAAAACAAATTGGATCTGAAGTAAAAATTTTGTGAAAAAAAAGTTAAATGTTCAATTTTTAAACATTCCAAAAATTCCTGTGAAGCACCTGAAGGGTTAATAAACTTTTTTAATGTGGTTTTGAGTACCTTGAGGGGTGCAGTTTTTAGAATGGTGTCACTTTTGGGCATTTTCTGTCATATAGACCCCTCAAAGTCACTTCAAGTGTGAGGTGGTCCATAAAAAAAATGGTTTTGCAAATTTTGTTGCAAAAATGAGAAATCGCTTTTCAACTTTTAACCCTTATAACTCCCTAACAAAAAAAAATTATGTTTCCAAAATTGTGCTGATGTAAAGCAGACATGAGGGAAATGTTGTTTATTAACTATATTATGTGATATAACTCTCTAATTTAAGGGCATAAAAACGAAAAATTTGAAAATTGCGAAATTTTCATAATTTTCGACAAATTTCTGTTTTTTTCACAAATAAATGCAAGTCATATCGAAGAAGTTTTACCACTATCATAAAGTACAATATGTCACGAGAAAACAATCTCAGAATCACCAAGATCTGTTGAAGCGTTTCAGAGTTATGACCTCATAAAGTGACAGTGGTCAGAATTGTAAAAATTGGCCGTGTCAGTTAGGTGAAAACAGGCTTCGGGGTGAAGGGGTTAAACTCTCAGTGTCCACTGTCTCAGGGTTCTGAAGGAAGGTTTGTTTCACCCTTACTCTCGTCTTCTTCTTCCTGGTATTTTGCTATTTGTTTAAACCAATTTTCTTCCAGCCAAATTTACTTACCATGAATAGAAATTGAGTTTGAAAATTCCCCACTTTAACATATAATTATTCTATTCATTATAATTAAATGCTGATTCATATATCAATTTACCTGCACCTCATGCCCACATCTGAGGACCTCCATCTGATTTTACTAGCAGCAGTCTATTACAATTAGATACAGGAAAGATATATATCTTTGTACCTTGTTAGCCAGTACAAAAAGATGCCCGATTACAATCAATTTTTCCAGACCCCTCACTACTGTGTTTTAGGCAGCCCCCAAATTTAAGAAGCATCATTGTCCGAAGCTCCCTGTCCTCTCAAACAGCTGTAGGAACCCATCCTTGCAACCAGAAAAAATGTAAAACTTGTCCATTTATAATGACCACGGACAAGATAAAGATCCCCAACTCACATCAGGACTACAAGATCCCAGGTACTTTCAGCTGCGTCACTTCTAATGTGGTGTACTTAATTATTTGTACTAAATGTCCAACTGGGGGTCTGTATGTAGGGGAGACAGGGCAGAAACTGAGAACAAGGATAAATTCTCACCGCCACACAATAAGAGAAAAAAGAATGGGCCTACCGGTAGCAAAACATTATTGTATCCCTGGTCATAGCATCATGGACATGAAATTACTTGTTTTAAAAGGTAATTTCAAATCTCAGAGAGACAGAAGCATCTGTGAGTATAAACTCACGAGGACCTTTGACACACTCAGTGCAGGAATGAATGTTTCGCATGGATTTATGTCTTTTTTCATCAATTAAGGAATTTGCTCTTTAGACCTTCTGGGGTCATCACAACATAGAACCAGACCCATTCAGAGGACCATAAAACATTAAGACTTCCTTATCTATGAAATGTTCCAATATCTATGTCTATCCCTTTCACATAATGATAATTCTGCTTCACGTCATTTGTCTTCTCTATTGCCTTCTTTCTCTCTGTGCTGTGTTGTGTATAAGTATGTGATTCTTCAGAATGTGAATTAGTCTTTGCCTGATGAAGGGACCTGCGTAGTCTCGAAGGCTTTCAATTTGTTACCACCTTTTCAGTTAGCTATTAAAAGGTATCAACCACTGAGGACTCACGTCTAAATATTTTTCTATTACAATTAGAGGCACTAATCTCTCCGTTAAACCACATTTGGATATCCAGCCTATTTCCCAAGCTTTCTCTCCTGATCTCCTCCATTTAGGTCTGTTTTTCTGGAATTCACTTGCAGAACCCTCCTCTTCTTCAAATATGTCACCTCAAATCCTAAAAGTAGGGGACAGTACAGATTGTATAGGACAGGGCATACCACACAGGGAAGATTTAGACCGTGTAAATGTCATCCGGGCAGTTAGAAGATTCACCCGGAGGCTCATGTTATATTCATTTAGTAAATCTTTGATCAATTTTGTCTAAGTTTACACCACCTCTTGGTTGGATTTAAACCAAGTTTGTATCCAAATTTTGTAGAAATTTCTCATATTTAAAGCTACACCCCATGATTGTAGGACACCCACTTTCCAATAAGTTATACCCCCTTGAGTTGTGAGGGGGTCAGCGTGTCTAAAGGGAATAGTGTGCAACTGAGCTTTGCCAAATGTGGAAAAAAGAGCTTTGTATCACTGAGAAACAAGGTCTGGCTGCTGTGCCTATTATAAAGGGGTGCTGTCCTGCCTAATCAGCTCTGATTACAGTGAAATTAGGGGGGAAGGGAATAACGCAGTACACAGTTTTTACTAATAGAGGGGAGAAAGGCCCAATTATTGTTACTACAAGGGAGGGGACACTAATGTAACACACTGATGTGACTACTAGATGTGGCAAAACCTCAAGTGATATGTATAGCAAGGCTAGCACATTTCTCAGTTGCAATGTAGAACCAGCTTTATTGCATACTACTGCTGGCTTCCAACGTTTATAACTGACTCCAGCAATGTCCGGGTCACGGTGATGTACCAGGTGTGGTTATATGTATTTTACAATGCAACTTTATGGCAACTTTATGGAAGTTTCTTGCTTTGCATTTATAGCAAGTGATGAATACATTAGTAACTGTGGATTTTAGGTCAATGGGTGTCGGCAGGCAGTCGTCAGTCTGTTCTAGGCATAAGATGTCAAGGCATAATTACTTATGTTGATTAAGTAATAAATACTTGTGGCTGTCCTCCACCCACAATGGAAAATGATTAGTTATCTGGAAGGAGTACAACACTGCTGAGAAATATTTTACTTTTGCAGTAAATAAATATTTGTGGTTACAATTCACTGTTACACATCCTTCCCTGTTTTTTCTGCCGAGCAGCAGCCATAAGTGTTTATAAGTCTGTGAAGTTGTGTATAAGGCTCTGTGTTCCATGCATTGTTAGATCTGCCATACACTGGAGATTAACAGCACCCAACAATCTCAGTGACTTAAAATAGAGTCCAACTGAATTAGATTGGAGTGTCTACCAGTTCAATCGGAACATTAGGGCCCCCATGCATCACTGTTCCTCTTGACAAATCTGGCAAAATTCCGAATAGAGCTACGAATGATCCTGACGCCACATACATAATCATAATAAATGTACATCTCTTAGTGCGCCAGTGTCCCCGATGGCGAGTGGATCCCTCCGCCTGCTCAGGGCCCCAGCAGTTGCCCATATGCTGACGCTGACCCTGGATCCATACCTTTCTCCAGCATGAGGGTATCCTCAACACCCTGTTCTGGCTAGCATCCGACCACAGTACATATCTACAATCATATCATCTCTAGTCATTGCACTGCAACTTCTTCACTCACTGGTGGTTGGACGCCAGCTGGAACTTGAGATCTAGGAACTTCCATTTTTTTAAAATAAGTGCATGTCCCAGAGGTAGGACCTGCATCTATCAGGCATTTATGGTACCCTCTATTAATATGTCATAAATGTTATCAATGAGACAATACTTTGCCGCTATCAATCTCTAACAGCGGCATTTAACTCGTGCAAACCAGATGTGTGTCTTAGCTCCGCCCATCAGAGCCCGTGGGTTGGAGACCCCTGTGGTAGTCATTGCCAAACTGCTATGAGCGCCACCAGGTGGTCAGCGCTCATAACAGATGAGCATTTTTGGTACACAAGCGATCAGATGATCATAGCTTCTAGTCTCCCATACAGACTATTGAAGCAAGAAAAAGTAGAAAAAAGTTTTTAAAACTATAAAAAAAATATAGAAGTTCAAATCACCATCCTTTTGACCCATTAAAAAACACTAAAAAACCCACATATTTGGTATAGAATCGCCCGATCTATCGACATATAAGAAGAATTAATCAGATTTATAAACACCAGAATTCCTTTTTTTGGTCACTGCAACATTGCAATAAAATGCAATAATGGGCGATCAAAACATCACATCTATTCCAAAATGGTGCCAATAAAAATGTCAACTTGGCACTCAAAAAATAAGCCCTCACCCATTCCCCAAAAAATTTAGACACTATGGATCTCGGAAAATGGTGCCTTTTTTTTTTTTTTTCATAAACGTTGGATTTTTTTTCACCACTTAAATAAAAATGAACCTATACATGTTTGGAATCTACAAACTTTTAGTGAACATGGTAAAAAAAAAAAAGAAAGCAATTGTATAATTGCATTTTTTTGCAATTTCACCCCACTTAGAATTTTTTTCCTTTTTTCCGGTACACGGTATGTTAAAACAATGGTGTTGTTCAAAAGTAAATTTTTCTCATTACATTAATAACATCTTAATACAGTAAGCAGGGCCGGACTGGACATTTGACAATTCTGGCAAATGCCAGAAGGGCCTGTCTGGTCATGGGCTGCCTTGTCTGCTACGTTGTTAACAGAATCTGTGTACTCAAGATACCCATACTGTTAAGAGTTGAGATGAAGCACAAAGTCACTAACTCCGTTACTTACCCCAGCAGGTCACGGGTATCATCAGAAATATTGGTCTTGTAGTAAATCTTCCTTTCCTCCATCCTGGGTATCTATATATATATAAGAGGCATCGTGATTACTCGCTAATCCCGCCCCCTGCACAGTAGCTCCGCCCCCAACCACATCACCACACATAATCCTGCCCCCCACCCCATTACTACACACAATCCCGCCCCCACATTACCACACACAATCCGCACCACATCACCACACACAATCCCGCCCCCCCACAAATCCCGCCCCCCACCACATCACCACACATAATCCCGCCCCTCCACCACATCACCACACATAATCCCACCCCTTCAACACATCACCACACATAATCCCGCCCCCCAACACATCACCACACAATCCCACCCCCCAACACATCACCACACATAATCCCGCCCCCCACCCCTTTACCACACATAATCCCGCCCCCCACCACATCACCACACATAATCCCGCCACCCCACAACATTACTACACATAATCCCGCCCCCCACCACATTACCACACATAATCCCGCCCCCCACCACATCACCACACATAATCCCACCACCCCACAACATTACTAGACATAATCCCGCCCCCCACCACATTACCACACATAATCCCGCCTCCACCACATTATCACACATAATCCCACCCCCCACCACATTACCACACATAATCCCGCCCCCCCACCACATTACCACACATAATCCCGCCCCCCCACCACATTACCACACATAATCCCGCCCCCCACCACATTACTACAGGTAATCCCACCCCCACCACATTGCCACACATAATCCCGCCCCCACATTACCAAAAATAATCCCACCCCCCCACCACATTACCACACATAATCCCGCCCCCCACTACATTACCACACATAATCCCACCCCCCCACCACAATACCACACATAATCCCGCCCCCCACCACATTATCACATAATCTCGCCCCCACCACATCACCACACATAATCCCGCCCCCCACCACATCACCACACATAATCCCACCTCCCCACCACATTACCACACATAATCCCGCCCCCCACCACATTACCACAGATAATCCCACCCCCACCACATTACCACACATAATCCCGCCCCCCCCACCACATTACAACACATAATCCCGCCCCCCACCACATTACCACACATAATCCCGCCCCTCACCCCATCACCACACATAATAAATTACCACACATAATCCCGCCCCCCCACCACATTACCACACCTAATCCCGCCCCCCACCACATAACCACACATAATCCCACCCCCCACCACATCACCACATAATCCCGCCTGTCATGATTCCCAATGGCAGGGAAACATCAGAACACAAAAATAACGGACGAGCTCTGGGTGATGGAATCTCGAGCTGACCGTGAGCTAAATCTACCACACAACTAATAGTAGCCAGGGAGCATACCTACGACTTCCTAAATGCCACGCGCCAGCCGGAGGACTAACTATGCCTGGTAGAGGAAGGAACAGACCTGGCTTACCTCTAGGGAAATACCCCAAAAGATGATAGCAGCCCCCCACATGTAATAACGGTGAGTTAAGAGGAAAAGACATACACAGTATGAAAGTAGATTTAGCAAAGAGAGGTCCACTTACTAGATAGAAGAAGGATACAAAAGAGGACTTCACGGTCAACTGAAAACCCTTTCAAAAAACCATCCTGAAATTACTTTAAGACTCCTGTGTCAACTCATGACACAGGAGTGGCAATTTCAGCCCGAAAGAGCTTCCAGCTACAGAGAATAACAAAAACTGCAAACTGGACAAAAGATACAAAACAAAAGGACAAAGTCCACTTAGCTGATCAGCAGACTAGTAGCAGGAACATGCAACCGAAGGCTCTGGTTACAATGATGACCGGCAAGGAAATGACTGGAGAGCAAGGCTAAATAGGAAACTCCCAAACACTGATGGGAGCAGGTGAACTGAGACAGCAAGGCACACACAAGTCACCAGTACCACCAGCAACCACCAGGGGAGCCCAAAAAGCGGATTCACAACAGTACCCCCCCCTTAAGGAGGGGGCACCGAACCCTCACGAGAACCGCCAGGGCGATCTGGATGAGCCCTATGAAAGGCACGAACCAAATCCGAGGCATGAACATCAGAGGCAGTTACCCAAGAATTATCTTCCTGACCATAGCCCTTCCATTTAACCAGATATTGAAGTCTCCGTCTGGAAATACGGGAATCCAAGATCTTCTCTACAACGTACTCCAATTCACCCTCCACCAGCACAGGAGCAGGAGGTTCAGTAGAAGGAACCACCGGTACCTCATATCTCCGCAACAACGACCGATGGAATACATTATGGATAGCGAAAGATGCCGGGAGGTCCAAACGAAAGGACACAGGGTTAAGTATCTCCAAAATCCTATAAGGACCGATGAACCGAGGCTTAAACTTAGGAGAAGAAACCCTCATAGGGACAAAACGGGAAGACAACCACACCAAGTCCCCAACACGAAGGCGAGGACCAACACGACGACGGCGGTTAGCAAACTGCTGAGTCCTCTCCTGGGACAACTTCAAATTGTCCACCACTTGTCCCCAAATCTGATGCAACCGATCCACCACCGCATCCACTCCAGGACAATCCGAAGATTCCACCTGACCAGATGAAAAACGAGGATGAAACCCTGAATTGCAAAAGAAAGGAGAAACCAAAGTGGCAGAACTAGCCCGATTATTAAGAGCAAATTCTGCCAACGGCAAAAAGGCAACCCAGTCATCCTGATCAGCAGACACAAAACACCTCAAATAAGTCTCCAAGGTTTGATTAGTTCGCTCCGTCTGGCCATTAGTCTGAGGATGGAATGCAGATGAAAAGGACAAATCAATGCCCAACCTGGCACAGACTGCCCGCCAAAATCTAGACACGAACTGGGTTCCCCTGTCAGAAATGATGTTTTCCGGAATACCATGCAAGCGAACCACATTTTGAAAAAATAGAGGGACCAACTCAGATGAGGAAGGCAACTTAGGCAATGGTACCAAATGAACCATTTTAGAAAAACGGTCACACACCACCCAGATGACAGACATCTTCTGAGAAACAGGGAGATCAGAAATAAAGTCCATAGAGATGTGCGTCCAAGGCCTCTTCGGAACAGGCAAGGGCAACAATAACCCACTAGCCCTAGAACAGGGGTCAGGAACCTTTTTGGCTAAGAGAGCCGTAAACGCCACATATTTTGAAATATAATTCCGCGAGAGCCGTACAATATGTTTAAAGGGCCATTGACAGATCAATCGCTCCAATGTTCACTTAGTACAGCAAGGAATGCTCCTCCCTACTGTATAAAGCCACAACTGGACTGAAACAATGGTAATTAGCAGTAAAAAAAATTAAATAAATAACTTACATTGTGAGCTTGCGATGCATGACATCAGTCCAGCAGTCTGGCTTCTTCTTTTTCCTGCGCATGACTGGAAGCTGGCATTCTTCCCACCTGATGTTGAGAGAATGCCAGCTTTGAGGCATTCGCAGAAGAAAGAAGCTGGAATGTTGGACATGTCACACAACGCATTGTCAGTTATGTCAATTATCTATTTTATTATTTTACAGCGAATTATTGTTTAGGTCCAGCGGTGGCTTAGTGCAGCAGAGAGGAACACTCCTTTGTGTACTAAGTGACCGCAGTGTATATATACAGGACAGGAGGAGTGGTACTGTACAGTGTATATATACAGGAGGAGTGGTACTGTGCAGTGTATATATATATAGGACAGGAGGAGTGGTACTGTGCAGTGTATATATACAGGAGGAGTGGTACTATGCAGTGTATATATATATATAGGACAGGAGGAGTGGTACTGTGCAGTGTATATATATAGGACAGGAGAAGTGGTACTGTGCAGTGTATATATACAGGACAGGAGGAGTGGTACTGTGCAGTGTATATATACAGGACAGGAGAAGTGGTACTGTGCAGTGTATATATACAGGACAGGAGGAGTGGTACTGTGCAGTGTATATATACAGGACAGGAGGAGTGGTATTGTGCAGTGTGTATATACAGGAGGAGTGGTACTGTGCAGTGTATATATACAGGACAGGAGAAGTGGTACTGTGCAGTGTATATATACAGGACAGGAGAAGTGGTACTGTGCAGTGTATATATACAGGACAGGAGGAGTGGTACTGTGCAGTGTATATATACAGGACAGGAGGAGTGGTACTGTGCAGTGTATATATACAGGACAGGAGAAGTGGTACTGTGCAGTGTATATATACAGGACAGGAGAAGTGGTACTGTGCAGTGTATATATACAGGACAGGAGGAGTGGTACTGTGCAGTGTATATATACAGGACAGGAGAAGTGGTACTGTGCAGTGTATATATACAGGACAGGAGGAGTGGTACTGTGCAGTGTATATATATACAGGAGGAGTGGTACTGTACAGTGTATATATACAGGAGGAGTGGTACTGTGAAGTGTATATATACAGGAGGAGTGGTACTGTACAGTGTATATATACAGGAGGAGTGGTACTGTACAGTGTATATATACAGGAGGAGTGGTACTGTGCAGTGTATATATACAGGAGGAGTGGTACTGTGCAGTGTATATATACAGGAGGAGTGGTACTATGCAGTGTATATATATATAGGACAGGAGGAGTGGTACTGTGCAGTGTATATATTCAGGAGGAGTGGTACTGTGCAGTGTATATATACAGGAGGAGTGGTACTGTACAGTGTATATATACAGGAGGAGTGGTGCTGTGCAGTGTATATATACAGGAGGAGTGGTGCTGTGCAGTGTATATATACAGGAGGAGTGGTACTATGCAGTGTATATATATATATAGGACAGGAGGAGTGGTACTGTGCAGTGTATATATATAGGACAGGAGGAGTGGTACTGTACAGTGTATATATACAGGAGGAGTGGTACTGTGCAGTGTATATATACAGGAGGAGTGGTACTGTACAGTGTATATATACAGGAGGAGTGGTACTGTGCAGTGTATATATATATAGGACAGGAGGAGTGGTACTGTGCAGTGTATATATACAGGAGGAGTGGTACTGTACAGTGTATATATACAGGAGGAGTGGTACTGTGCAGTGTATATATACAGGACAGGAGGAGTGGTACTGTGCAGTGTATATATACAGGAGGAGTGGTACTGTACAGTGTATATATACAGGAGTAGTGGTACTGTGCAGTGTATATATACAGGAGGAGTGGTACTATGCAGTGTATATATACAGGACAGGAGAAGTGGTACTGTGCAGTGTATATATACAGGACAGGAGAAGTGGTACTGTGCAGTGTATATATACAGGACAGGAGGAGTGGTACTGTGCAGTGTATATATACAGGACAGGAGAAGTGGTACTGTGCAGTGTATATATACAGGACAGGAGAAGTGGTACTGTGCAGTGTATATATACAGGACAGGAGGAGTGGTACTGTGCAGTGTATATATACAGGACAGGAGAAGTGGTACTGTGCAGTGTATATATACAGGACAGGAGGAGTGGTACTGTGCAGTGTATATATATACAGGAGGAGTGGTACTGTACAGTGTATATATACAGGAGGAGTGGTACTGTGAAGTGTATATATACAGGAGGAGTGGTACTGTACAGTGTATATATACAGGAGGAGTGGTACTGTACAGTGTATATATACAGTAGGAGTGGTACTGTGCAGTGTATATATACAGGAGGAGTGGTACTGTGCAGTGTATATATACAGGAGGAGTGGTACTATGCAGTGTATATATATATATAGGACAGGAGGAGTGGTACTGTGCAGTGTATATATATATATAGGACAGGAGGAGTGGTACTATGCAGTGTATATATATATATATAGGACAGGAGGAGTGGTACTGTGCAGTGTATATATTCAGGAGGAGTGGTACTGTGCAGTGTATATATACAGGAGGAGTGGTACTGTACAGTGTATATATACAGGAGGAGTGGTGCTGTGCAGTGTATATATACAGGAGGAGTGGTGCTGTGCAGTGTATATATACAGGAGGAGTGGTACTATGCAGTGTATATATATATATAGGACAGGAGGAGTGGTACTGTGCAGTGTATATATATAGGACAGGAGGAGTGGTACTGTACAGTGTATATATACAGGAGGAGTGGTACTGTGCAGTGTATATATACAGGAGGAGTGGTACTGTACAGTGTATATATACA
Source organism: Ranitomeya variabilis (assembly GCF_051348905.1). Taxonomy (NCBI): domain Eukaryota; kingdom Metazoa; phylum Chordata; class Amphibia; order Anura; family Dendrobatidae; genus Ranitomeya; species Ranitomeya variabilis. Next base: position 883,687,409 of record NC_135233.1, read on the forward strand.
GGAGGAGGGGTACTGTGCAGTGTATATATATATATAGGACAGGAGGAGTGGTACTGTGCAGTGTATATATACAGGAGGAGTGGTACTGTACAGTGTATATATACAGGAGGAGTGGTACTGTGCAGTGTATATATACAGGACAGGAGGAGTGGTGCTGTGCAGTGTATATATACAGGAGGAGTGGTACTGTGCAGTGTATATATACAGGAGGAGTGGTACTGTGCAGTGTATATATACAGGAGGAGTGGTACTGTACAGTGTATATATACAGGAGTAGTGGTACTGTGCAGTGTATATATACAGGAGGAGTGGTACTATGCAGTGTATATATATATAGGACAGGAGGTGTGGTACTGTACAGTGTATATATACAGGAGGAGTGGTACTGTGCAGTGTATATACTTCAACAGCTGCCCAGCCCAGGCCCCCAGCACCTGTCCTGTATATATATTATATACACTGTATCTATACAGGCTGTGCTGGGGGCCTGGGCTGGGCGGCTGCTGTAGTATATATATATATATGTCAGCTGCAGCCGCCCAGCCCATGGCCGCCCCAGGTCACCCAGTCCCAGACTGTCAGAACATACAGCGATATAGCATGGCACTCACTCAGGTGCTGGTAGGAGCTCCGTCTCCTCCATAAGTTCAGCAGTGCAGCAGCCAGGAGATTCAGAGCAGGAGAACTCTCCGCCCACAATGTCACGCTGGCTGTGTCCTTAATTAACCCCTATGTGTGCCTGGCCCTGCACTGACAGTGAGAAGATGCTTGTGCCAGCGCAAATTGAAAGGGTAGAAAGGGTTAAAGCAGCCAGATGGCTCTATGACTGTGTGAGTGGGCCCCCCTGTCTGCCAGCCAGATACGGCCATCAAAAGAGCCATATCTGGCTCGCGAGCCATAGGTTCCCGACCCCTGCCCTAGAACAACAAGGCTTGGCCCGGGCACACACATCACAAGACTGCACAAAAACACGCACATCCCGAGACAGGGAAGGCCACCAGAAGGATCTAGCCACCAAATCTCTGGTACCAAAAATTCCAGGATGACCTGCCAGCGAAGAAGAATGAACTTCCGAGATGACTCTACTGGTCCAATCATCAGGAACAAACAGTCTACCAGGCGGACAACGATCAGGTCTATCCGCCTGAAATTCTTGCAAAGCACGTCGCAGATCTGGGGAGACAGCAGACAAAACCACCCCATCCTTAAGGACACCAGCAGGTTCAGAATCCCCAGGAGAGTCAGGCTCAAAACTCCTAGAAAGAGCATCTGCCTTAACATTTTTAGAACCCGGTAAGTATGAAACCACAAAATTAAACCGAGAAAAAAACAACGACCATCGTGCCTGTCTAGGATTCAGGCGCCTGGCAGACTCTAGATAAATCAGATTCTTGTGATCCGTCAAAACTACCACCTGATGTCTGGCACCCTCAAGCCAATGACGCCACTCCTCAAATGCCCACTTCATGGCCAAAAGCTCCCGATTACCAACATCATAGTTTCGCTCGGCGGCCGAAAATTTTCGAGAAAAGAACGCACAAGGTCTCATCACTGAGCAGTCGGAACTTTTCTGCGACAAAACCGCCCCCGCTCCGATCTCGGAAGCATCGACCTCAACCTGAAAGGGAAGAGAAACATCAGGCTGGCGCAACACAGGGGCAGACAAAAAGCGGCGCTTAAGCTCCCGAAAGGCCTCCACAGCAGCAGGGGACCAATTGGCAACATCAGCACCCTTTTTGGTCAAATCCGTCAGAGGTTTAGCAACGCCAGAAAAACCAGTTATAAATCGACGATAAAAATTAGCAAAGCCCAAGAATTTCTGAAGACTCTTAAGAGAAGTAGGCTGCGTCCAATCACAAATAGCCCGAACCTTGACAGGGTCCATCTCAATAAAAGAAGGGGAAAAAATGTACCCCAAAAAGGAAATCTTTTGAACCCCAAAAACACACTTTGAACCCTTTACACACAAAGAATTCTCCCGCAAAACCTGAAAAACCCTCCTGACCTGTTGAACATGAGACTCCCAGTCATCAGAAAAAATCAAAATATCATCCAAATACACAATCATAAATTTATCCAAATATTCACGGAAAATATCATGCATTAAGGACTGAAAGACTGAAGGTGCATTAGAAAGGCCGAAAGGCATTACTAAATACTCAAAATGGCCCTCAGGCGTATTAAATGCGGTTTTCCACTCATCCCCCTGCTTAATTCGCACCAAATTATACGCCCCACGAAGATCAATCTTAGAGAACCACTTAGCCCCCCTTATGCGAGCAAACAAATCAGTCAGCAAAGGCAACGGATACTGATATTTGACTGTAATTTTATTCAGGAGTCGATAATCAATACAAGGCCTCAGAGAGCCATCCTTTTTAGATACAAAGAAAAAACCAGCTCCTAAAGGAGATGAAGAAGGACGAATGTGTCCCTTTTCCAGGGACTCCTTAATATACTCTCGCATAGCAGCATGTTCAGGTACAGATAAGTTAAACAAACGACCCTTTGGAAATTTACTGCCGGGAATCAGATCTATGGCGCAATCACAATCTCTGTGGGGAGGGAGTGAACCAATTTTTGGCTCCTCAAAAATATCACGATAATCAGACAAAAATGCCGGAATCTCAGAGGGAATAGATGACGAAATGGAAACCAAAGGTATGTCCCCATGAGCCCCCCGACATCCCCAGCTTAACACAGACATTGTTTTCCAGTCAAGGACTGGGTTATGAGATTGTAACCATGGTAATCCAAGCACCAAAACATCATGCAAATTGTACAACACAAGGAAGCGAATCACCTCCTGATGGTCTGGAGTCATACGCATAGTCACTTGCGTCCAGAATTGTGGTTTATTACAAGCCAAAGGCGTAGAATCAATACCCTTCAGAGGTATAGGGACTTCCAGAGGCTCTAAATCAAACCCACAGCGCCTGGCAAAGGACCAATCCATAAGACTCAGAGCGGCGCCAGAGTCCACATAGGCATCCACGGTAATAACTGATAATGAACAAATCAAGGTTACAGACAGAATAAATTTAGACTGTAAAGTGCCAATTGAAATAGACTTGTCAACCTTCCTTGTACGTTTAGAGCATGCTGATATAACATGAGCAGAATCACCACAATAGAAGCATAACCCATTTTTACGCCTATAATTCTGCCGCTCGCTTCTGGACAGAATTCTGTCACATTGCATTTTCTCTGGCGTCTCTTCAGAAGATACCGCCAAATGGTGCACGGGTTTGCGCTCCCGCAAACGCCGATCAATCTGAATAGCCATTGTCCTGGACTCATTCAGACCTGTGGGCGCAGGGAACCCGACCATAACATCTTTAACGGCATCAGAAAGGCCCTCTCTGAAATTTGCCGCTAGGGCGCACTCATTCCACTGAGTAAGCACAGACCATCTACAAAATTTTTGGCAGTATATCTCAGCTTCATCTTGCCCTTGAGATAGGGCTATCAAAGCTTTTTCAGCTTGAATCTCCAAATTAGGTTCCTCATAAAGCAACCCTAAAGCCAGAAAAAACGCATCCACATTGAGCAACGCAGGATCCCCTGGTGTCAATGAAAATGCCCAATTTTGAGGGTCACCTCGCAGCAAAGAAATTACAATCTTAACCTGCTGGACAGGATCTCCAGAGGAGTGAGGTCTGAGAGAAAGGAACAATTTACAATTATATTTGAAATTCAGGAACCGAGATCTATCTCCGGAAAACACCTCTGGTGTAGGAATTTTAGGTTCAGACATCGGAGTATGTATAACAAAATCTTGTAAATTTTGAACCTTGGTAGCAAGATTATTTAAACCTACAGCCAAACTCTGAGGGTCCATCTTTAAACAGGTGAGATCAGAGCCATTCAAGGATTAGAAGGAGAGAAAGGCAAAGGCTGTAATTAGAGCTGAAATACAACTGATCCAACTATGGAGCAAGCATAGGGGGAAAAAAAAAAAAATCTACAGACTTCTTTTTTTTCTCCTTTCTTCTGCCAATAACTTTAACATTGGCCGGTCATACTGTCATGATTCCCAATGGCAGGGAAACATCAGAACACAAAAATAACGGACGAGCTCTGGGTGATGGAATCTCGAGCTGACCGTGAGCTAAATCTACCACACAACTAATAGTAGCCAGGGAGCATACCTACGACTTCCTAAATGCCACGCGCCAGCCGGAGGACTAACTACGCCTGGTAGAGGAAGGAACAGACCTGGCTTACCTCTAGGGAAATACCCCAAAAGATGATAGCAGCCCCTCACATGTAATAACGGTGAGTTAAGAGGAAAAGACATACACAGTATGAAAGTAGATTTAGCAAAGAGAGGTCCACTTACTAGATAGAAGAAGGATACAAAAGAGGACTTCACGGTCAACTGAAAACCCTTTCAAAAAACCATCCTGAAATTACTTTAAGACTCCTGTGTCAACTCATGACACAGGAGTGGCAATTTCAGCCCGAAAGAGCTTCCAGCTACAGAGAATAACAAAAACTGCAAACTGGACAAAAGATACAAAACAAAAGGACAAAGTCCACTTAGCTGATCAGCAGACTAGTAGCAGGAACATGCAACCGAAGGCTCTGGTTACAATGATGACCGGCAAGGAAATGACTGGAGAGCAAGGCTAAATAGGAAACTCCCAAACACTGATGGGAGCAGGTGAACTGAGACAGCAAGGCACACACAAGTCACCAGTACCACCAGCAACCACCAGGGGAGCCCAAAAAGCAGATTCACAACACCCGCCCCCCACAACATCACCACACATAGTCCAGCCCCCCAACACATCACCACACATAATCATGCCCGCCCACCACATCACCACACATAATCCCGCCCCCCACCACATCACCACATAATCCCGCCCCCCACCCCAATACCACACATAATCCCACCCCCCACCACATTACCACATATAATCCCGCCCCCCACCACATTACCACACATAATCCCACCCCCCCACCCCATCACCACACATAATCACGCCCCCCACCACATCACCACACATAATCCTGCCCCCTACATCACTACACATAATCCTGCCCCCACCACATTACTACACATAATCCCGCCCCCCACCACATTACCACACATAATCCCACCCCCCACCACATTACCACACATAATCCGCCCCACCACATTACCACACATAATCCCGCCCCCCACCACATCACCACACATAATCCCACCCCCCACCACATTACCACTCATAATCTCGCCCCCCACCACATCACCACACATAATCCCGCCCCCCACCACATCACCACACATAATCCCGTCCCCCACCACATTACCACAGATAATCCCACCCCCACCACATTTCCACACATAATCCCACCCCCCCACCACAATACCACACATAATCCCACCCCCCACCACATTACCACTCATAATCTCGCCCCCCACCACATCACCACACATAATCCCGCCCCCCACCACATCACCACACATAATCCCGTCCCCCACCACATTACCACAGATAATCCCACCCCCACCACATTTCCACACATAATCCTGCCCCCCACCACATTACCACACATAATAAACAAACACAACGCATAATCCCGCCCCCCACCACATTACCACACATAATCCCGCCCCCCCACCCTATCACCACACATAATCCCACCCCCCCACCCCATCACCACACATAATCACGCCCCCTACATCACTACACATAATCCTGCCCCCACCACATTACTACACATAATCCCGCCCCCCACCACATTACCACACATAATCCCGCCGCCCACCACATTACCACACATAATCCCGCCCCCCACCACATTACCACACATAATCCCGCCCCCACCACATTACCACACATAATCCGCACCACATCACCACACACAATCTCGCCCCCAACCATATCACCACACATAATCCCACCAGCCCACCATATTACCACACATAATCACGCCTGCCCACCACATAACCACACATAATCCCGCCCCCCACCACATCACCACATAATCCCGCCCCCACAACATCACCACACATAGTCCAGCCCCCCAACACATCACCACACATAATCATGCCCGCCCACCACATCACCACACATAATCCCGCCCCCACCACATCACCACATAATCCCGCCCCCCACCCCATTACCACACATAATCCCACCCCCCACCACATTACCACATATAATCCCGCCCCCCACCACATTACCACACATAATCCCGCCCCCCACCACATTACCACAGAAAATCCCACCCCCCACCACATTACCACACATAATCCCGCTCCCTCACCACATTACCACACATAATCCCGCCCCCCACCACATTACCACAGAAAATCCCACCCCCCACCACATTACCACACATAATCCCGCTCCCTCACCACATTACCACACATAATCCAGCCCCCACCACATTACCACACATAATCCCGCCCCCCCACCACATTACCACACATGATCCCACCCCCCACCACATTGCCACACATAATCCCGCCCCCACCACATTACCACACATAATCCTGCCCCCCCACATTACCACACATAATCCCCCACCACATTACCACACATAATCCCGCCCCCCCACCACATTACTACAGATAATACCGCCCCCCACCACATTACCACACATAATCCCGCCCCTCACCACATTACCACAGATAATCACGTGCCCCCACCACATTACCACACATAATCCCACCCCCACCACATTACCACATTACCACACATAATCCTGCCCCCACCACATTACCACACATAATCCCGCCCCCCACCACATTACCACACATAATCCCGCCCCCAACACATCACCACACATAATCCCACCCCCCACCACATTACCACACACAATCCCACCCCCCACCACATTACCACACATAATCCCATTCCCCACCACATCACCACACATAATCCAGGCCCCCCACCACATTACCACACATAATCCAGGCCCCCACCACATTACCACACATAATCCCGCCCCCCACCTCATTACCACACATAATCCCCCCACCACATCGCCACACATAATCCCGCCCACCCACCACATCACCACACATAATCCCACCCGCCCACTACATCACCACACATAATCCCGCACCCCCAACACATCACCACACATAATCCCGCCCCCCAACACATCACCACACATAATCCCACCCCCCACCCCATCACCACACATAATCCCTCCCCCCACCCCATCACCACACATAATCCCCCCACCCCATCACCACACATAATTCCGCCCCCCCACCACATCACCACACATAATCCTGCCCCCCACCCCATTACTACACATAATCCCACCCCCCACCACATTACCACACATAATCCCGCCCCCCACCACATTACCACACATAATCCCGCCCCCCACCACATCACCACACATAATCCTGTCCCCCACCCCATTACTACACATAATCCCACCCCCCACCACATTACCACACATAATCCCGCCCCCTACCACATCACCACACATAATCCCGCCCCCCACCACATCACCACACATAATCCCGCCCCCCCACCCCATTACCACACATAATCCCGACCCCCCACCACATTACCACACATAATCCCGACCCCCCACTCCATTACCACACATAATCCCGCCCCCCCACCCAATTATCACACATAATTTCGCCCCCCACCACATCACCACACTATTGTTATTAACTTAATTTTAAGTTAATTTACCACCTGCGTAAGCGCTATTGAATATTGTCATTATTTACTTTAGTTTAATCACCATCAGCAATGAGCGTGCCGAGCGTTGGCTGGCTGGAAACATCTAGTATTAGTAATATATCCCATCTGGTGTTAGGGACAAGTACAGCATGGGCCTGTGTGATTTCAAATGCCAGGGCTGAATTTCAGTCCCAGTCCGTACCTGACAGTTAGGCCGGCGTCACACTCGGCGTAAGACAATACGGTCCGTATTTTACGGCCGTAATACGGCCGAAATACGGTGAAATGTTCCCAAAATAGTGATCCATAGGCAGGGTGTGTCAGCGTATTTTGCGCATGGCATCCTCCGTATGTAATCCGTATGGCATCCGTACTGCGAGATTTTCGCGCAGGCTTGCAAAACCGACATCTAATGGATTTATGTGCTCAAATGTTAGGGAAAACATATATACAGTATATATATATATATATATATATATATATATATATGTCATTGAGACACATATATATATATTCTGTATTTAGATTTCATTCAGCGCGATATCTGTGAACAGCCGGTAATTCAATTGCCGGCTTTTCATTTCTCCTTCCCAAACCCGACAGGATATGAGACATGGTTTACATACAGTAAACCATCTCATATCCCCTTTTTTTTTTGCATATTCCACACTACTAATGTTAGTAGTGTGTATGTGCAAAATTTCAGCGCTGTAGCTGCTAAAATAAAGGGTTAAATGGCGGAAAAAATTGGCGTGGGCTCCCGCGCAATTTTCTCCGCCAGAGCGGTAAAGCCAGTGACTGAGGGCAGATATTAATAGCCAGGAGAGGGTCCATGGTTATTGGCCCCCCCGTGGCTAAAAACATCTGCCCCCAGCCACCCCAGAAAAGGCACATCTGGAAGATGTGCCTATTCTGGCACTTGGCCACTCTCTTCCCACTCCCTGTAGCGGTGGGCTATGGGGTAATGAAGGGTTAATGCCACCTTGCTATTGTAAGGTGACATTAAGCCAGATTAATAATGGAGAGGCGTCAATTATGACACCTATCCATTAATAATCCAATTGTTGGAAAGGGTTAAAAAAACACACACACACATGATTAAAAAGGATTTTAATGAAATAAACACAGCGGTTGTTGTAATAATTTATTGTTCTCTCAAATCCATTTGCAGTCCCTCGCTTGGCAACATAATAAACGCACAAGATACATACCTTCTGATGTACTGTCAGGTCCAACGATGTAATCCATCTGAAGGGGTTAACTAATATTACAAGCAGGAGCCCTGCTAAATGCAGCTGTGCTCCGTGCTTGTAATTCCCCTGCGAATGAATGAAATGTAGGTCATTGACCTACATTTCATTCATTCGCGGTGAGGCGCCCTCTGGTGGATGTTCTCATGAACTGCAGCCTGGGAACTTTTTCCCACGCTCCAGGTCATATGAGGACATCCACCAGGGGGCGCATCACCGCGAATGAATGAAATGTAGGTCAATGACCTACATTTCATTCATTCGCAGGGGAATTACAAGCACGGAGCACAGCTGCATTATAGCAGGGCTCCTGCTTGTAATATTAGTTAACCCCTTCAGATGGATTACATCGTTGGACCTGACAGTACATCAGAGAGGGTATGTATCTTGTGCGTTTATTATGTTGCCAAGCGAGGGACTGCAAATGGATTTGAGAGAACAATAAATTATTACAACAACCGCTGTGTTTATTTCATTAAAATACTTTTCAATCATGTGTGTGTGTGTTTTTTAACCCTTTCCTACAATTGGATTAATAATGGATAGGTGTCATAATTGACGCCTCTCCATCATTAATCTGGCTTAATGTCACCTTCCAATAGCAAGGTGGCATTAACCCTTCATTACCCCATATCCCACCGCTACAGGGAGTGGGAAGAGAGTGGCCAAGTGCCAGAATAGGCGCATCTTCCAGATGTGCCTTTTCTGGGGTGGCTGGGGGCAGATGTTTTTAGCCACGGGGGGGCCAATAACCATGGACCCTCTCCTGGCTATTAATTTCTGCCCTCAGTCACTGGCTTTACCGCTCTGGCGGAGAAAATTGCGCGGGAGCCCACGCCAATTTTTTCCGCCATTTAACCCTTTATTTTAGCAGCTACAGCGCTGAAATTTTGCACATACACACTACTAACATTAGTAGTGTGGAATATGCAAAAAAAAGGGGGATATGAGATGGTTTACTGTATGTAAACCATGTCTCATATCCTGTCGGGTTTGTGCAGGAGAAATGAAAAGCCGGCAATTGAATTACCGACTTTTCACTAACACCGCTGCGTATTTCTCGCAAGTCACACTGCTGGTCCGTGTGGAATCCGTATTTTTCTCGCCCCCATAGACTTTCATTGGCGATTTTTTTGCGCAGTACGCTGACAAACGCAGCATGCTGCGATTTTGTACGGCCGTAGAAAGCCGTATAATACTGAACCGTAATATACGGCTAATAGGAGCAGCCCCATTGAGAATAATTGTGCCGTATGTTATGCGAGTTTTACGGACGTAGTTTCTGCGCTCTTACGTCCGTAAAACTCGCCAGTGTGACGCCGGCCTAAGAGACATTATACATTGTCATTGCAAACACAGCACATACATTACAGTACCAGGTAACATACAGGTGCACAATACAGTGAAGTGCACATAGGAGAGAGGGGGCAGACAGGGGTTCCTGCCTCCTTACAACAGAAAGAGTGCTTCCAGATTGTGATACGGGCAGCCATCATTTTTATTTATTTAATTTAAAAGACAAAAGAAAAAAATCCAAAATCAAGAAATTTAAATACAACTGTCTGCCTTACACAGTGAGTGTATTGTAAAAAATATTATTCCTCGTTGTAATTGCCCAATATTAGACCCATATATGACACTCGAATACGGCTGTTGGTTACCACCGTTTACCATCTGATTTTCTCTTGCCGCATAGCTTGAGGTCGCTTGGACAATAATAATAAGGCTGTTTTTACATGAAAGCTCAGAAGGGTTCAATATAGTCCTAGGAGATCTACTAGTGTTGTACATGTATTTTCTGGGCAATTAGAGACTTTCCAGTCCTTAGTCACCGCATTTCAAATTTTTGGGGAAAATTCGGCAAAGCTGGCCAATTTGAATTTCCAACGATCCGCTCATCTCTAGCTGTTATCGTCTTGATGTGTTTAAACATAAAAAATTAAATGAAATTAATTTAACTATACATAGTATTTATATGGATTGTACAAGTGCCTGTCGCAATTATAAAACTATTACTAGGACTGATAACAATATCTGGACACTTATGTAAGGCAGGAAAGTGAACGTACATGGTTGAGCTCTTACAGTCAGTAACTCATAATTGCTGGCTCTGGATCGAACAGCGTGTATCAGCTGTCAGGTTCTCTTTCAAGGGAACTTGTCACGTGAAAAAACGCTATCAATCTTTAGATATTGGATTAATCTACAGGTTAATAGTGTTCTGAAGCTGTCCTCCTGCCCGGCGCCCTCCCACTGCCAGGAGGTATAAAGATTAGTGATGAGCGAGTGTACTTGTTGCTCGGGTTTTCCCAGCACGCTGGGGTGTCCTCTGAGTATTTTTTAGTGCTCGGAGATTTAGTTTTCATCACGGCAGCTGAATGATTTACAGCTACTAGCCTGCTTGATTACATGTGGGGATTCCCTAGCAACCAGGCAACCCCCACATGTACTCAGCCTGGCTAGCAGCTGTAAATCATTCAGCTGCCAGGATGAAAACTAAATCTCCGAGCAGTCATAAATACTCGGAGGTCACTCGAGCGTGCTCGGGGGGGAAAACCCGAGCAACGAGTTTAATCGCTCATCACTAATAAAGATCATTTCCTCCTGGTAGCGGGAGACAGAACGGGCAGATTCAGAATGCTAGTTACCTGCAGATTATCCCAATATCTGCAGGTTAATAGCGTTTTTTCACATTACAGGTTCCCTTTAACTGATCCACTGATAAGCGACAGATGGACAAAAAAAGTTTAGTTTATCTGCTTGAGTGAGTAAAAAAAAAACAAGGATGATAACAAAAAAGAAAGCAAACTATCATCACACATGAGAAAAAAAATTTGTGTCTGTTAAGATGGTAAGACTCACATGGATGTGTTCATATAGCCTTAAAGGGAATATTGCCTTGCACTGGCGTATACTCCGGAGAACAGAGAATGAACTTCAATCCAATATTGCGGCCAGCATGCAGCCAGCGGGTAAGGAAAGGGTGAATCAAAGACCCGAAAACTCCGCCCATATGACCCAAAACCGGTCCCGCCAGGTGACAGGTTCCCTTTAAATATAAACTTTCCCTTTTTAGGTGGCTTTAAAGAAACACTGCCATAAAAATTTGCATCATCTTCATAAATTGCAGTCATCATTTTATATAGTACTGTGTATTTAAAATTGCTCATTTTGCGCATCTGCCCATTTAATTCTTCGATTTACCGTTATTTTCATACATTATTGCTGTTTATTTATTTACCATAGGATATTTGCTCATTTTGTTTTTGTCTTGGGTTTTGTCTGTTTGGTGGCCAGTGTGAACATGCGCTTACACGTTAAATGGAAATGAATTTATATTACATGGCCTCCCTTTTCTTTGAGCTGGATATTACGTTTAAAATGATCCGCACTGCGGGGTGTCCATTAGTTGGGGCCTTTGTCCTTCTCAGCCCTTAGACCAGGGGTGGGGAACCTTTTTTTGCCAGGGGCCATTTGAAAATTTCTACCATCATTCGGGGGCCACACAAAAATGATCACCTTGAAAATCACCCCGGTGTCACGGCGCCACTCAGTACCGCTGCTCCTGCCGCCCCGCCTGCTCTCCGCCCCCTGCTCGCCGGCATACTTACCCGACCCGGCGCACTCCTGTGGTGTGCGCGCGCCTTCCGGTCTCTTCTCCTCCAGTCTCGCCGTCGGCCTCTGGCTCCCATCGGATGCGCGTGCGCACTCCTCTCTCCAACTCCTTCCGCGCACGTGCACTTCCTTCCTCTGCTCTACTGACGCTCCCTTCCTCCTCTCTCTGACCCTGGAGGACCCTGACCCGGAAGTCCTTCTGCGTCTCTCCTATTTAAAGCAACTCCTTCCTCTGCTCCATGCCTGATTGTCATTTGTCCTCATTTGACCCAGGTCCGCCTGTGCCTTGCTCTGTCCTATGCATTCGCCATTCCTTGCTCTGTCCTGTGCATTCATCATACCTTGCCTGTCCTGTGTTTCCGCCATACCCTGCCTGCCCTGTGTTTCCACCATACCCTGCCTGCCCTGTGTTTCCACCATACCCTGCCTGTCCAGTGTTTCTGCCATACCCTGCCTGTCCAGTGTTCCCGCCATAACCTGCCTGTCTTGTGTTTCCGCCATACGCTGCCTGTCCTGTGTTCCCGCCATATCCAGTCTGTCCTGGGTGTCCGTCATACACTGCCTATTCTTTGTCTCGGTCATTGCCAGTCAGTCCAGTGTCTCCGTTATAGCCAGTTCTGCGTCTTTTCCGCTCCTACTTCCTGTCCCTGGGTATCAGCTTCTGCGGCAATAGTTTACCTTGGGCCTGCCCCTAACACTCCCTGTATTGGGGGTGGTCTACTTGGCCAGCTCGCCCTTGGGAGGTTCGTTGTCGTGGTTCTGTGGGTTCACCTTAGGAGTTCCAAAAGAGCTGACAGTACAATCAGGCCATGGACCCCGCTGGTACCCCGACTCCAACCCAAAAGGAACTACTGTTTCTCCGAGAGAACCAGTCTAGGATCATGTCCTTCTTAAAATCCATGGAGTCCCGTCTCTCGTCTCTGCAGGCCTCTGACCCTGGGAGTGCTCCGCAGCTGGCAGGTCTCCAACAGGAGCTTGCTCAGCAGGATGACACCCAAACTCACATCCTTAATTTTATGGCTTCCGTGAATGATCGCTGTTGTGAATTTGGTTTCTGGGCTCCCCCGGTGGTCACTGGTGGTACTGAACTTGTGTGCTTCATCGCCTCTGTTCACCTGTTTCCATCAGGATGTGGGAGTTGTCTATTTAGCCTTGCTCCTCAGTCATTTCTATGCCGGCCAACAATGTTACCAGAAGCCTTTCTGTTGCATGTTCCTGCTCCTAGACTACTATCAGCTAAGTTGGACTTGTAGTCCTAAGTTTGTTTTGCATTTTGGTTCCAGTTCTCTGTGATTGTTTATTTCTGAGGCTGGAAGCTCTTGTGATCTGAAATTGCCACTCTGGTGTCATGAGTTGATATTAGAGTCTTAAAGTAATTTCAGGATGGTGTTTGAAAGGGTTTTCAGCTGACTGTGAAGTTCCCTTTTCTGTCTTCCTACTATCTAGTAAGCGGACCTCAATTTGCTAAACCTATCTTCATACTTCGTATGTCAATTTCCTCTGAAATCACCGACAATATATGTGGGGGCTACTGTCTGCCTTTTGGGGAAAATTTCTCTAGAGGTAAGCCAGGTCTGTATTTTCCTCTGCTAGGGTCAGTCAGTTCTCCGGCTGGCGCTGGGCGTCTAGGGATAAAACGTAGGCACGCTACCCGGCCACTGTTATTTGTGCGGTAGGTTTAGCTCACAGTCAGCTCGAGTTCCCATCTTCCAAGAGCTGTTCCTTTTTGTATGCTTTACTACGTTCTCTTGCCATTGAGAACCATGACAGTTTGGCCGGCCAAGGGTTAAAATTATTGGCAGAAGAAAGGAGAGAAAAGAAGTCTGCAGAGAATTTTTTTTTTTTTTTTTTCTGAGTTTGCTCATTAGTTGATTCACTAGCATCTCTGCTTACTGCAGCCTTCGTCTCTCTCTCCTTCTAATCCTTGAATGGTTCTGATTTCACCTGATGAAAATGGATCCTCAGAGTTTAGCTACAGGTCTGAACAATCTCGCTATGAAGGTTCAAAGTTTACAGGATTTTGTAATTCATGCTCCTATATCTGAACCTAGAGTACCTTTGCCTGAATGTTTCTCCGGGGATAGATCTCGCTTCCAGAATTTCAAACATAATTGTAAATTATTTTTGTCTCTGAGATCTCGCTCCGCTGGAGATCCTGCACAGCAGGTCAGGATTGTAATATCCTTGCTCCGGGGCGACCCTCAGGATTGGGCATTTGCTTTGGCACCAGGGGATCCTGCGTTGCTCAATGTGGATGCGTTTTTCCTGGCTTTGGGGTTGCTTTATGAGGAACCTCATTTAGAGATTCAGGCTGAAAAAGCCTTGATGGCCCTGTCTCAAGGGCAAGATGAGGCTGAAATATACTGCCAAAAATTTCGTAAGTGGTCTGTGCTTACTCAGTGGAATGAGTGCGCCCTGGCGGCGAATTTCAGAGAGGGTCTCTCTGATGCCATTAAAGATGTTATGGTGGGGTTCCCTGTGCCTGCAGGTCTGAATGAGTCCATGACAATGGCTATTCAGATTGATCGGCGTTTGCGGGAGCGCAAACCTGTGCACCATTTGGCGGTGTCTACTGAGAAGGCGCCAGAGATTACGCAATGTGATAGAATTCTGTCCAGAAGCGAACGACAGAATTTTAGGCGAAAAAATGGGTTATGCTTCTATTGTGGCGATTCAACTCATGTTATATCAGCATGCTCTAAACGTACTAAGAAGGTTGATAAGTCTGTTTCAATTGGTACTTTACAGTCCAAGTTTATTCTATCTGTGACCCTGATTTGCTCTTTATCGTCTATTACCGCGGACGCCTATGTCGACTCTGGCGCCGCTTTGAGTCTTATGGATTGGTCCTTTGCCAAACGCTGTGGGTTTAATTTAGAGCCTCTGGAAGTTCCTATACCTCTGAAGGGTATTGACTCCACGCCATTGGCTAGTAATAAACCACAATACTGGACACAAGTAACTATGCGTATTAATCCGGATCACCAGGAGATTATTCGCTTCCTTGTGTTGTATAATCTACATGATGTGTTGGTGCTTGGATTGCCATGGCTGCAATCTCATAACCCAGTCCTCGACTGGAAAGCAATGTCTGTGTTAAGCTGGGGATGTCAGGGGACTCATGGGGACGTACCTTTGGTTTCCATTTCGTCATCTATTCCCTCTGAGATTCCGGAATTTTTATCTGATTATCGTGACGTTTTTGAGGAGCCTAAACTTGGTTCACTACCTCCGCACAGAGATTGCGATTGTACAATAGATCTGATTCCGGGCAGTAAGTTTCCAAAGGGTCGTTTATTTAATCTATCTGTGACTGAACACGCTGCTATGCGGGAATATATTAAGGAGTCCTTGGAAAAGGGACATATTCGTCCTTCGTCATCTCCCTTAGGAGCCGGTTTTTTCTTTGTATCTAAAAAAGATGGCTCTTTGAGGCCGTGTATTGATTATCGGCTTTTGAATAAAATCACGGTTAAATATCAGTATCCTTTGCCACTGCTTACTCATTTGTTTGCTCGAATAAAGGGGGCCAAGTGGTTCTCTAAGATTGATCTTCGTGGGGCGTATAATTTAGTGCGAATTAAGCAGGGGGATGAGTGGAAAACCGCATTTAATACGCCTGAGGGCCATTTTGAGTATTTAGTAATGCCTTTTGGTCTTTCAAATGCCCCTTCAGTCTTTCAGTCTTTTATGCATGACATTTTCCGTGAATATTTGGATAAATTTATGATTGTGTATCTGGATGATATTTTGATTTTTTCGGATGACTGGGACTCTCATGTCCAACAGGTCAGGAGGGTTTTTCAGGTTTTGCGCTCTAATTCCTTGTGTGTAAAGGGTTCTAAGTGCGTTTTTGGGGTTCAAAAGATTTCGTTTTTGGGGTACATTTTTTCCCCCTCTTCCATTGAGATGGACCCTGTCAAGGTTCAGGCTATTTGTGATTGGACGCAACCCTCTTCTCTTAAGAGCCTTCAGAAGTTTTTGGGCTTTGCTAATTTTTATCGTCGATTTATAACTGGTTTTTCTGATGTTGCTAAACCGTTGACTGATTTGACTAAGAAGGGTGCTGATGTTGCTGATTGGTCCCCTGCTGCTGTGGAGGCCTTTCGGGAGCTTAAGCGCCGCTTTTCTTCCGCCCCTGTATTGCGTCAGCCTGATGTTACTCTTCCTTTTCAGGTTGAGGTCGACGCTTCAGAAATCGGAGCTGGGGCGGTCTTGTCGCAGAAAAGTTCCGACTGCTCCGTGATGAGACCTTGCGCGTTCTTTTCTCGTAAATTTTCGCCCGCTGAGCGAAATTATGATATTGGTAATCGGGAGCTCTTGGCTATGAAGTGGGCTTTTGAGGAGTGGCGTCATTGGCTTGAGGGGGCTAGACATCAGGTGGTGGTATTGACTGACCACAAGAATTTGATTTATCTTGAGTCTGCCAGGCGCCTGAATCCTAGACAGGCGCGCTGGTCGTTGTTTTTCTCTCGGTTTAATTTTGTGGTTTCTTACCTACCGGGTTCTAAAAATGTGAAGGCGGATGCCCTTTCTAGGAGTTTTGAGCCTGATTCCCCTGGTAATTCTGAACCTACAGGTATCCTTAAGGATGGTGTGATATTATCTGCTGTTTCCCCAGACTTGCGACGGGTCTTGCAGGAGTTTCAGGCGGATAGACCTGATCGTTGCCCGCCTGGTAGAATGTTTGTTCCTGATGATTGGACCAGTAGAGTCATCTCGGAGGTCCATTCTTCTGCGTTAGCTGGTCATCCTGGAATCTTTGGTACCAGGGATTTGGTGGCTAGGTCCTTCTGGTGGCCTTCCCTGTCGCGAGATGTGCGAGGTTTTGTGCAGTCTTGTGATGTTTGTGCTCGGGCCAAGCCTTGTTGTTCTCGGGCTAGTGGATTGTTGTTATCTTTGCCTATTCCGAAGAGGCCTTGGACTCACATCTCCATGGATTTTATTTCTGATCTCCCTGTTTCTCAGAAGATGTCTGTCATCTGGGTGGTGTGTGACCGTTTCTCTAAGATGGTCCATTTGGTCCCCTTGCCTAAATTGCCTTCCTCATCCGGGCTGGTTCCTCTGTTTTTTCAAAATGTGGTTCGCTTGCATGGTATTCCGGAGAATATCGTGTCTGACAGGGGAACCCAATTCGTGTCTAGATTTTGGCGGGCGTTCTGTGCTAGGATGGGCATTGATTTGTCTTTTTCGTCT
The DNA here is from genome assembly GCF_051348905.1 of Ranitomeya variabilis. Taxonomy (NCBI): domain Eukaryota; kingdom Metazoa; phylum Chordata; class Amphibia; order Anura; family Dendrobatidae; genus Ranitomeya; species Ranitomeya variabilis. Next base: position 883,705,119 of record NC_135233.1, read on the forward strand.
GCTTTCCATCCTCAGACTAATGGCCAGACCGAGCGAACTAATCAGACCTTGGAGACTTATTTGAGGTGTTTTGTGTCTGCGGATCAGGATGATTGGGTTGCCTTTTTGCCCTTGGCAGAGTTTGCCCTCAATAATCGGGCTAGTTCTGCCACCTTGGTTTCTCCTTTCTTCTGTAATTCGGGGTTTCATCCTCGTTTCTCTTCCGGTCAGGTGGAGTCTTCGGATTGTCCTGGAGTGGATGCTGTGGTGGAGAGGTTGCATCAGATTTGGGGGCATGTGGTGGACAATTTGAAGTTGTCCCAGGAGAAGACTCAGCATTTTGCCAACCGCCGTCGTCGTGTTGGTCCTCGTCTTTGTGTTGGGGACTTGGTGTGGTTGTCTTCTCGTTTTGTCCCTATGAAGGTTTCTTCTCCTAAGTTTAAGCCTCGGTTCATCGGCCCGTACAAGATATTGGAGATTCTTAACCCTGTGTCCTTTCGTTTGGACCTCCCTGCATCTTTTTCTATTCATAATGTCTTCCATCGGTCATTGTTGCGCAGGTATGAGGTACCGGTTGTGCCTTCCGTTGAGCCTCCTGCTCCGGTGTTGGTTGAGGGTGAGTTGGAGTACGTTGTCGAGAAGATCTTGGACTCCCGTGTTTCCAGACGGAGACTTCAGTATCTGGTCAAGTGGAAGGGCTACGGTCAGGAGGATAATTCTTGGGTGACTGCCTCTGATGTTCATGCCTCCGATTTGGTCCGTGCCTTTCATAGGGCTCATCCTGATCGCCCTGGTGGTTCTGGTGAGGGTTCGGTGCCCCCTCCTTGAGGGGGGGGTACTGTTGTGAATTTGGTTTCTGGGCTCCCCCGGTGGTCACTGGTGGTACTGAACTTGTGTGCTTCATCGCCTCTGTTCACCTGTTTCCATCAGGATGTGGGAGTTGTCTATTTAGCCTTGCTCCTCAGTCATTTCTATGCCGGCCAACAATGTTACCAGAAGCCTTTCTGTTGCATGTTCCTGCTCCTAGACTACTATCAGCTAAGTTGGACTTGTAGTCCTAAGTTTGTTTTGCATTTTTGTTCCAGTTCTCTGTGATTGTTTATTTCTGAGGCTGGAAGCTCTTGTGATCTGAAATTGCCACTCTGGTGTCATGAGTTGATATTAGAGTCTTAAAGTAATTTCAGGATGGTGTTTGAAAGGGTTTTCAGCTGACTGTGAAGTTCCCTTTTCTGTCTTCCTACTATCTAGTAAGCGGACCTCAATTTGCTAAACCTATCTTCATACTTCGTATGTCAATTTCCTCTGAAATCACCGACAATATATGTGGGGGCTACTGTCTGCCTTTTGGGGAAAATTTCTCTAGAGGTAAGCCAGGTCTGTATTTTCCTCTGCTAGGGTCAGTCAGTTCTCCGGCTGGCGCTGGGCGTCTAGGGATAAAACGTAGGCACGCTACCCGGCCACTGTTATTTGTGCGGTAGGTTTAGCTCACAGTCAGCTCGAGTTCCCATCTTCCAAGAGCTGTTCCTTTTTGTATGCTTTACTACGTTCTCTTGCCATTGAGAACCATGACAGATCGCCTTCGTGTCCTCCAGTCTGCTGCTCCTGTTTCCTCTCAGTCCTCGGTCCCTCACCCATTGCCTCGCCTGGCTAAACCACCTCGTTACAGTGGGGATCCAAAATTATGTAGGGGGTTTCTGAACCAGTGCCAACTCCATTTTGAGTTGCTCCCTATGCAGTACCCTACTGATCGAGCAAAGGTGGCCTTTGTAATTTCCCACTTAGAGGGAGAGGCTTTAGCTTGGGTAAACCCCCTCTGGGAGCGAGGTGACCCTCTTGTCTCTCAATTATCCATCTTTTTAGATACTTTTCGTAAAGTATTCGATGAACGGGGTCGTTTGGCCTCTACCACCGAGTCTCTTTTTAACCTTCATCAGGGTTCTTTGTCTGTGGGTCAATACGCCATTCGGTTTCGCACACATTCATCTGAGTTAGGATGGAACAACAAGGCATTGGTGGGAGCCTTTTGGCGAGGTCTCTCATCTCGAATTAAGGACGAATTGGCAGGTCGAGATACTCCGACTACCTTGGAAGATCTAATATCCCTGGCAACCCGCATAGATTTACGCTTCCAAGAGCGTACCCGAGAATCCGCTAGGGAAAGGAGAGTTCCTCGTCTTCCTTCGGCTACTCTGTGTTCTTCCCTTCCGTCTCCTGTGACTAGTTCTGCTGTTTCTGTCCCAGAGCCCATGCAGGTGGATCGTCTCAAACCGGCGGAACAGCGCTGGAAGGAGAGACTGGCTCAAGGTCTCTGTTTCTATTGTGGCAGTGCGGCTCATCTTTTGCGTTCCTGTCCTTTGAGGCCGGGAAACGCCTCAACCTAGGACAGGTAAGAGAGGTCTCCCTAGGTATCCCTGAACCCTCTCAACCCCTCACTCTTTCAGTTCTTTTGCATCTGGGTAATAAGCGTTTTTCTGATTTTGCTTACATAGATTCCGGGGCGGCCAGGAATTTCATCCAACTCGAGGCAGTTAGGAGGTTGCGGAATCCCGGTCAGATCCCTGGAGACTCCTCGACAGATTGCTTCGGTCGATGGTCAACCTCTGCGGGAGTCGGTTACCTTGGTTACAGAAGAGCTGGAACTCCAAATTGGAATCCTGCATCGGGAGAAGATCGTCTTCTATGTGCTGCCCTCCTTGTCCCATACTATTTTGCTTGGTCTTCCTTGGTTGAGGACTCGCGAGCCTTGTGTTGACTGGCGACCTGGTGAAATCCTGCGCTGGGGACTCTTCTGTCAGAGTAACTGCCTGCTTCCTGTTCAGCCACGAAAACCACCCCATCCAAGTTCTGTGCCTGCCAATTTACCTTCCTCATACTTGTCTTTCTTGGATGTATTCGACAAGAAAGAAGCAGAGATCCTGCCTCCACATCGGCCGTACGACTGCCCAATCGATCTTGTACCTGGCTCTACTCCACCCCGGGGTCGTATCTATCCGTTGTCTCCAACCGAGACCCAGGCCATGACTGAATATGTCCAGGAGAATTTGGCAAAAGGCTTTATTCGCAAGTCCTCCTCTCCTGCTGGTGCTGTTTTTTTCTTCATAAAGAAGAAGGATGGATCCCTCCGTCCATGTATTGACTACCGAGGCCTCAACAATCTCACGATCAAAAACAAGTATCCTCTACCTCTTATTCCAGAGCTGTTCGATCGCCTTAGGGGAGCACGAATTTTCACGAAATTAGACCTTCGCAGAGCTTACAACCTAATCCGTATTCGTTCTGGAGATGAGTGGAAAACTGGCTTTAATACCCGAGACGGCCACTATGAGTATCTTGTAATGCCTTTCGGCCTGTGTAATGCACAAGCGGTGTTCCAGGAACTTGTGAATGATGTCTTCCGGGATCTACTCTACACCTGCGTGGTGGTGTATTTAGACGACATTCTTATGTTTTCCTCGGATCTTGCTTCCCACAGGAGAGATGTCCACCAAGTCCTATCTCGTCTTAGACAGAATCATCTTTATGCCAAACTCGAGAAGTGTGTCTTTGAACAATCTTCGTTACCGTTTCTCGGCTATGTCATCTCTGACTCAGGCTTACGGATGGATCCGGATAAAGTGTCTGCCATTCTTAACTGGCCACGTCCTCAAGGGGTAAAGGCAATTCAACGCTTTCTCGGGTTCGCAAACTACTACCGGCAGTTTATTCCACATTTCTCTACTCTGGTCTCCTCAATTTCTACCTTGACTCGCAAAGGGTCTAATCCTCACATCTGGACTTCGGAAGCGGAAGAAGCATTTCGGTCTCTTAAGCAAGCCTTTGCTTCCGCTCCTGTACTTCATAATTACATAGTTATTAAGGTTGAAGGAAGACTTTAAGTCCATCTAGTTCAACCCATAGCCTAACCTAACATGCCCTAACATGTTGATCCAGAGGAAGGCAAAAAAAAACCATGTGGCAAAGAGTAAGCTCCACATTGGGGAAAAAAATTCCTTCCCGACTCCACATACGGCAGTCAGACTAGTTCCCTGGATCAACGCCCTATCAAGGAATCTAGTGTATATACCCTGTAACATTATACTTTTCAAGAAAGGCATCCAGTCCCCTCTTAAATTTAAGTAATGAATCAATCATTACAACATCATACGGCAGAGAGTTCATAGTCTCACTGCTCTTACAGTAAAGAATCCGCATCTGTTATTATGCTTAAACCTTCTTTCCTCCAGACGTAGAGGATGCCCCCTTGTCCCTGTCTCAGGTCTATGATTAAAAAGATCATCAGAAAGGTCTTTTTACTGTCCCCTCATATATTTATACATTAAAATAAGATCACCCCTTAGTCTTCATTTTTCCAAACTAAACAGCCCCAAGTGTAATAACCTATCTTGGTATTGCAGACCCCCCAGTCCTCTAATAACCTTGGTCGCTCTTCTCTGCACCCGCTCTAGTTCAGCTATGTCTTTCTTATACACCGGAGACCAGAACTGTGCACAGTATTCTAAGTGTGGTCAAACTAGTGACTTGTATAGAGGTAAAAATATGTTCTCCTCATGAGCATCTATGCCTCTTTTAATACATCCCATTATTTTATTTGCCTTTGTAGCAGCTGCCTGACACTGGCCACTAAATATGAGTTTGTCATCCACCCATACACCCAGGTCTTTTTCATTGACGGTTTTGCCCAGAGTTTTAGAATTAAGCACATAGTTATACATCTTATTACTTCTACCCAAGTGCACGACCTTACATTTATCCCATTAAAGCTCATTTGCCATTTATCAGCCCAAGCTTCTAGTTTACATAAATCATCCTGTAATATAAAATTGTCCTCCCCTGTATTGATTACCCTGCAGAGTTTAGTGTCATCTGCAAATATTGAAATTCTACTCTGAATGCCCCCTACAAGGTCATTAATAAATATGTTAACAAGAAGAGGGCCCAATACTGACCCCTGTGGTACCCCACTGCTAACCGCGACCCAGTCCGAGTGTGCTCCATTAATAATTTCGTCGTCCTGAGGTCAACAAGCCTTTCATCCTTGAGGTAGATGCTTCTGCCATTGGCGTTGGCGCGGTACTATCCCAGAGATCATCTTCCGGACAATTGGTTACTTGTGGTTTCTTTTCCAAAATCTTCTCCGTCTCAGAGAGAAACTACACCATTGGTGACAAAGAACTATTGGCCATCAAGTTGGTGCTGGAGGAGTGGCGGTATTTGCTGGAGGGAGCTGTTCACCCTTTTAAGATCTATACTGACCACAAGAATCTGGAATACATCCGTTCTGCGCAGAGACTAAATCCCCGGCAGGCCAGATGGTCGTTATTCTTTGCCCGCTTTGACTTTGAATTACATTTCCGTCCTGGCATCAAAAACTTTAAAGCTGATGCCATGTCCAGATCTTTTCTTGCATCCGATGTAGAAGAAGAACCTTCACATATCATGGATCCCAGCAAGATCATTCTTGTAGCTCCGATCAGCATGTCTTCTTTACCTCCAGGTAAGACCTTTGTCCAGGCTAACAAGAGGTCTCGAGTTCTACGTTGGGGTCATGCCTCCAAATTAGCAGGCCATGTAGGGTACAAGAAGACACTCGCTCTCATCACACGCTATTATTGGTGGCCGTCTCTTCTTCAAGACGTCCAAAGTTTTGTCGCCTCTTGTCCTTCTTGTGCAAGGAACAAGGTTCCTAAACATTTACCCTCCGGTCTCTTGCATCCGCTTCCAGTTCCTTCGGCTCCCTGGCAACACATCGCCATGGATTTTATTACAGATCTTCCTCGCTCTTTTGGATATTCGGTCATATTTGTAGTCGTAGATCGATTTTCCAAGATGGCTCATTTTGTCCCTATGCTTGGTTTACCTTCCGCTCCAGAGTTGGCAAGAATCTTCATAGCCCATATCTTCCGGATTCACGGTTTTCCTCTACACATAGTCTCTGATAGAGGACTCCAGTTCACCTCTCGATTCTGGCGCGCTCTATGCAAGCTGATGAATGTAACTTTGGATTTCTCTACTGCTTACCATCCACAGTCCAACGGAGAAGCTGAGCGCACTAACCAAATTCTAATGACTTATCTCCGTCATTTTTCCAACAGTCATCATAATAACTGGTCTGATTTGCTTCCGTGGGCCGTGTTCATGTACAATAACCATATCAATGACTCTTCGTCCAAATCTCCCTTCTTCATCGTTTATGGACAACATCCTGGAGTTCCTCTGCCGGTGCTTCCTGTCTCGGGTGTGCCAGCGGCCGATCTTCTGTCCGAGGAGTTCTTCGGGGTCTGGCAGGAGACCAAAATCGCTCTTGAACAGGCTCAGGTCAGGATTAAGAGACATGCCGATAAGAGACTTCCTGGATCCTCCGTCATATCAGCCAGGTGATAAGGTCTGGTTGTCTTCCAGGTTCATTCGTCTTAAAATTCCTTCGTATAAATTGGGTCCTCGGGACATTGGTCCTTTCGAGATTTTGGCTCTATTAACGACGTTGCCTACAAATTGAAATTGCCCGCTTCTCTTTGCATACCCAACTCTTTTCACGTTTCCCTCCTGAAACCAGTCGTTTTCAATCAGTTCCATGCTTCTCCTGCTCAAACTCCTTTGCCGGTTTCTGACTCAGACGTTTTTGAGGTTAAAGATATTCTTGCCATTAAAAGGTTTAGAGGTAAAACTCTCTTTTTGGTCGATTGGAAGGGTTTTAGTCCCGAGGAGAGGTCTTGGGAACACCGTGAAAACCTACAGGCTCCTCGTATTTTAGCCAGATTCCTTTCTGGTCTTAGAAAGAGGGGGAGTAAGGAGAGGGGTACTGTCACGGCGCCACTCAGCGCCGCCGCTCCTGCCGCCCCGCCTGCCGCTCCGCCCCCTGTTCGCTGGCATACTTACCCGACCCGGCGCGCTCCTGTGGTGTGCGCGCGCCTTCCGGTCTCCTCTCCAGTCTCGCCGTTGGTCACTGGCTCCCATCGGGTGCGCATGCGCACTCCTCTCTCCAACTCCTTCCGCGCATGCGCACTTCCTTCCTCTGCTCTACTGATGCTCCCTTCCTCCTCTCTCTTACCCTGGAGGACCCTGACCCAGAAGTCCTTCTGCATCTCTCCCATTTAAGGTAACTCCTTCCTCTGCTCCATGCCTGATTGTCATTTGTCCTCATTTGACCCAGGTCCCTCTGTGTCTTGCTCTGTCCTATGCATTCGCCATTCCTTGCTCTGTCCTGTGCGTTCATCATACCTTGCCTGTCCTGTGTTTCCGCCATACCCTGCCTGCCCTGTGTTTCCACCATACCCTGCCTGCCCTGTGTTTCCGCCATACCCTGCCTGTCCAGTGTTTCTGCTATAACCTGCCTGTCTTGTGTTTCCACCATACGCTGCCTGTCCTGTGTTCCCGCCATATCCAGTCTGTCCTGGGTGTCAGCCATACCCTGCCTATTCTTTGTCTCGGTCATTGCCAGTCAGTCCTGTGTCTCTGTTATAGCCAGTTCTGCGTCTTTTCCACTCTTACTTCCTGTCCCCGGGTATCAGCTTCTGTGGCAATAGTCTCTCTCAGGCCTGCCCCTAACGCTCCCTGTATTGGGGGTGGTCTACCTGGCCAGCTCGCCCTTGGGAGGTTCGTTGTCGTGGTTCTGTGGGTTCACCTTAGGAGTTCCAAAAGAGCTGACACCCGGTATATTTAGTCAAACAATTAATTACGGTAACTCACCCTTAATGTGACATCCGGAGCTGCTTCTCTTTGGTGCAGCTGTGATGTTAGGTGATACTGATCATGTTGCTTCTCACAGCTGCTTTTCCAGGTTTATGTCGGCCAGGAGAGCAGCCAACTTTTTGTCATAATCAGTTTTTTAAATCATATACATCACATACGAGATGCTGGGGCTACTGTATATACATCACATAGCAGATGCTGAGACAGCTGTATATACACCACATAGGAGATGATAGGATGGTTGTATATACACTACATAGGAGGCACTGTGACTGCTGTCTATACATCACATAGGAGACACTGGGACTGCTGTATACACATCACATAGGAGACACAGGGACTGTTGTATATACATCACAAAGGAGATGCTGGGACTGCTGTATATACATCACATAGGAGATGCTGGGACTGCTGTACATACATAACACAGGAAACATTGAGACTGCTGTATATGCATCACAGGAGACTCTGGGGTCATATAAATTAAAGGAGGGGCTGGGGGGCATAGACATCACAGGAGATGCTGGGACATATTCATCAGCACTGGGGGCTATATACAGCACAGGTGGGTGGATATACAGCACTGGGGGGATATACAGTACTTGGGGATATACAGCACTTTTGGGGTAAATGCAGCACTGGGGAATATACACATCACTTGGGGGGGACATACAGCCCTGGGGGTATACAGCACTCGGGGAGGGGCAATATACAGCAATCGGGGACAGGCATAGCCGGGGAGGCACAGAGATCACAGGGGGGTGGCTCAAAGATTACAGGGGGTGGCATGAAGACCACAGGGGGCACAGAGATCAATTAGGGGCACATAGCTGGAGGGGACAGAGATCACAGGGGCACAGAGATCACATGGGACGACAAATATCACAGGGGGTACATAGCAGGGGCACATAGATCACAAGGGGGCACGAAGCTGGGAGCCACAGAGATCAAAGGGGTGCAAATAGCTGGGGGCACAGAGATCACAGGGGGGCACAGAGATCACAGGGGCACAGATCACAGGGGGGCATAGAGATCACATGGTGAAACATAGCTGGGGGCACAGAGATCACAGGGGGTGCAAAGCTGGAGGGAACCTAGATCACAGGGGGCATATGGCTGGAGGGCTGTCATGATTCCCAATGGCAGGGAATTTGTCAACATAACACGGGCAAAAACAGGACGAGCTCTAGGGTGATGGAACCTGAGCTGACCGCGATCCTGAACCTCAACACTCAACTAACAGTAGCCGGGGGACGTTCCTGGGGGGCCCCTAGATGTCTCGCGCCAGCCGGAGATCTAGCTTCCCCTATCAGAAGAATAACAGACCTCACTTGCCTCCAGAGAAATATTCCCACAGAGATAGCAGCCTCCCACATATAATGACGGTGAAATGAGAGGAAGGCACAAACGTAGTTATGAAAACAGATTCAGCAAAATGAGGCCCGCTTAAGCTAGATAGTAGAGGATACAAAAGGTGAACTGCGCGGTCAGCTGAAAAACCCTTCAAAATACCATCCTGAAATTACTTGAACTCATGTGCCAACTCATGGCACATGAGTGGTAATTTCAGCCCACTAGAGCAACCAGCAGCAGAGAATTACATATCTGCAAGCTGGACTAAAAAACATGAAAGCAATCATGAAACAGGGAAATACAGACTTAGCTTGTCTTGAAGGCCTAGGAGCAGGTAACAGAGACACACACTGATACATTGATAGCCGGCAAGGGAATGACAGGAAAGCCAGGTTAAATAGGAAACACCCAGCCACTGATGGACAGGTGGAAACCAGAGACCGCAACCCACCAAAGTCACCCAGTACCAGTTGTAACCACCAGAGGGAGCCCAAAAACAGAATCCACAACAGAGGGCACAGAGCTCACAAGGGGCATATAGCTGGAGGGCACAGAAATCACAGGGGGCATATAGCTGGGGGCAGAGAGATGATAGGGGGCACATAGATGGGGGCACAGAGATCACAGGGGGACATATAGCTATGGGGCATAGAGATCACAGGGGGGCACATAGCTGGGGCCACGGAGATCACAAGGGGGCACAGAGATCACAGGGGGAACATACCTGGGAGGTATAGAGATCACAGGGGGCATATAGTTGGGGGGCACAGAGATCACATGGGGGCACATAGGTGGGGGGAACAGAGATCACAGGGGCACAGATCACCTGCAGACCGGCACAGACTGCTGCCGGCACAGAGATCCCTGGGAAGGCAATAGCTGCCTGCATAGCAATTGCTCTGGACTCTCTGGCAGCGCAGCAGCTCCTCTTTCAGGACATGAGCGTATTAGGCACCAACCCCGCCCACCATGGCGCTAACCCCGCCCACCCAGACGACATAATCATTCAAGTGCAGGCAGCGTTCTGTAATGAATTGAAGAGGGCAATGATTTTTACAAGGAAAAGAGACTTCCTGTTTCTAAATAGAGCAGAGAAAATAAAAGAATATCCTAGGCTGAAAGGTAAAATGCACAATTGTAAGTACACAGTGCTGTATAATATGATGACTGCAATATATAAATAGGATAAAAAGTTTTAAATTAGGAATTAACTTGAGAGTGTCTGTGATAACAGACAATACCAGCTGCAGGGACAGGAATATCCGAATTGTATTTCACCAAACACACCACATCCTTGCAGTAACCTGACAGTAATTTCTACACTCTTCTTCACAGCTTGATCAATCTAGGGCAGAGTTAGATGTTTCCTCTAAGAGGTTTAAGAATGGCAAAATAATCAAATGAGTGCTGTTGTCCGGGCAAAAGAATTTAATCACGAACCTTTAATCCTGGCATAGGGAAAGTTTGAACCAGAATAAAATCAAATTGTTAGTAGATGGGTTATTGGAATAAAAATGAGGTCAAATGTTGCATTGATCACTTTACTCCACACTTATTACTAGAAAATCCTCTTACCAATAAAGCGTGGAGCTAACAACATGAATTACAACCATTTAAACAAGGCATGGCCATGTTCTCGGAAATGAAAGTCAATCCAGGGATGCACAGAGCAGAGGCAGGGATGATTTACTAAACAGCTACATAAATTTACAAGACTGTACAGTAACCTTCAGGCTATGTGCACACGTATTCTGGTCCACTGCGGATTTTTCCGCAGCGGATTTGATAAATCTGCTGGGCAAAAACGCTGTGTTTTTGCTGCAGATTTATCGCGGATTTACCGTGGATTTACCGCGGTTTTTCTGCGGTTTTCACTGCGGTTTTACAACTGCGGTTTTCCATAGGAGCAGCTGTAAAACCGCTGCGGAATCCGCAGAAAGAAGTGACATGCTGCGGAATGTAAACCGCTGCATTTCCACACGTTTTTTTCCGCAGCATGTGCACAGCGTTTTTTGTTTCCCATAGGTTTACACTGTAAAGTAAACTCATGGGAAACCGCTGCAGACCAGCAGCTGCGCAAACGCTGTGGATCCGCAGCGTTTTCCGCATCGTGTGCACATACCCTAACCCTGTATGGGAGGAAAGTCTGCACAAGACCCTTTAGGCCCCAGTGCTGGGGAAACATTGCTACCTTTACTCCTCCTAAGGCCAATCCCCAAATTAGGATTCATAATTTTGAAAGCAGCCATCAGAAAGGTCTTTCAGTGACTTGATAACCCATATTTCTTTTATTTCTTTGGGTTCTCTACTTCCCTGGTTCCTCATCTAAAACAGATCCCTACATAATGCAAATACATGTTAGACAGTGAAATGTCATGCACCTAATATTTTATAAAAGATATACATTTATAAATATATAACAGTATTCACCGAGCTGAGTAAAAAAGACTATATAATGTGATGTAAATATCAAAAAGTAAGGTATACTCACTTTTGTAGTGGAGATAATTGGAAAATATTCATAGAGCCATGAGAGGATGAAATATCCGAAGGTAGAAGCTGGTGAGATGATATGGTAATTAGTACCTGGTATCAGTATAATTATAGTGACATGCAGACTGGTTCTGAATAGTAGATAATTACTTACTCCAGTAAACAGATGAAAAAGTACCGAAACTAGTCCAAAAAAGGATAAGTGTGTTAGGGGTCTAGTTCCCGCCTCTGCACAGGGGGAATCTCGAACCGTCTCCGCTGTGGTCTCCCATTCTTCCTGGCCACAGTGGAGCCTGCTCAGCAGAGACGTCGGTCCCAGCGTCTGGCTCAGCCTGATACTGTGCGGATGGTTACTGCTACCTTTCCAGGCTCAGCCATTGTAGCCAGTACTGGTCAGCGGCAAGCAGACGTCTATGGGACTAAGTCGTGCTTTTCCCCTTCTGTGCATGTGGAGCTCCCCCAAGGGCTATGGGGTACTCGGTACCGGGCCTTTCGGTTCTCAAGGGGGATGTCACGGTGGCTGACCCGGTCCGTGGCCCTCGGGAGACGTCCGTTGAAAATGGGGGAAAGGTCTTTAAAGGGAACCTGTCACCCCCCCAGGCGTTTTTAACTAAAAGAGCCACCTTGTGCAGCAGTAATGCTGCATTCTGACAAGGTGGCTCTTTTAGTTCTGGGTGCTGTAACTGCCGAAATAATCAGTTTTATAATTTGTCCTAAATACCTTGTCTTCAGTCAAGGAGGCAGGCGTTTCCCCCCTGCTTCAGACGCCGCACAGCCGTCAGTCATGTCTTCTTGGCGCCGGGCGCCGCCTCCCCACCGCTGTTTTGAAATCTGCCGGTGCCTGCGCTCTTTTCTTCTGCTTTGAGCAAGCGCAGTGAGCGCTGTCCGTCCATCCTCATATGCAGTCTAGCTGACTGCGCCTGTGCGGCCGCCCTGCCTGTGAATCCCAGCCCCGCAATTATTCACATTGAGCGCGGCCGATCGCATATGACGTACTATCCTGTCACTGGGAATTGAGTCCCAGGTCACCTCGATGGGATAGTACGTCATATGGGATTAAGGGGTTAAAGGGGAAATGTTCGTGACGCCACCTGTGGTATTCGGTCAGGGTGACCAACGCTGCTTAGGGGTCCGCTGGGGTGATGTTATGGCAGCTAGATGGTATACCTTCCCACAGGTGAAGTATGTCCCCAGGGCTTCCCAGTGTGTAGGTGATGGATGGTGTGAGGCGCAGTACAGAACGAGGACACAAGATTGCAGTCTCTTTACCTTTTTACTGAAGGTTTCAGCGTCCACAGTCCAGAGCACCAGATCACAGGGCAGGCAGAGTCCGGCCAGTCTGAAGGCAAATCCAGAGTCCCCTTATCCAGGTGGAAATCAGTAGCCTTCCTCTAGCGCCTGGATGTTGTAGTACCTTACTGCTGAGCCTCTCATAAGGTCCTCACAACTGTTGTAGATGTTCTAGATGAGGCTTTTTACAGGGACTCTAGCACGCCCCAGCCCCCACAAGTTGCCACCGTGCCTCCTGGGTATAGGTCGTGCCTCCTGGGTATAGGTCGGGCAGGTAACGTGGAATTATCTGTCCTGACGGTCTCTGGAGCAAGACTGTTGCTCCCTCGGTGTTCCGGCTACCGGATCCTGCGCCTCAGAAGGAGGCAGCCTTTGCAGGGCAGAACTCCTTCTGGTTTCCTCTCCTTTTTGCGATGACTTTCCCACCCTCTACAATACAATTCGTTGTTCGTGTCTCTTTCTTAGGATGCTGCCGCACGTCGGGCAGGCGCAGCTCTGTGGCCTTCTGTCTAGGCCTCTGACAGGATCCCACCCCTGTCAGGGACCCACTCTGTTAGCAGCTATTAGGTGTTCTTCCTCCCCCTCTGTCTGCCTGACAGGTGCTGCCTGGGTGAAGCCCAGTCAGCTTCTGCCTAACTTCCTATCCAGACCACCAGTTTTACCTAATTGTGAAGAGTGCCCTAATAAATAGGAGCATAGCTCCCCCTGGTGGACTGGAGTGTGAAGTGTGTTGTATGGTTTGTGATACCTGGTAAAGGGATTTCCTTTATTGCCTTCAGACGTAACATCACTCCCCCTGGTGGAAGAATGACATTACTGCAACAACCAAGACCCTGGGGCGCTGCACATGCCCGGGGTAAGACCTCTCATTGGAGATCGGGGGTCACATGCTCAGGTACTGTGGCAGCTCCCATTGGTCCTCTAGGAAGGTCCTGAAGTTGCTCAGGTACTGTAGCAGCTCCCATTGGTCCTCTAGGAAGGTCCTGAAGTTGCTGCAGCTATAAAAGGTTTGCATGGCCGCACGGCCATGCACTAGTATCAGCTTATGTTATGAGCTTTAGCTACTCAGTGGTCTTGTCTGTTTGTGGTCAGAGTCTGGATGAAATAAGCCACTAGAATACCGGCACCTCCGATGAGGAGTTTGTATGGTTAATTCAGGGCTGGCGTAAAGCCATTAGAATTCTGGCTCCACCAGAGAGGAGGTGTTTGTGTGCTTGCTACTCCCTGACCACTGATTGCTTTTGCTCTGTTAGGCAGCTGTGTTCCCCTGTGACGCTAACAGGGCACAGCGTTTTCCCTGTTGTGAAATTGGATTCTGGGCTCCCCCGGTGGCCACTTGTGGAATTGAACTTGTGTGCATCATCCCCTCTGTTCACCTGCTCCTATCAGGATGTGGGAGTCGCTATATAACCTTGCTCCTCTGTCAGTTTCTTGCCGGTCAACAATGTAATCAGAAGCCTTCTGTGCTTGTTCCTGCTACTAGACAACTCCCAGCTAAGTTGGACTTTTGTCCTTGTGTGTTTTTGCATTTTGTTCCTGTTCACAGCTGCTGTTTCGTTACTGTGTCTGGAAAGCTCTTGTGATCGGAAATTGCCACTCTGGTGTTATGAGTTAATGCTAGAGTCTTAAAGGAATTTCTGGATGGTGTTTTGATAGGGTTTTCTGCTGACCATGAAAGTGTCCTTTCTGTCTTCATGCTATCTAGTAAGCGGACCTCGATTTTGCTAAACCTATTTTCATACTACGTTTGTTATTTCATCTAAAATCACCGCCAATATATGTGGGGGCCTCTGTCTGCCTTTTGGGAAAATTTCTCTAGAGGTGAGCCAGGACTGTCTTTTCCTCTGCTAGGATTAGGTAGTTCTCCGGCTGGCGCTGGGCATCTAGGGTTAAAAAACGTAGGCATGCTACCCGGCCACTTCTAGTTGTGCGGCAGGTTTAGTTCATGGTCAGTATAGTTTCCATCTTCCAAGAGCTAGTTCTCATATATGCTGGGCTATGTTCTCTCGCCATTGAGAATCATGACAGTTTGACCGGCCCAAAAAAGGGTTAAATTACTGGCTGAGAAAGGAGAGAAAAAAGAAGTCTGCTACAATTTTTTTTTTTTTTTTTTTCCCTCTAGTTCTGAGTGTGCTCTTAATTGAATCACTTGCTAAATCTGCCTATACTGCAGCCTTCCTCTCTTTCTCTCCTTCTAATCCTTGAATGGCTCTGTGTTCACCTGTTTCAAATGGATCTTCAGAGTGTAGCTACAGGTTTGAATAATCTCGCCACAAGGGTACAAAATTTGCAAGATTTTGTTGTTCATGCACCTATGTCTGAGCCTAGAATTCCTTTGCCTGAATTCTTCTCGGGGAATAGATCTCACTTTCAAAATTTTAAAAATAATTGCAAATTGTTTTTGACCCTGAAGTCTCGCTCTGCCGGAGACCCTGCACAGCAGGTCAGGATTGTAATTTCCTTGCTCCGGGGCGACCCTCAAGACTGGGCTTTTGCATTGGCACCAGGGGATCCTGCGTTGCTCAATGTGGATGCGTTTTTTCTGGCCTTGGGGTTGCTTTATGAGGAACCTCATTTAGAGCTTCAGGCGGAAAAGGCCTTGATGTCCTTGTCTCAGGGGCAAGATGAAGCTGAAATATACTGCCAAAAATTCCGCAAATGGTCTGTGCTTACTCAGTGGAATGAGTGCGCCCTGGCGGCGATTTTCAGAGAAGGTCTCTCTGATGCCATTAAGGATGTTATGGTGGGGTTCCCTGTGCCTGCGAGTCTGAATGAGTCCATGACGATGGCTATTCAGATCGATAGGCATCTGCGGGAGCGCAAACCTGTGCACCATTTGGCGGTGTCTACTGAGAAAACGCCAGAAAATATGCAATGTGATAGAATTCTGTCCAGAAGCGAGCGGCAGAATTTTAGACGAAAAAATGGGTTGTGCTTCTATTGTGGTGATTCAACTCATGTTATATCAGCATGCTTTAAGCGTACTAAGAAGCCTGACAAGTCTGTTTCAATTAGCACTTTACAGTCTAAGTTTATTCTATCTGTGACCCTGATTTGTTCTTTGTCATCTATTACCGCGGACGCCTATGTCGACTCTGGCGCTGCTTTGAGTCTTATGGATTGGTCCTTTGCCAAACGCTGTGGGTATGATTTGGAGCCATTGGAGGCTCCGATACCTCTGAAAGGGATTGACTCCACCCCATTGGCTAGTAATAAACCACAATACTGGACACAAGTGACTATGCGTGTTAATCCGGATCACCAGGAGGTTATTCGCTTTCTGGTGCTGTATAATCTACATGATGTTTTGGTGCTGGGATTGCCATGGCTGCAATCTCATAACCCAGTCCTCGACTGGAGAGCTATGTCTGTGTTAAGCTGGGGATGTAAAGGAACTCATGGGGACGTACCTTTGGTTTCCATTTCATCATCTATTCCCTCTGAGATTCCTGAATTTTTGTCTGACTTTCGTGACGTTTTTGAAGAACCCAAGGTTGGTTCACTACCTCCGCACCGGGAGTGCAATTGTGCCATAGACTTGATTCCGGGTAGTAAATACCCTAAGGGTCGTTTATTTAATCTGTCTGTGCCTGAACACGCTGCTATGCGAGAATATATAAAGGAGTCCTTGGAAAAGGGACATATTCGTCCTTCGTCATCTCCCTTAGGAGCCGGTTTTTTCTTTGTGTCTAAGAAAGACGGCTCTTTGAGGCCGTGTATTGATTATCGACTTTTGAATATAATCACGGTTAAATATCAATATCCGTTACCACTGCTTACTGATTTGTTTGCTCGTATAAAGGGGGCCAAGTGGTTCTCTAAGATTGATCTCCGTGGGGCGTATAATTTGGTGCGAATCAAGCAGGGGGATGAGTGGAAAACCGCATTTAATACGCCCGAGGGCCATTTTGAGTATTTGGTGATGCCTTTTGGTCTTTCAAATGCCCCTTCAGTCTTCCAGTCCTTTATGCATGACATTTTCCGCGATTATTTGGATACATTTATGATTGTGTATCTGGATGATATTCTGATTTTTTCGGATGACTGGGACTCTCATGTCCAGCAGGTCAGGAGGGTTTTTCAGGTTTTGCGGTCTAATTCCTTGTGTGTGAAGGGTTCTAAGTGTGTTTTTGGGGTTCAAAAGATTTCTTTCTTGGGATACATTTTTTCCCCCGCTTCCATCGAGATGGATCCTGTCAAGGTTCAGGCTATTGGTGATTGGACGCAACCCTCTTCTCTTAAGAGTCTTCAGAAATTTTTGGGCTTTGCTAACTTTTATCGTCGATTTATTGCTGGTTTTTCTGATGTTGTAAAACCATTGACTGATTTGACTAAGAAGGGTGCTGATGTTGCTGATTGGTCCCCTGATGCTGTGGAGGCCTTTCGGGAGCTCAAGCGCCGCTTTTCTTCCGCCCCAGTGTTGCGTCAGCCTGATGTTGCTCTTCCTTTTCAGGTTGAGGTCGACGCTTCTGAAATCGGAGCTGGGGCGGTGTTGTCGCAGAGAAGTTCCGACTGCTCCGTGATGAGACCTTGTGCTTTTTTTTCCCGTAAATTTTCGCCCGCCGAGCGGAATTATGATATTGGGAATCGGGAGCTTTTGGCCATGAAGTGGGCTTTTGAGGAGTGGCGTCACTGGCTTGAGGGGGCCAGACATCAGGTGGTGGTATTGACTGACCACAAAAATTTAATTTACCTTGAGTCTGCCAGGCGCCTGAATCCTAGACAGGCGCGCTGGTCGTTGTTTTTCTCTCGGTTTAATTTTGTGGTGTCGTACCTACCGGGTTCTAAGAATGTTAAGGCGGATGCCCTTTCTAGGAGTTTTGAGCCTGACTCCCCTGGTAATTCTGAGCCCACAGGTATCCTTAAAGATGGAGTGATATTGTCTGCCGTTTCTCCAGACCTGCGGCGGGCCTTGCAGGAGTTTCAGGCGGATAGACCTGATCGTTGCCCACCTGGTAGACTGTTTGTTCCTGATGATTGGACCAGTAGAGTCCTCTCTGAGGTTCATTCTTCTGCGTTGGCAGGTCATCCTGGAATCTTTGGTACCAGGGATTTGGTGGCAAGGTCCTTCTGGTGGCCTTCCCTGTCACGAGATGTGCGAGGCTTTGTGCAGTCTTGTGACGTTTGTGCTCGGGCCAAGCCTTGTTGTTCTCGGGCTAGTGGATTGTTGTTGCCCTTGCCTATCCCGAAGAGGCCTTGGACGCACATCTCGATGGATTTTATTTCGGATCTGCCTGTTTCTCAGAAGATGTCTGTCATCTGGGTGGTGTGTGACCGTTTCTCTAAGATGGTCCATCTGGTTCCCTTGCCTAAGTTGCCTTCTTCTTCCGAGTTGGTTCCTCTGTTTTTTCAAAATGTTGTTCGTTTGCATGGTATTCCTGAGAATATCGTTTCTGACAGAGGGACCCAATTCGTGTCTAGATTTTGGCGGGCATTCTGTGCTAGGATGGGCATAGATTTGTCTTTTTCGTCTGCTTTCCATCCTCAGACTAATGGCCAGACCGAGCGGACTAATCAGACCTTGGAGACATATTTGAGGTGTTTTGTGTCTGCGGATCAGGATGATTGGGTTGCTTTTTTGCCTTTGGCGGAGTTCGCCCTCAATAATCGGGCCAGCTCTGCCACCTTGGTGTCCCCGTTTTTCTGTAATTCGGGGTTTCATCCTCGATTTTCCTCCGGTCAAGTGGAATCTTCGGATTGTCCTGGAGTGGATGCTGTGGTGGAGAGGTTGCATCAGATTTGGGGGCAGGTGGTGGACAATTTGAAGTTGTCCCAGGAGAAGACTCAGCTTTTTGCCAACCGCCGTCGTCGTGTTGGTCCTCGGCTTTGTGTTGGGGACTTGGTGTGGTTGTCTTCTCGTTTTGTCCCTATGAGGGTTTCTTCTCCTAAATTTAAGCCTCGGTTCATCGGCCCGTACAAGATATTGGAGATTCTTAACCCTGTGTCCTTCCGTTTGGACCTCCCTGCATCCTTTTCGATTCATAATGTTTTTCATCGGTCATTGTTGCGCAGGTATGAGGTACCGGTTGTGCCTTCCGTTGAGCCTCCTGCTCCGGTGTTGGTTGAGGGTGAGTTGGAGTACGTTGTGGAAAAGATCTTAGACTCTCGTGTTTCCAGACGGAGACTCCAGTATCTGGTCAAATGGAAGGGATACGGTCAGGAGGATAATTCTTGGGTCACTGCCTCTGATGTTCATGCCTCCGATCTTGTCCGTGCCTTTCATAGGGCTCATCCTGATCGCCCTGGTGGTTCTGGTGAGGGTTCGGTGCCCCCTCCTTGAGGGGGGGGTACTGTTGTGAAATTGGATTCTGGGCTCCCCCGGTGGCCACTTGTGGAATTGAACTTGTGTGCATCATCCCCTCTGTTCACCTGCTCCTATCAGGATGTGGGAGTCGCTATATAACCTTGCTCCTCTGTCAGTTTCTTGCCGGTCAACAATGTAATCAGAAGCCTTCTGTGCTTGTTCCTGCTACTAGACAACTCCCAGCTAAGTTGGACTTTTGTCCTTGTGTGTTTTTGCATTTTGTTCCTGTTCACAGCTGCTGTTTCGTTACTGTGTCTGGAAAGCTCTTGTGATCGGAAATTGCCACTCTGGTGTTATGAGTTAATGCTAGAGTCTTAAAGGAATTTCTGGATGGTGTTTTGATAGGGTTTTCTGCTGACCATGAAAGTGTCCTTTCTGTCTTCATGCTATCTAGTAAGCGGACCTCGATTTTGCTAAACCTATTTTCATACTACGTTTGTTATTTCATCTAAAATCACCGCCAATATATGTGGGGGCCTCTGTCTGCCTTTTGGGAAAATTTCTCTAGAGGTGAGCCAGGACTGTCTTTTCCTCTGCTAGGATTAGGTAGTTCTCCGGCTGGCGCTGGGCATCTAGGGTTAAAAAACGTAGGCATGCTACCCGGCCACTTCTAGTTGTGCGGCAGGTTTAGTTCATGGTCAGTATAGTTTCCATCTTCCAAGAGCTAGTTCTCATATATGCTGGGCTATGTTCTCTCGCCATTGAGAATCATGACATTTCCCTTCTGTTCGACTCTGTGAAGTAACAGAGTTTGCTTCTACCGCCATATTGTGCCACCATTTGCTAGCAGCAGGTTGGTCTCCTGCACGGTGGACACCGGGCTGCGAACGCACCAATAATAATATCTAAATATACTCGGTGCGTTCCGCCAGCCCTAACAAAGTGCTGGTATGCGTGAGTATTTTGTAAGACAACTGGGGTTTAGAAGCGCTTGCCTACGGGTCCAAAGGTAAAAAAAATACTGGAAATTAAATTAAATTTTTAATAAAGGGATCACAGTGTATTGAAATGATGAAGATGGGAGTTACCCCTTGAAACGCGTTGGAAAACTGTCCATTCGCGCACCCGTCCCTTCTTCCCAGTGACATCACAGTAGTCCCGCTTCCCTATTCCGCCGCGTCCTCAGCGTCTGCTTCCGGCCGGGGCACGCTAGGTGCTGGCGTCTCTCTTCTTCCTTCTTTCCCCACTGGGAACCTGTCTACAGCAGAGATCAGCACCTGCTAGCAGCGTCAGGCATCTGCTCTCATCACCAGACAGCCGCTTTGCCACCAGTGTTTACATTCCAGTAAGTATACCTCAGGCACACGACTTCTACAGACGCCAATGGAAGTCCCTGGCCCTGACGGTAACACTTTACATTTATTAACTGCTTCCAGTTGGTGTGTCACCACTTTTACAAGCAGTACTGGGAAGGCTACAGTTAAAGGCCATCTCTAGATGACTTGCAGGACCTAGGTCCCTAGGTCCCACTCACAAACAGCAGTTTAACGCAGTAAGTGCTATTATACAATTCATATTCCTATCCATCATTTCAATACACTGTGATCCCTTTATCATAATTTTTATTTTTATTTCCAGTATTTTTTTTACCTTTGGACCCGTAGGCAAGTGCCTCTAAAACCCCAGTCGTCTTACAAAATACTCACACATACCAGCACTTATCCTTATTTGGACTAGTTTCGGGACTTTTTCATCTGTTTATTGGATTAAGTAATTATCTACTATTCAGAACCAGTCTGCATGCCACTATAATTATACTGATTCCAGGTACTAATTACCATATCATCTCACTAGCTTCTACCATCAGATATTTCATCCTCTTAGGGCTGTCCCACACGTCCAGATAATTCCGGTACCGGAATAAATCGGTACCGGAGTTATCCGTGTCCGTGTGCCTGGGAACTCACGTAGGCCATACGTGCGGCACACGTGTGCTGCCCGTATGGCGAGTGGGTACCACACGGAGCGTGTGGTACCCACGCGTGTGGTACCCTGCATCGTGCTGAAGCCGCGATTCATATGTTCCCTGCAGCAGCGTTTGCTGCAGAGAAAATATGAATAATAGTGTTTAAAATAAAGATCTATGTGTCCGCCGCCCCCCCACCCCCTGTGCGTGCGCCCCCCCCCCCCCGCTGTTCATAAAATACTTACCCGCCTCCCTCGCTGCTTCCTGCTTTGGCCGCGGCTTCTAGTGTATGCGGTCACGTGGGGACGATCATTTACAGTCATGAATATGTGGCTCCACCTCCCATAGGGGCGGAGCCGACTATTCATGATTGTAAATGAGCGGCCCCACGTGACCGCATACAGTAGGAGGCGCGGGGCAGAGAGGAAGGAGTGACAGCCAACGTGGGAGCGGGTGAGTATTTTCTGAACAGCGGGGGGGCGCACAGGGGGTGGGGGGGCGGCGGACACATAGATCTTTATTTTAAACACTATTATTCATATTTTCTCTGCAGCAAACGCTGCTGCAGGGAACATATGAATCGCGGCTTCAGCACCATGTGGGGGGGACAGCGCTTACTGTAGCGCTGTCTCCGGCACTCCACACGGAGACCGTCCGTGTGAGGTGCGTGTTTTACATGGACCCATTGACTTTAATGGGTCCGTGTAATACGTGCGCTCCCACGAACACTGACATGTCTCCGTGTTTGGCACACGGACACACGGTCCGCAAAAAATCAATGACATCTGCACAGATGCATTGATTTTTATGGGTCTACGTGTGTCAGTGTCTCCGGTACGTGAGGAAACTGTCACCTCACGTACCGGAGCCACTGACGTGTGAAACCGGCCTTATGGTTCTATGAATATTTTCAACTATCTCCACTACAAAAGTGAGTATACCTTACTTTTTGATATTTACATCACATTATATAGTCTTTTATACTCAGCGCGGTGAATACTGTTATATATTTATATACCTTTCAGTTCCTTCTACTATCAGGGTTAGTCACAGCACCTGTTTACTGTTTATTCACCAGCAGCAGTCCAGCACTTTTTTTTTTTCTCTCTCCCCTAGTGGATAGCGCCAGTGTTTTCTAGTATTATCGATATACATTTATACTAATAATGCAAAAATGAACAATAAAATACAGACATGGACAACATTTTGGGTAACCTTCTGATAAACCCCTAATCACCAGAGGTATTTTTGGTTTTGCATTTTCATTTTTTGCTCCCCTTCTTCCCAGAGCTATAACTTTTTATTTTTTGTCAAAATGTGAGGGCTTGATTTTTTGCGGGATGAGTTGTACGTTTGAACAGCACCATTGGTTTGAACATATCGTGTACTGGAAAATGGGGAAAAAAATCAAGTGCAGTGAAATTGCAAAAAAAAGAGCAATAGTCGGCGTCTCATGAAACCCGACCCGATCCCTGTGCGTGGTCGGCCATGCGGTACGCGATCTTGGCGCTAAAGTCGCGTTTCGTATGACGCGTTTAGCGCCATTTTTTCAGCCAATGAATGAGCGTGGGCAGAGTGATGACATAGGTCTTAGGGGAGTGAACGCCTATCGTCATGTTATCGCTTGTGCGCAGTAGGGATTTGGAATGTGCAATACGAAATTTTCTGTGCTGGGACGGAGGGGGGGAGAGAGAGAGAGAGAGAGAGCGAGAGAGAGAGAGAAAAAGAGAGAGAAAAAAAAAAAATTCCTTCATTGGGTTTCGTGTTTCGGCCGAAACCCGACTTTTCACGGTGGTCGGCCGATTTCACTCGACTCGACTTTTAAGACAGTCGGGTTTCACAAAACCTGACTCGACCCTAAAAAACTAAAGGTCGCTCAACCCTAGTCTCCATTTCTCGTGATCTCGGGTTGGGTGAGGGCTTATTTTATAATAATTATAATAATAATAATCTTTATTTTTATATATAGCGCTAAAATATTCCGCAGCGCTTTACAGTTTGCACACATTATCACTACTGTCCCCGTTGGGGCTCACAATCTAAATTCCCTATCAGTATGTCTTTGGAATGTGGGAGGAAACCGGAGTACCCGGAGGAAACCCACGCAAACATGGAGAGAACATACAAACTCTTTGCAGATGATGTCCTTGGTGGGGTTTGAACCCAGGACTCCAGCGCTGCAATGCTAACCACTGCGCCACCGTGCTGCCCAATGATACCATTTTTGGCACAGATACGATCTTTTCACTGCCTGTTATTGCATTTTAATGCAATGATGCGGCGACCAAAAAAACATAATTCTGGGGATTTGACTTTTTTTCTCGCTACGCCGTTTAGCGATCAGGTTAATTCTTTTTAATGTAGAACGTCTACATTGACATGCCACTACTAAGAGATTGGTAGCATCTTGTAAAAAGTTAGCAGCCACTGGAGCTTATCTCTGTTTGCAGTTGTTAGACAAATGCTGGTTGTGTAAGTTGCTGGTTATATTACATTGCTGGCATCTACAGTAATGGCTGGAGCAAGGCCGCCCAACCCCCTCACCCAAGGCCTGAGCGGAGGCCAGCATGACAGTGGGTTGGAGGTGGGTATTTAGGGTAATTAGGAGGAGGGATTAGGGATGGGGGTATTATGGAGTCAGTTTGGGGTGGGGCCTGTCAGTTCCCGCTCTTCAAGGCCCCTGAGCATCCCGCCCTCCCGCCCTCTTTTTCTTTACATTATGTGGGTACAGTCTTACTGGTTATGATGTTTATTTGCTTTGACGAGTCATTGCGGCTGAGGCGGCTGGGGGGAGTCCTTGGAGTTGGTGGAAATTGGTTCTGGGGATCCATTGGCATATGGGTCCCCTGTTTTTCGGAGTTTATTAGGTTTTGGATCTGGTGAATTGTGGTGGGGACTTTCGGTTGGGGTGGCCGAATCCCTGTGAAGTTTTCGTGAACAGTTAAACCTTTGGGTTTATCGGTGCTCCCGAGCCAGGTTGGTAACGGCTGGGAGTAATTATGTGTTTACTGTTATGTTCACAGTTATGTTTTGGGTATTCGCCAGATTCTTTGTAGCTTCAAGGACTCCTCCTAGTACAAGAGTAATATTTACATTGTGTGTAATTGTTATTTATTTTATGTGTTAAATAAAAGGCTGCTGTGGTCAAGTTATTCCAAAAGTAATTATTGTCATGTGTTTTCTGTGTGAATGGGAGTGTGGAGGGTGTAACGGAGGAAGAGGGAAGTGATCAAAGGGTGGGTTTTGGGGTAAAGGTGCTCACCCGGTATACCTAGGGTCTCGACAATGCCAGTGTCATGTGTGTGGAGAGAGCATAGCTCCTGAGTATAAGAGACGGCTATCTTGTCAAAAATGTGGCCTGAACAAAGCCTTATATTATCAAATCAGCAAAGCAAGCTCTTATTGGGTCTGAACTGGAGTATTATATTCACTTAATGTCCTATATGTTTTATTCATTAATAAACAACTATCAGAAGCAACGTCTACAAGACGGGTAAAATACTTCCTCTTATAAAATATTGCATACAGGGGTGGATTAAGGGTAGTCAGGGCCCCGGGCTGTTCAGACACTGTGGGCCCCCGGTCATGTGACGAGGTCATGTGACGGGGTCTTGCGACGGGGTCATCAAATACCTGAACCAGATTATTCCAGAAAAATAGTTGCTATGTGAAACTATAACCTGTCAAACATCTATTGATCTAGTCAATTTACCCTTCAGTTCAGTATATAGTATACAGTGCATAGTGTCAGTGTATAGGTAACACTGACTCACCAGTGACGTCTCTAGGTGAAGTCCTTCATCTTTCATCCAGCGCATACCGCCATCACTTCATTCACGACTCGTCTCTGCAGGAAATAACAGTTATCTCGAGCTCCTCTTGCAGAACACATTACTTAATTTTTCCCAACTTCTACATTACACCACATGAAGAAAAAGAGGCAACATAGTGTCACTCTGCACAGTAACAGGACCGCCCCCCCATTTAAAACAGTATACTCAAAAAATAAAATAAATACATCACTACAGTAATAATATGCCTTAATTAGCCCCTATGGTAATAATAATATCCCCCATCCTGGCCCCGTGTATCTCATTCCTGGCTCCAGCCATATGTTCTCCCATCCTGCCCTCATGAGTATCCATCCTGCCCCATATGATCTCCCCATCCTGCCCCATCAGTCTCCATCGTATCCATCCTGCCCCATGATCCTGCACGATCTGTCTCCAATCATGCCCTGTATCTACATTCTGCCCATGTCTCCAGTCCTGCCCCAGTGTGTCCAGCATCTCTGCCCCCAGTGTCCAGCATCTCTGCCCCCAGTGTCCAGCATCTCTGCTCCCAGTGTCCAGGATCTCTGCCCCCAATGTCCAGCATCTCTGCCCCCAATGTCCAGCATCTCTGCCCCCAATGTCCAGCATCTCTGCCCCAATGCCCAGCATCTCTGCCCCTAATGTGTCCAGCATCCTGCCCCCAGTGTGTCCAGCATCCTGCCCCCAGTGTGTCCAGCATATTGCCCCCAATGTCTCCAGCATATTGCCCCCAGTGTCTCCAGCATATTGCCCCCAGTGTGTCCAGCAATCTGCCCAGGGCCCCCCGGATTGCCGTTCGCAATAAAAAAAACCCGAGTTCTCCTCACCTGTCTGTGCTCTAGCGGCGAAGCTCCCTCCAGCAGCGTGCAGTCGCCGGTGAATGACAGTGACGTCAGACGCCGGCGACGTGCGTGCTGCGGCTGATATCAGCTGCCAGCCTCCGATTGGCTGTCGGCTGTTAACTATTGACGTGCGGGCGTGCGCCCGCACGTCAATAGGGTGCCGCAGAGCTGGAAGGGGCCCGGTGAGCAGATGAGAAGGGGCCCAATGCGGGCCCCCTCTGCCCACCGGGTCCATACGCCCGGTCAATGGCGGCGGTCAATCTGAGCGGTTGCCCAGGGCCCCCCCACACCACTGGGCCCTGGGCTACCGCCCAGATTGACCTCATTATAATCCGCCACTGATTGCATAGAATAATTTAAATATTTCATTAGAGGACATTACTGCTTGTTATACTCAAGGATGTGTTGTATACTACATCTTCCTTCATAGGATACATATGCCATACACAGAGGAGGGAATACTTTCTACTTCACATCTAATATTGTGCCTGTGACATCTGTAGATTGAGTGGATGCAACAACAGGCGGATTATAAATAGGACGCTGAGCTGAATTAGGTCAGACACTAATGACTCCCAAAGAACTGTCAGTGTGGAATGGTGGCAATGATTAAAAGGTTTATGGGTGGATGTTTTACTTTCTATATGACACCAGCATACAAGAAAGTTGAGGCTTGGAAAAATACTACTAAGTAATCAAAATAAAGCTGGAGGTTTGTAAGAGATACTACTAACCTGAAATATCTGTCAGATCTCACAGCCTGAGGTGTAACTTGAAGCTTCTGGGCTTAATACAAAATCATGTAAAATGACTCCACCTACCATGGACTGTATATTACTATTGAGTTGTGTGGTAGCAGGGCTTTTGGGTCCCCTCAGACACCAAGGCCAATGTGTGTTTTCTACCTCTGTACACCCCTAACTATACATATTATCCCAGTGTAGATGTCAAAAATGTTATAGGATAAATTCTAAAAAGTATTCTTTGAACATGAAAGTTTGACACTCATATAAAAATTACTACTATGACTTGTTCTAGGATAAAAGTCATATAATTTTTCACCTTTTAATACAATGTGGCTCAATGCCA
This sequence comes from Ranitomeya variabilis, assembly GCF_051348905.1. Classification (NCBI taxonomy): domain Eukaryota; kingdom Metazoa; phylum Chordata; class Amphibia; order Anura; family Dendrobatidae; genus Ranitomeya; species Ranitomeya variabilis. Next base: position 883,731,876 of record NC_135233.1, read on the forward strand.
TTTGTTGTATCTGAAAGTTTCTGTATCTCAAACAACTTGGGTCTCCTCCTGCCACAGATTATAGCAATGTACGTTAACATGTGACTAGACAAAATTGGGTCAATTTACAACGAAATCCTGAGTAGTTCATGGAAACCTGGTCAATATGAACTGACCCTTTAAGTAGTTTCACACAGAAAATGCTATCTGTAGCGATTTAACCTTTTTCCTAAGATTGCCGTACACATCAGATTGCTTTTAGTCAAAGGTTCCTTTCAGGTCTAAGGGGTAAGGTTTCTCCTTGTGGAGACTGACAGACCAGCTCTGGCTTGTCAAGGTAAGGAGGCTTATTCGCCATGCAATGCTCCTCTTGGAAATTTAATATGCAAATTGCCTCTTCAGAGAAAAAGAGGACTTAAACTCTATAGTGCCACCTGTTGGAAGTAGCGATCCTACAAGTCACAATCAACCCTTTAACGAGTCGTGCAATATGACTTAGGATAAAAGCCAAATCAGTATCTCAATTCGCAGATGCAGTGTATCGGGCTGTTGGCCCTCGTCAGTGCGTAGCATGAGAACTGATTTGGCTAGGTGAGAGGCTCTGGACTGGGGTCTAAGGGGTAACGTTTCTCCTTGAAGAGAGTAACATACCAGCTCGTGCTTGTCAAGGTAAGGAGGCTTATTCGCCATGCAATGCTCCTCTGACGAGGGCGAACAGCCCAAAACACCGTGTGCGGACTATTGATTGCATCAAAAAAATGCATTACTGTCTATGGGAACGCATTGGTACCCAAGGACATGCGTACGCTTGTGCTTCAATACACATGCGTACTTCACGCTAATTATGTCCAGGAAATGTTGTTACCACCCCCAAAGCAAAGCTGATGAAAGGAATTGTGGAAACTGCAAGGCCATTACTTTCAAGACTCTGGATCTGACAACAACACTGGCTATGTAAGTATAGAACTTTTCAAAATGTCTGTCTCTCTCACTGCTGTCAGTACTTTGTACTATTTTTTTCTGTTCCTTTTAGACTGGTTGCCTCCTGTTGCTGCCGTCTCTCCTGGTGCTGGCATCTCTCCTGGTGCTGGCGCCTCTCCTGGTGCTGCCGTCTGTCCTGGTGCTGGCATCTGTCCTGGTGCTGCCGCCCTGGTGAGGACAACATTGGCTTTGTACAGTAAGTATAGATCCTTTTAAAATGTCTGTCTCTCTTAATTTTTTTTTCTGTTCCTTTAGACTGGTTGTCTCCTTATGCTGCCATCTCTCCTGGTGCTGGCGTCTCTCCTGGTGCTGCCATCTGTCCTGGTGCTGGCGTCTGTCCTGGTGCTGCCATCCTGGTGAGGAAAACACTGGCTATTTATATATATAATGATCTAAGGGTCACTTCCGTCTGTTTGTCTGTCGGTCATGGAAATCCCGCGTCCCTGATTGGTCGCGACCGCCAGGCGTCGACCAATCTGTGACCGGCACAGTCTGGCCGCAAATTTGCCCCTTCCTACTCTCTGTCAGTGCCCCCTCCAGTCAGCGCTCACACAGGGTTAATGGCTGCGTTACACCGCGTTATTCCGCGGTGTAACAAGGGTCCGTTAACGCTACTATTAACCCTGTGTGACCAACTTTTTTACTATTGATGCTGCCTATGCAGCATCAATAGTAAAAAGATCTCATGTTAAAAATAATAAACAAAATAAAAAAAATCATTATATTCTCACCTTCCGTCGCCTGTCCCGCTGCTCCTCGCGACGCTCCAGTCCATGCATTGCGGTCTCGCGAGATGATGACGTAGCGGTCTCGCGAGACCGCTACATCATCATCTCGCGAGACCGCAATGCATTCTTGGGACCGGAGCATCGCGAGGAGCATCAGTAAACGCCTGGGCTGGATCCGGGGGCCGACGGAAAGTGAGTATATAACTCTTTTTTATTTTAATTCTTTTTTTTAACAGGGATATGGTGCCCACATTGCTATATACTACGTGGGCTGTGTTAGATACTGCATGGGCTGTGTTATATGCTGCGTCTCTGTGCTATATACTACATGGCTGTGGTATATATTACGTGGCTGGGCAATATACTACATCGCTGTGCTCTATACTACGTGGCCTGTGTTATATACTGCATGGGCTGTGTTATATACTACATGGCTGTGCTATATACTACGTGGCTGTGGTATATATTATGTGGCTGGGCAATATACTACATCGCTGTGCTCTATACTATGTGGGCTGTGTTATATACTGCGTGAGCTGTGTTATATACTATGTGGCTGTGCTATATACTACATGGCTGTGGTATATATTATGTGGCTGGGCAATATACTACATCGCTGTGCTCTATACTACGTGGCCTGTGTTATATACTGCATGGGCTGTGCTATATACTACATGGTTGTGCTATATACTACGTGGCTGTGGTATATATTATGTGGCTGGGCAATATAATACATCGCTGTGCTCTATACTACGTGGCCTGTGTTATATACTGCGCGAGCTGTGTTATATACTATGTGGCTGTGCTATATACTACGTGGCTGTGGTATATATTACGTGGCTGGGCAATATACTACATCGCTGTGCTCTATACTACGTGGCCTGTGTTATATACTGCATGGGCTGTGTTATATACTACGTCTCTGTGTTATATACTACGTGGCTGTGCTATATACTTCGTGGCTGTGAAATATATTACGTCGCTGTGCAATATATTACATGGCTGGGCAATATACTACGTGTCTGTGCTAAATACTACGGGGCTGTGCTATATACTACGTGGCTGGGCAATATACTACGTGGGATGTGCTATATACTACGTGGGCTGTGTTATATACTACATGGGCTGTGTTTTATACTACATGGGCTGTATGCTACTTGGCTGTGCTATATTTCTCTGCTGTATCTGTGCATCATGAATCATGGTAAGTGTTAAAGAGGGGGTCCACTGAGATTCTTTCACCCTGGGCCCTCAAAAACCTGGAGCAGGCCCTGGCTTCACTGATTGTTCACTGCCGGGCGTGACCAATCAGCGACAGGTGCAGTCCGGCCGCGAATTGGCGCGGAATTTGAACCACGCTTCGCTAATTGGTCGCGCCCGGCCGGCCGAATCCTGTGTATAAATTGCATTATTCTGAAAACTTCATAAATAAACTACATACATATTCTAGAATACCCAATGCGTTAGAATCGGGCCACCATCTAGTGTAAGTATAAAACCTTTGAAACTGTCTGTCATAATTTTTTTTCTGTTCCTTTAGACTGGTTGTCTCTTGGTGCTGCCATCTCTCCTGATGCTGGCATCTGTCCTGGTGCTGGCGTCTGTCCTGGTGCTGCCATCCTGGTGAGGACAACACTGGCTATGTAAGTATAGAACCTTTGAAAATGACTGTCTGTCTTAGGCTGGTTTCACATTTGCGTTTTTTGCAGCTGCGTTTTAGCGCAAAAAAAGCATGCGTTTTCTCCCTATATTTAACATTAAAAACGCATGCTTTTTTTGTATGCGTTTTGCCGCGTTTGACGACGCATGCGTCTTTTCTATGCTTGCGTTTGTTTGCAGAAATGCAATATGTAGTAATTTCCAGAGGCATTTTTTTGCGGCAAAAAAACGCATGCTTTTTTTTGCGGCAAAAAAAGTATTGCTGTCTATGTAAACGCATGCGTTTTTAAGCACATGTGTTTGGTTGCGTTTTAAACGCATGCGTTTCAATAGAAAAAAACAAGAATACACACTGATAAGCCACCCCCAACCATCAAGGTGATAAAGGGATCCAAACCCTACCCCTAACCCTAACCCTGATAAGCCACCCCCCACCATCAAGGTGATAAAGGGATCCAAACCCTAACCCTAACCCTAACCCTAACCCTAACCCTAACCCTACCCCTAACCCTAACCCTAACCCTGATAAGCCACCCCCCACCATCAAGGTGATAAAGGGATCCAAACCCTAACCCTACCCCTAACCCTAACCCTGATAAGCCACCCCCCACCATCAAGGTGATAAAGGGATCCAAACCCTAACCCTAACCCTACCCCTAACCCTGATAAGCCATCCCCCACCATTAAGGTGATAAAGGGATCCAAACCCTAACCCTACCCCTACCCCTAACCCTAACCCTAGCTATTTCTAATTATAGTGGGTTTTCTAGATGATTTTGATGATTGGCAGCTGTCATTCACTTCTCAGCATGTCAAAACGCGTTTTTTTACCGCATGAAAAAACGCATGCGTCTAAAAAACGCGTTTGCACGCGTTTACATGCGTTTTTTTCACCACCTGCGTTTGCGTTTTAAACGCTGCGTTTTTAAACGCAAATGTGAAACTAGCCTTAATTTTTTTTTTTGTTCCTTTAGACTGGTTGTCTCCTGGTGCTGCCATCTCTCCTGGTGCTGCCATCTCTCCTGGTGCTGCCATCTGTCCCTGTACTGTGCTGACTGCTGTGTTGTTGGACTACTGCCTGTAATGTAAGTATTGGTGTCCATTTTTTTGGGGGGGCACATTGTGTTTGGCTCTTAACAAGTTTACATTTTGTTTTCTTTTGTTTTCTGTTAGTGTTTCACTTGACTGCTGCCTGCTCTTCAACTATGTGCTCAAGTGAAGAACTGACTGCTTCTCAGGGTGGACATGACACCGATTATGTAATCACATTTGCTATACTGATTGGTATGTATTGACTGGCAATGCTATACCTGTGTTAAATCATGTAATTTCTTTACAGGTACTTTCCACTGATGAAGAGCAGGAGCAGTCAAGTGGAAATGATTCTTCCCAGGGTCGTCGGGCTCATGTGTCTCAGGAGGAAAGATGTGGTGTAAGTATTCTTTTCATCAGAGTTGTAATTGATTTTTTTTTTTCATTTTTACTTAAAATTATTTTGTTTTATTGGATCTATAGGTTCCACAAGGGGAAGAAGCCAAACAGGACATTGAAAATTAACAACTAATTCACCTTAATAATAATAATCTTTATTTATATAGCGCCAACATATTCCGCAGCGCTCTACAAGAGCGAGTACAGTTGTGGGACACCCGTGATCATCAGCACTCCGTTGTTGTGATTCGACGACTCTGGGAAGAAGTGGCTAGATCACTGCTGCATGATTGGGACCGTGCCACGCCATGTACCAGAAATGATTTTGGTAAGTATTGCAATGTGGTGTGACGCGCCAGTGAAACTGTAAATGTAGGTGCATTGTTTTACAATTACCGTATTTTCCGGCGTATAAGATGACTGGGCGTATAAGACGACCCCCCAACTTTTCCAGTTAAAATATAAAATGTTCTTAAAAGTCGGGGGTCTTCTTATACGCCGTATGTCGTCTTATAGGGCCGGTGACTAATGTGACTTTTTTGGGGGGAGTGGTCCCGATGACGAAGAGGGGGCATCTCGGGAGACGAGATCTGAATCTGAGCATGCGCTGCCCCCAGCGGCCATTTTCCTGGAGGCCACCGCATCGCAGCAATGGAGCTGCTGGGGTCTCCGGGCTTTGAGGAAATGCCGGAGGAGCCCCGACTGACTCTGCACGAAGATACGCCTCCCCACAGTTCAGAGCCCCGACGCTGCACGAAGACACGCCGCCGCCCTACAGCACAGCACCCACGCGGCACAAAGAGGAGCAGCTGCCGCCGCTCCCAGCACAGAGACCCAACGCTGCAGCTACAATGACGTAATGGGGGATACTCCACTCACACTTTCCTGTGAGACACCCCCTCTTCGTCATTGGGACCACTCCCCCCCACCCACCATATATACATTGGTGTCTGCACCCGGCGTACAAGACGACACTCGGCGTATAAGACGACCCCCGACTTTTAAGAAGATTTTCAGGGGTTAAAAAGTAATCTTATACGCCGGAAAATACAGTAATTTTTTCCTTTTTTCCCCCTTCACAGTGAAGAGAAAAAGAGTGCATTGGCGCTCGAAGAAGGATCACCTCAACAAGGACATGAGACAGGAGAACAAGGATAAAATACCACCGCAGCCTTGCTTTTCTGAGGCCTGCACTTGCTACGCGAACGTGAGTATCTTTTGTGTTGTCTTACTATTATTTAAACTATTTTTGTTTTTTACTAATATTTTTATTTGATTTTCACCACAGAACATGGTGCAGCACCACACAAACAGGATCTTCCTCTGTTAGAGCGGCCCCTCATCGACCAGCCAATGAACAGGCACAATCCTAATCATCCACCAGCGATGTAGCAACCTGTCAGGCCTCACAGGCTGAGGAACAGGCAGCCACGGGTCCATCAGGTTTTCCCTCTCCCAGCCCACTGCTGCTGCTTTTGTTGGGTTTTCTTGTCAGCAGAAGAGGGCCTGGGAGAGGTCACTCATGCCCGAGTTTAAGCACTTAAGCTCGGTCTTCCAGGATGGAATTAAGGTGCTTGGTGATAGACTGAACAGTGGGTTCACCCATGTCAACAAACGCCTTGATCGCCTGGAAGCCAACCTTGAGACCGGCGCAACATTTTTTTCCTTCAATAGAGCGGGAAGAGTCAGAAAACCTTACGTCTCAATTCCAGATCAACGTCATACAGGCCTGCCAGGCTGCTTACAGCCAAGTATTGCAGCAGCAGCAATCCCAAAGCTACAATCCACAGGTCAGAGGATGTTACCAGCCTACCTACAGCACTGAACTATCCTCCACCGCCACCGCCTCCAGTTCACAGATCCACCACGCTGCTGACTTCATCATCCCTGCAGCCAGCAGCATCCACCATGTTCCCAAGTTCAGCACCCCTGCAGCTGCAGCATCCACCACGCTCCCAAGTTCAGCACCCCTGGAGCCGGCAGCATCCACCATGCTCCCAAGTTCAGCACCCCTGCAGCTGACAGCATCCACCACGCTCCCAAGTTCAGCACCTCTGCAGCCGGCAGCATCCACCACTACTTTCCCAAGTTCAGCACCCTTGCAGCCAGCAGCATCCACCACGCTGCCCAGTGCAGCACCACACCAGAAGACTGCTACAGAGGCCACCACTCTCACTCGGCCAAGAAAGCAAAGGTCCAAAACTAAACACATTCCCACAGGACAAAGACCCGGAGGCAAAAAACACTGCCAAAATTGGACCCACCACCTCCACTCTCATGTACTAATGTGTCTCTGTTGTCAAATGTGACACTACCTTACCTTGCGTCTGTCCTTTCCAGTTTGTCTACCTATTCCAATGATTCCATCCATGATCCAATCCTTCAATTTGATGCCCCTACCCCTGTAACCCCTTCCTCATCAACTACCACCCAATCCTCACAGTTCCACACCCCCAAGGTCAACCCATCTCACCCTCAGATAGACCCGATCCTAAAACCAATTATTTTTTTGTTAAATAAATGTTAATTTTCTTTGCACAATATCTGTGTTTTCTTTGTCTCTTTAAGCGCCACCACCGCAAACACACACATGTGTGTATTGTATTGTTGAGGGAACATGTAAAGGGTGTTTTACTATGGGGATTTTATTATTTAATTCAGCAAACATTTCAGGTACATTTAAACATTACAGGTACATTTAAACATTACAGGTACATTTTTACATTACAGGTACATATTTAGCAGTTTAAACCATTCCGTCTTGCCATGCCACATGTCCATTATCAGAAATAAAGTATGCAGCAAACATATCCCTCATCTGGTCAACTTCCACTGTAGTCCTCAGAGGGTGATCTTGGTAATCATGCAATGTAACAGGTTCCTCAGGTTCTAAGTTAGGTCGCTCTTTTGCCAGGATGTAATTGTGCATAACAACACATGCTTTCACAACCCCATCAATTGTCTCAATTTTTAGATTGATTGGTGTTCCCAAAATGTGCCATTTAGATACCAGCAAGCCAAAGGCACACTCCACAGTTCTTCGTGCCCTTGTCAGTCGGTAGTTGAAAATACGTTTGGTGTGATTCAAGTCCCAACTTGAGTTTGGTTTTATGAGGTTGTCAGACATTTGAAAGGCCTCACAACAAATGGCATTGGTGGGCCTTCAGTGTTGAGAAGAGGTCATGGCTGTGGAAAATTGAAATTATAATGATACAAATGTTGGGCCATGTCAGAGTTTTTGAAAGTCTAAGAGTCATTTTCTCATCCAAATGAGCCAACGTCCACGGCAACAAATCGACATTCAATGTCTGCAATCACCATGAGAACAATAGAAAAGTATTTTTTGTAACTAAAATACTCGGTTCCACTTCCAGCAGGTTTCATAATCCGAATGTGTTTGCTGTCAACAGCCCCCACACAGTTAAAAAAATTACAAATGTCCTGGAATTTTTCAGCATTTTCAAGCAAAAGTTCAGTTGTGGGTTGGGGGAGGAATTCTTGACGCAGAACGTCACATAAACCCTGCAGGTGTCTCCAACAATCCCAGAAAGGGTGGATACTCTAACCGGAACTGGAAATGGAGAGTTGATAAGGTCTCTCAGGTAGCCAGGAATCTGTCGAACAGAAAATGGAAATAAAAAATTTAATACATGGGTTTTCTAACAATAATACTATGAACATGTGTTTCTTTTTCACAATTACGTACCTCAGGGTACCAACAGACGTTCCTCAGCAGGAATTGCTCTACGGTGTTGTGTGTCATGCCTGGTAATGAATCCTCGGACACGTTGCAGCAAGTAATTGAAACTTCGTTCAGACATCCTCGTGTAGTCAAAAAACTTCTGAGCTCAGTGTATAACGAGTGGCAGGCTCCACGGCTCTCTCGGAGTTCAAGGATGGGGTGTAGCCAGTAGTCTTCTTCTTTCTTCTTGGCAAGCAAAAGCAAAGGCAACAGCCAATTTCAATTGTAAATTCAGATTAGCATAGAAGCTCTCCATGTCAAGATCCATCTTGCAGCTGGATACAGCCTCCAAAGACGAGGATTTCCCAAGTGCAGTTTGTCTATTTATAGAAATCCCATGAGACACACCAATTGGGTGTCTGATGTCAAGAAAAAGCTACTGGGAAACATTGGAAATATCAAACGCATGCGCATAAACAATGCAAACTCATGCAAAAACGCATGCAAATGCATGCACACGCAGCGTTTTTTTGCCGTCATGTGTAAGATGATGCAGATAAAGAACACTGCATATGATACGCTGCGGACTTAAACACTAGAGCACCTTTATATACATGACATTAGTTTGGGGTATAAAACCCTAATGACAGGTTCTGTTTAATAATCATTAAATAAGATGAGAAAATACGCTGCAATTTCAGGCATACAGTAAAAAAAGGACTTCTGTTTTTTTCTGGTTTTAATCTGATACAGTGTAATTTGTAAAATCAGGTTTCCTGGTAATGTTATTTCTCATGTTTCTATAAACTCAATTAGAAAATGTAATTTGATGGGTAATTCAGTGACTATAAAAATAGTTGTAATCTTTGTGTATAGCACATATGGGTCTCACTTAACACATAACAATTTGACTGCTATGGTTAAAATTGACCTATTTGTTCTTTTTCTATAACTGTACTTTTGAGGTAGAAAAATATTGGAAAAATATGCAGTAGAAACCATTACTATTCTAAGATAGAACATACACAAATAGTATATAATTTAGCAATGGTAAAAAAGAAACAATTGGAAAAATTCTGATGTTTTTACATTTCACCTGTCTAGATTAAAGTGTTCCATAAATAATAGATAGATGTTGGTTGTACAATTGTTCGATCAATCGTTCAACTGGCATCTATCTATCCTGAATCCTCCATACACAGGAGTACTCACTCTGCCAGGGGCTTATCTCACCAAGGACAAAATGATCGGCAGATCGAAATCGGATATGTCGGCTCCCTATCTCCCTCAACATTATCTGTCAGGGGAAACACAGGATGTATCAGTTGGGATATTTTTGTACAAGCAAACAAGTTCATTTTCTCTGTAATGCTATGTTTCCACTTGTCTTAAAGTCCACAACCCATCTCTGTTATTAGTTTAGTAGGTATAAACCTTCATATAGCATACATACAGTCAGAAAATGTGGAATAAATTCCTCGATTTTGGCTCTAAATATGTCTTATCGATAGTCTGCCGTATATTGTGTTGTATCTCAGTATACTCAGCTTTAGTAGCACTAAACTGTAGTGTCAAATGAATTAAAAACAGTTTCTAGAAAATGAAACGTTTTGAGCATTAGAACATTCGGTCAACTTCATACTCTCGGTATAATAAGAGAGAGAGCGCACACAAATATCTGTGTCCATAACAGTGATGCTTATTGTGCTGAAGAAAAAATAATTATAATGCATGACACAGCAAACAACATGAGTTCATTGTAAGACATGACAATTACTATTAGTGTCAATGGGCGGTCGGACCCAACTGTGGCACTTAATACATCTTTCCCACTGAGTACAAAAATTCCTCTATCTCAGCTCTAGTAGCTTTTCAATTATAAATGAAAACTTCTGGAAATGTCATTCTGCTTCCTGTAAAGCTTTTAAAATAATCCATAGAGGTGAAATCACATTTCAGTAGATGATCAGACATTGTAAATGGCTGTATTAAGTTGGGTATTACACGGCCGGCATCTGGACTGCTAGCATGAAGTTAACCAAAAGTTGATTAACAAGTTTTTCTCAACTTAAATGTATTAAAGTACTAACATTTATGTCATGGTAGCTTGAGGATGAGCCGCAAAAAGAAATATAAGAGTCAGATCTTGGGGTAGTGCATCTGTGTAAAACTATGGTATGGCTTACTTTAGCTCAGGTTCTGCTTGCATACTCTGCAAAATTAAGAGGTTATTATTATCTTCAAGCTGAAGTTCCAAAAATATTTAACTGTTCTCACCCTCCCTACACACATACACACACTTGTGAAAAGACCGAATTTCTGACTGCAATTAATGTGCCATAAAAGGCCAGGTTGGAGAATTTCCTGTTCAATGCCACATGCACCTATGTCATCCCAGAATTGGCCATCAGGAGAGGAAACCACAGTAGATCTGCACGTCCATGCTCTGCTAGAGAACTGAGCTATAGAGACAAATTTGCAGGCAATAAAATGGTGAGAGAATTTACAATAGCGCTCAATAAAACCAGAACTTACACAATTTTACCGTCCCTCATTTTATCTTATTTTTATAGTCCGGATGATGTGTTTCGACCACTTGGTCCTCCTGACCTTGCTGATGAATTTCAAGTTGATTTTATCATTATGACTGGATAAAACTTTTTAGCTATAAGGTGTGTCCTTCCAGTCAACATCATAAGTAGGGATATGAACCACCAGTATGCCTCATAAAAGCTGTTTGCATATGTACAATCTGTAACGATATAAGTAACATTTTTATCATATACATTTTCCAGATAATATGATGTATAACAGTTACTGATGTTGCATAAGCACCATGAGACAAGGAGCACGACAATGAACTGAAAGATTTAAAGGACTTCAACCTGCTTGGATCAATGGTGACTCAAGATGCAGCAACAACAAAGGAAGTCAATAGGATTGTGAGATCTTGAGGGCAGGGTCCTCTCTCCTTATGTACCAGTCCTGACTTGTATTGATTAAGATTATTGTACTTGTCTTTTATAATGTATATGTGGCACCCCAGGAGATCGGGTACCACAGTAGTGCTGCCTTCCTCTCGGGGAGGGTAGTGCTATGCCTGGAGACAAGAAGGATCCCTTTGGCAGGTTGTCCCACGCACAACACATTCTAACTCTAGGCCAGGAGGAGGAGCTCAAAACCCTGTTTTAGGGGGGCTTCCCTGAGATATAGAGGTCCTGGTCTGGAGGAGGAGTCAAGTCAGTCTGAGAGTGAAGAGAGACAGGAAAGGAGCAGAGGAGTGATTGAGGGCTCAAGGAGGATGCAAGTGGGCCTCCTAGAGCCAAAGCACAGAACCCGGGCGCCCGAGGTTGTGGATAACTGCAAGGTTCACACCAGAACCGGAGGGCATATGACTATACATAAACTGCCCTTATAACACCTGAGGTACAGCAGCAGTTAAAGCCTGGAGCCACCCTGTCAGAGACCTCAAGAAAATGGCTCAAGCTGCCTACCATGCAGGTACTGTCCCAGGACAGGAGAGAAAGGAGTATCTTGCCAGCAAACTACAGGGAGCAAGGGACCAGAAAAGCAGCGCATAGTGGAAGGCTCCCAACCTGACCAGCCAAGGGGATTTCTGGGCTGCCTGGACTCCTTCTGTACCTGTTGCCGGTACCCTGGACTGTGGCCTGCTACCACCAGTAAACCAGGTAAAGACTGCAACCCTGTGTCTCCCATTATTTACCGGAAACACATCATCCCTGCCGTACACCTTGGGAGCCCTGGGGACCCCGCTTCACCTGTGGGAAGCGTCACCATCTTGCTGCCACTACATCACCCTAGAGGACCCCTTTAAGCAGCGTCGGTCCCTAATGACCGAGAACCACAGGTGGCATCACAAAAATAGACTTTCACAATTCCCTTAAAAGACCTTTCCCCTTTAATTGAGTCCCAGGACCACGGACCAGATCTCAGCCACCGTGACATCCCCTTTAAGTGCAACCGGACCCGGTACCGAGTATCCCCATTGCACTGGTGGGCGACTCAACTTTGGTGTCACGAACAGGATTTCGTGCCCTGCCATCGCCAGGTACTGTGTGCCAGAGACTGACAGTTTGTTTGCAAACCACCATTGCCGCGCCGCATGGAGCACGAGGGGAAGAAGGAGGCATACCTTCATGGGCCGAGCCGGCTGAAAAGAGTGCGAAGAAGGAAACAGGTGCCGCACTGCCAGAGGAACACCACAAGTGAGGACGCCGTGCAGCAGAGACGGAAGTGAAGACACTGTGCAGGGGCCCTGGATGGAGGACCAGGAGAAGCATCCGACCGCACGCAGAGGAACCGCTGCAGACCGTGCACCGGAGGAACCGCTGCAGACTCCAGAGGAGAGACGCAAGCCCCTACAAGGTTAGCAAGGGGGAAAAGCCATGTCTTAGCTGGGAGGAGCATTGGCGGTGGTCGCAGCCGCAGACCCCATGGTACTCCAAGGCCCCACAGCGGATGCAGTCGCAGGCCCTATTCTGCCACCAGGCCCCTCAGGGCCCACAGCTTCTACAAGCCGGCTGGACTCCACCACAGCTACAGCGCCCATAATGCCGCTATCCATGCCCTATATACCTGGAGCAGCCTGGCTTCCACAATAATCCGGGGAGTCCCTTACCCTCAGTGACTTTAAGGAAAGGCTCTGCAGCCTATTTGAAATATATTCTCTGACAGAGCACCAAAAAGTCAGTATTCTAACTGGCCAACTAATTTGCGCCGCCCTAAGTGAAGTAAAATCCTGGCCAGATATGGAAAAAGGAACTGTGCAGCAGATATTTGCTAGACTTAAAAGCACCTTTGACACCCGCACTGTTGCAGAAATCAAAATGAAGTTTTCGGGTGAAAGCAAAGAACACAGGATAGCATACGGGACTATGCCCTTAATCTGCAAGAGGCACTGCGGGCCATCAAACAGGTTGACCCCAACAGCATACAGGATGGGGATAAGCTCTTAAAGGGCCACTGTCACCCCCTCCAGCCGTTATAAACTAAAAGAGCCACCTTGTGCAGCAGTAATGCTGCAGTCTAACAAGGTGGCTCTTTTAGTTTTTGATTCATTTATTACCTCAATAAAGCGTTTTAAAAATTGGCCACACATACCAGATATTGTACCAGGAGGCGGTCCGAAGCGTCCTGTATGAATCCCCCAACTGCCGTCACTCTTCTCTTCAGGGCCGATGGTACCCACCCCCTTCGCGTTATTGCTTCTTAAATCCGGCGCCTGCGCTGTGCGTGCCTGCCTGGGGCCTGCGCAGTGTTCTTTGTCAGTCACATCTCAGATGCCGGGTGCCTGACTGCGCCCTGTTACTGAATCCCCGCCCCGCACTGTGTTATTCATTATGCACAGTGCGGGGCTGGGGTTCCTGGGAAGGCGGGGGGAGCGTCAGAGATGGGAGAGCGTCCGAGATGGGGGAGCGCCTGAACAGTGCATTGCGCATGCCCAGGAATGCCAGCCCCGCACTGTGCATAATGAATAACACAGTGCGGGGCGGCGATTCAGTAACAGGGCCGCCGCACTGCCCGCACAGGCGCAGTCAGGCACCCGGCATCTGAGATGTATAAGGATTTGTTTAGCCAAGCTGGTATCTCTGGAGATGCAGATATACCCTCCATATCTTTAGTTAGCTGTGGAGTTTTTGTATTTTCTGTGGTGGATATTTTCTAGTGTTTTAATACTGACCGCATAGTACTCTGTCCTATCCTTTCTATTTAGCTAGAAGTGGCCTCCTTTGCTAAATTCTGATTTCAGTCTGTGTATGTTTTTCCCCTCTCCTCTCAGTCAATATTTGTGGGGGGCTGCCTATCCTATGGGAATTTTCTCTGAGGCAAGATAGTTTTTCCTTTTCTATCTTTAGGGGTGATTAGTCCTCCGGCTGTGTCGAGATGTCCAGGGAGTGCTAGGTACATTCCACGGCTACTTCTAGTTGCGGTGTTAAGTTCAGGGTCTGCGGTCAGTACAGGTACCACCTTCTCCAGAGTACGTCTCATGCTGCTCTTAGGCCACCAGATCATAACAGATGACCCATCCACAGGACTACGCCTCCAGGTGCAGGAACTGACTAAAAGCATAGCTGCACTAGCCTGGACCGTGCAGTCCCTGCAGGAATCCCCAAAGGAGAAGATCAAGCTGGTTTCCAGACCGGAGGATGTCCCCTGGCAATGACAGAAGAGGATCCTGCCGACCAGAGGAAGAGACGGCGACCGCTGTCATCAAGACAGACAACCCATCTGCCGCCGCTGCAACCAGGCAGGACACATCACAAGGTACTGCCATTTAAAGAAGCGACCCCTGGGGCAGAGGGCCAGACCCCCCAGGAGTAGGATGACCAGGCCCACGAAATTGGCGAGCCAAGTACGTCGGAGGATGACTGATCCTCCCTATTGTGAACGACAGCATCCCGATCAACACTTTATTGGACACCGGCTCTCAGGTGATGACTATGCCTTACATTCTCTATAAACGGTATTGGGCTGACACAGACATTACACGTGGCCCAGATAGTGATTTAACAATAGTAGCCAGTAATGGTCAACCTTTGCCACAGGTGGGGTACAAGGAGGTTACCATTAAAGTGGGGTGGGTAGAATTGAAGGCCCAAGGACTGGTGATTGTTGGTATTGACCGACGTGAATGTAACCCCATGATGACCATAGGTACTAATGTCATAGAAAATTGTCTTGCAGAGGTTAATGTCTTGTTACAACAGGTGGCCGAAACTGCTGGTTCCAGTGAGCAATGTGTCCTGCAAAAAGAAATCAGAGCCCTGATGCAGAGACAACAGGTAGAATTGTCTGGTGGAGAAATTGGTCGTGTCACAGTGAGTGATCCGATCCCCATTGCAATACCCTCCAGGAGTGAAATTTTGATATGGTGTTGGGCAGCAATAGGCCTCAGAGGTAGAGATTACCAGGCCCTGGTAGAACCCGTATATTCAGATAGTAGGCCCACAATCCTGACAGCCAGAGAGGTGGTTGATGTCCGCAAGGGGGGCATACCAGTACGTGTTCTTAACTGTGGAGAGAAAGAGGTCAACCTAACCAGATATGCCACACTTGCCAAACTGTTTACTGTTGATAATAATGAAACACAGGCAACAGAACCCTTGGTCATGTCCAATAAGGCGGAGGACAATGGCTCTGTAGGACAGTTAGAGGATTGGTGCCAGAAGTTACACGTGGGCACAGATTCTACCCCATCACACCAGAAACATGTGGCTTACCGGGTGGTCCACGAGTATGAGCGGGTATTCAGCAAACACTCACTAGATTTTGGGCAGGTAAAAGGGATTCAACATCATATCCCCATGGGAGGTCATCCGCCCATTAAGGAGAGGTACCTGCCTGTACCTCCAGCTCATTACCAGTGTGCCGAAAGTATGTTACGAGAGATGAAGGAGGCTGGGGTAATCAGAGATAGTTGTAGCCCCTGGGGCGCTCTACTAGTCCTCGTCAGGAAAAAGAGAATGTGTGTTGATTATAGGCAGATAAACCGCAATACACACAAAGATGCATACCCGTTTCCCAGAATAGAAGAGTCATTAGCTGCTTTAAAATCTGCTAACTACTTTTCCACCTTGGATCTCACCAGTGAGTACTGGCAAGTTCTCGTGGCAGAGGCGGATAAGGAAAAGACGGCCTTCACAACACCGATGGGTCTCTCTGAATTCAACTACATGCCGTTCGGATTGTGTAACGCACCAGGAACATTTCAGAAGATGATGGAGTGCTGTCTCGGCACAAGAATTTCAAAACCGTCTTGTTGTACCTGGACGATGTCATCGTCTTCTCCAAGACTTATGAGGACCACCTGAAGCATCTGGCCGAGGTGTTCGAAGCTCTGTCTAACTTTGGCCTGAAGGTAAAACCATCCAAATGCCATCTGTGAAAGGCCAAAGTGCAGTACCTGGGCCATGTGGTAAGCGCCGAAGGAGTGGCACCAGACCCTTAGAAGGTCACTGTGATCAGGGACTGGCCAAAGCCCAACAACATCCATGAAGTCTGGCAGTTCCTCGGGTTGGTAGGCTACTACAGAAGATTTATCAAAGACTTCACTAAGATAGCCGCACCACTGCAAGACCTGTTAGTGGGCCAATCCAAGAAAACCAAGGGTAAAAATACCCCGCTTGACTGGAACGACAGGCTGGAGGGATCCTTCACTTGGCTGAAGTTGGCTCTCACGGGAGATGAGGTACTGGCCTACCCTGAATATGACCAACCTTTTGTGCTGTACACGGACGCCAGCAACGTGGGACTGGGAGCTGTGTTGTCCCAGGTACAGAAAGGAAAGGAAAGAGTAATTGCCTATGCCAGCAGGAAGCTTCGTCCCACTGAAAGGAACCCTGAAAACTACAGGACACTTCGGATGGAAGAAGTTAGAGATCCTACTCCGTGGAAGGTTCTACTGGATTGGCATGAGAAAAGCCATTGAAAAGTGGTGCCGAGAGTGTGGCCCATGCAACATGTGCAGAAAGGACCATGACAGCCAGAGGGCTCCCCTACAGCCCATAGTCACAAAACAGCCACTTGAACTGGTGGCCTTAGACCACGTGAAGCTAACTCCAATCCGGTCAGGCTATGTAGGTGCTTTGACCATTGTGGACCATTACTTCAGATTTCTGGTAGTCGTGCCTATCAAGGACCAGACAGTGAAGACGGCAGCCAAAGCCTTCCATCAACACTTTTGTTGACCACACGGATACCCTGATAAGGTAGTCACCGACCAAGGCCCAGCCTTTGAAGCAGAAGTGTTTCAAGAGTTCTGCAACCTGTACGGATGTAAGAACATCAGAACAACACCGTACCAAAAACAAATGGCATATGTGAAAAGATGAATCAAATAGTAATTGACTTTCTAAAGACCTTGCCTTTGTACGAAAGAAACTTATGGCCAGAGAAGTTGCCAGACCTGGTGGATTTGTACAATCACATCCCAGTGAATTCCACCAACTGCACTCCAGCCTACCTGATGAGAGGAAAATCTAGCAAATTACCTGTTGATCTAGACATGGGAGTTCTAACACCAGAAACTACCTCACCATATGCAGATTGGATTACTGAGCGACAACAGAAATACCGCCAAGTACAAGAGTGTGTAGAAAGAAGCTTGTCCCAGGCGAGACCAAAGGAAGAGAGAAACTACAATCAATGTGCCCCTGCAATTCCCTTGTCACCAGGTGAACAAGTGCTAAAGCGTAAAAGGAGAATGCACAAACTCGATGACCAGTGGGAAGCAGAACCATATACTATCTTATCATCAAACTTTGACAATACTAAAGTCTGTCTTATAAGCAAAGATGAAGGAGAAACTTCAACTGCGGTATCAAGGGATCACCTTAAAGTGTGCCCTGCTAAACTGAGAGACAAAGAAAAAGATCCAAGTACTACTCAACCCATGGTAGAAGAAAAGAAAATCCATACTGTTCTTGGAGATTTTCCGCAGTCTTGGACTCAAGTACATCAAGCCATTGGGATACCTGTTTTGACTTTTCCCCAGTTGGAAATACCAACACAAAATGAGACTCTAGACCAGCAGACGTCACACCAGCAGTGGAACACGAGAATCCACCCTCTGCTATCAGTGAATCTGTCAGACCTATGGTGAATCTAAGAAGTCGCAGACAGTTGCCTAGCTTAATAATAAGATGCAGGCCTACAAGTAGCACAGACACTAGTGGGTACACAACAGCAACAGCAGACATGTTAGACCAGGGAATGCGTAGGTCTACTCGAAGCACCATAGGTCAAATCCCAGCCCATTATAGGGACTAGTAAAAAAGTCAATATTTGCTGTTACCTGAGTAAAAATGTTTGACTATGTTTATTGCAGGTTTAAAAAATGGACAATAGGGTAATGGACAGTGAATTGCCCAAAAACTGTCTTTGTACATAGTTGGCACCCTCAAGGTGCACCCTGGTTCTACCCACTTTGCTGGTGTGGGTAGGGCCTTGTTTCTTAGCAGACCTGAAGCAGAAAACCATCTGGTGCGGCCAAACCCCGGGTCTGGATATGCTTTGTAGCCCGCCCAAGACATACGTTGGGGGTTTATGATGGGTCCCTCCCTTCGGTACCCCTTGTATATAGACAAGGACATTCTGGTATAAGGCCAGATGTACTCTTATAAACTTTATTTGCAACTTTCAAGCCAAAAGTGCCTCCCGTAGGGAAGACAAAGTTCTTGTGCCCTGTTTAATGTTGTTCAAAATGTTTTTTGCATCTTATCTAACCTGTTCTTTATGTTTCCTTTTCCCAGTCCAGGAGTACTGGATTAAATAGGGGGGAATGTGGCACGACAGGAGTTCGGGTACCACAGTAGTGCTGCCTTCCTCTCGGGGAGGGTAGTGCTATGCCTGGAGACAATCCCGCACACAACACATTCTAACTCCAGGCCAGGAGGGGGAGCTCAAAACCCTGTTTTAGGGGGGCTTGTCTGAGATATATAGATCCTGGTCTGGAGGAGGAGTCAAGTCAGTCTGAGAGTGAAGAGAGACAGGAAAGGAGCAGAGAAGTGATTGAGGGCTCAAGGAGGCTGTGATTGGGCCCCCTAGGAGCCACAGTGCTGAAACTGGGCACCGGGAGCCCGAGGTTGTGGATAACTGCAAGATCCATAGCAGAACCGGAGGGAATAGGACTATATGTAAACTGCCCGTACAACACCTGAGGCACAGCAGCAGTTAGAGCCTGAAGCCACCCTGTCAGAGACCCCAAGAAAATGGCTCAAGCTGCCTACCATGCAGGTACTGTCCCAGGACAGGAGAGAAAGGAGTACCTTGCCAGCAAACTACAGGGAGCAAGGGACCAGAAAAGCAGCACATAGTGGAAGGCTCCCAACCTGACCTGCCAGGGGGATTTCTGCTTGTTTCTGGGCTGCCTGGACTCCTTCTGTACCTGTTGCTTGTACCCTGGACTGTGGCCTGCTACCACCAGTAAACCAGGTAAAGACTGCAACCCTGTGTCTCCCGTTATTTACCGGCAACACATCATTCCTGCCGTTCATCATGGGAGCTCTGGGGACTCCGCTTCACCTGTGGGAAACGTCACCAATTTGCTGCCACAACATCACCCCAGAGGACCCCTTTAAGCAGCGTCGGTCCCTATTGACCGAGAACCACAGGTGGTGTCACGAAAATAGACTTTCACAATTCCCTTAGAAGACCTTTCCCCTTTAACCTCTTTCTACCATTGGAAGTACTATTCCGTCCATGTGGGGTGAGCCCTACTTCCCAAGGACGGAATAGTACGTCCAGCGAGATCAGCTGCGCTCACGGGGGGGGGGAGCGCGGCGGATCGCGGCCGGGTGTCAGCTGACTATCACAGCTCACATCCAGCACTATGTGCCAGGAGCGGTCACAGACCGCTCCTGACACATTAACCCCTGGCACACTGCGATCAAAGATGATCACAGCTTCCGGCGGCATAGGGAAGCATCGCGCAGGGAGGGGGCTCCCTGTGTGCTTGCCTGAGACCCTCGGAGCAACATGATGTGATCGCGTTGCTCCGAGGGTCTCCTACCTCCTTCTCCCTGCAGGCCCAAGATCCAAAATGGCCGCGGGGCTGCATCCGGGTCCTGCAGGGAGGTGGCTTACTAGCGCCTGCTCAGAGCAGGCGCTGGTAAGCCTGCAGCCCTGCCTGTCAGATCGCTGATCTGACACAGTGCTGTGCAAAGTGTCAGATCAGCGATCTGACCCTATAGTATCATGTCCCCCCCGGGACAATGCAAAAAAGTGAAAAAAAAAATCACATGTGTAAAAAAAATAAAATAAATTCCTAAATATAGAAAAAAAAATTGTTCCAATAAATACATTACTTTATCTAAATAAAAAAACAAAACAATAAAAGTACACATATTTAGTATCGCCGCATCCGTAACGACCCCACCTATAAAACTGTCCCACTAGATAACACCTTCAGTGAACACTGTCACGAAAAAAAAAAAAAAAACGAGGCAAAAAACAACGCTTTATTATCATACCGCCGAACAAAAAATGGAATAACACGCAATCAAAAAAATATATAAATATCCATGGTACTGCTGAAAACGTCATCTTGTCCCGCAAAAAATGAGCCACCATACAGCGTCATCAGCGAAAAAATAAAAAAGTTATAGTCCTCAGAATAAAGCGATACAAAAATAATTATTTTTTATATAAAATAGTTTTTATCGTATAAAAGCGCCAAAACATAAAAAAATGATATAAATGAGGTATCGCTGTAATCGTACTGACCCGAATAATAAAACAGCTTTATCAATTTTACCAAACGTGGAACGGTATAAACGCCCTCCCCCCCCAAAAAAAAGAAATTCACGAATAGCTGTTTTTTGGTCATTCTGCCTCACAAAAATCGGAATAAAAAGCGATCAAAAAATGTCATGGACCTCACATGACTCTGTGGACCAAAATATGGAAAAATTATAGCTCTCAAAATGGGGAGACGCAAAAACAATTTTTGCAATAAAAAGCGTCTTTTAGTGTGTGACAGCTGCCAATCATAAAAATCTGCTAAAATACCCACTATAAATAGTAAATCAAACCCTTCATTACCCCCTTAGTTAGGGAAAAATAATAAAATAAAAAAAAATTATTTCCATTTTCCCATTAGGGTTAGGGTTAGGGTTAGGGTTAGGGCTGGGGCTAAAGTTAGGGTTAAAGTTGGGGCTAGGGTTAGGGTTGGGGCTAGGGTTAGGGTTGGAGCTAGGTTTAGGGTGGGGACAAGGGCTAGGGCTAGGGTTAGGGTTGGGGCTAGGGTTAGGGCTACAGTTAGGGTTGAAGCTAAAGTTAGGGTTAGGGTTGGGGCTAAAGTTAGGGTTAGGGTTTGGATTACATTTACGGTTGGGAATAGGGTTGGGATTAGGGTTAGGGGTTTGTCAGGGTTAGGGGTGTGGTTAGGGTTACCATTGAGATTAGGGTTAGGGGTGTGTTTGGATTAGGGTTTCAGTTATAATTGAGGGGTTTCCACTGTTTAGGCACATCAGGGGCTCTCCAAACGCGACATGGCGTCCGATCTCAATTCCAGCCAATTCTGCATTGAAAAAGTGAAACAGTGCTCCTTCCCTTCCGAGCTATCCCGTGCGCCCAAACAGGGGTTTACTCCAACATATGGGGTATCAGCGTTCTCTGGACACATTGGACAACAACTTTTGGGGTCCAATTACTCCTGTTACTCTTGGGAAAATACAAAACTGGGGGCTAAAAAATAATTTTTGTGGAAAAAAAAGAATTTTTTATTTTCACGGCTCTGCGTTATAAACTGTAGTGAAACACTTGGGGGTTCAAAGTTCTCACAACACATCTAGATGAGTTCCTTAGGGGTCTACTTTCCAAAATGGTGTCACTTGTGAGGAGTTTCAATGTTTAGGTACATCAGTGGCTCTCCAAACGCAACATGGCGTCCCATCTCAATTTCTGTCAATTTTGCATTGAAAAGTAAAACAGTGCTCCTTCCCTTCCGAGCTCTCCCATGCGCCAAAACAGTGGTTTACCCCCACATATGGGGTATCAGCTTACTCAGGACAAATTGTACAACAACTTTTGGGGTCCAATTACTTCTCTTACCCTTGGGATAATAAAAAATTGGAGGGCGAAAATATCATTTTTGTGAAAAAATATGATTTTTTATTTTTACGGCTCGGCATTATAAACTTCTGTGAATCACTTAATGGGTCAAAGTGCTCACTACTAGGGTTGAGCGACTTTTATTTTTATAGGATTGGGTCGGGTTTCACGAAACCCGACTTTCTCAAAAGTCGGGTCGAGTGAAATCGGCCGATCCTATAAAAAAGTCAGGGTCGGGGTCGGCCGAAACACGAAACCCAATGCAGTGCAATGGGATACTATGGTTCCCAGGGTCTGAAGGAGAGGAAACTCTCCTTCAGGCCCTGGGATCCATATTAATGTGTAAAATAAAGAATCAAAATAAAAAATATTGATATACTCACCCTCGGACGCGCCCTGGTACTAACCGTCAGCCTTCCTACCTAAGAATGAGAGCGTGAATGACCTGTGGTGACGTCACGGCTTGTGATTGGTCGCGAGCGGTCACATGGACAAGCCGCGACGTCATCTAAGGTCCTTCACGCGCTCATTCTTAGGAAGGAAGGCTGCCGGAAAGAAGCAGGGCGCGTCCGAGGATGAGTATATACCTAATAGGAATATACTCATCCTCGGACGCGCCCTGCTTCTTTCCGGCAGCCTTCCTTCCTAAGAATGAGCGCGTGAAGGACCTTAGATGACGTCGCGGCTTGTCCATGTGACCGCTCGCGACCAATCACAAGCCGCGACGTCACCGCAGGTCATTCACGCGCTCATTCTTAGGTAGGAAGCCTGCCGGTTAGTACCAGGGCGTGTCCGAGGGTGAGTATATCAATATTTTTTATTTTGATTCTTTATTTTACACTTAAATATGGATTCCGATACCGATTCCCGATATCGCAAACATATCGGAACTCGGTATCGGAATTCCGATACCAGATTCAGAAGATCGCCGACCTCATGGCCGACCCCACACAGGGGTCGGGTCGGGTTTCATGAAACCCGACTTTGCCAAAAGTCGGCGACTTCTTAAAATGGCCGACCCGTTTCGCTCAACCCTACTCACTACACATCTAGATAAGTTCCTTAGGGGGTCTACTTTCCAAAATGGTGTCACTTGTGGGGGGTTTCATTGTTTAGGTACATCAGTGGCTCTGCAAACGCAACATGGCGTCCCATCTCAATTCCTGTCAATTTTGCATTGAAAAGTCAAATGGCGCTCCTTCCCTTCTGAGCTCTCACATGCATCCAAACAGTGGTTTACCCCCACATATGGGGTATCAGCATACTCAGGACAAATTGTACAACAACTTTTGGGGTCCAATTACTTCTCTTACCCTTGGGAAAATAAAAAATTGGTAGCGAAAATATCATTTTTTGTGAAAAAATATGATTTTTTATTTTTACGGCTCTGCATTATAAACTTCTGTGACTCACTTAATGGGTCAAAGTGCTCACCACACATCTAGATAAGTTCCTTAGGGGGTCTACTTTCCAAAATGGTGTCACTTTTGGGGGGTTTCAATGTTTAGGCATATCAGGGGCTCTCCAAACACAACATGGCGTCCCATCTCAATTCCAGTCAATTTTGCATTGAAAAGTCAAATGGCGCTCCTTTGCTTCCGAGCTCTGCCATGCGCTGAAACAGTGGTTTACCCCCACATATGGGGTATCGGCGTACTCAAGACAAATTGTACAACAACTTTTGGGGTCCATTTTCTCCTGATACTCTTGGTAAAATAAAACAAATTGGAGCTGAAGTAAATTTTTTTGTGAAAAAAAGTTAAATGTTCATTTTTATTTAAACATTCCAAAAATTCCTGTGAAACACCTCCAGGGTTAATAAATTTCTTGAATGTGGTTTTGAGCACCTTGAGGTTTGCAGTTTTTAGAATGGTGTCACACTTGGTTATTTTCTATCATATAGACCTCTCAGAATGACTTCAAATGAGATGTGGTCCCTAAAAAAAAACTTTTAACCCTTATAACTCCCTAACAAAAAAAAAATGTTGGTTCCAAAATTGTGCTGATGTAAAGTAGACATGTGGGAAATGTTACTTATTAAGTATTTTGTGTGACATATCTCTGTGATTTAATTGCATACAAATTCAAAGTTGGAAAATTGAGACATTTTCAAAATTTTTGCCAAATTTCTGTTTTATTCACAAATAAACACAGGTAATATCAAATAAATTTTACCACTATCATGAAGTACAATATGTCTTGAGAAAACAGTGTCAGAATCACCGGGATCCGTTGAAGCGTTCCAGAGTTATAACCTCATAAAGGGACAGTGGTCAGAATTGTAAAAATTGGCCCGGTCATTAACGTGCAAACCACCCTTGGGGCTTAAGGGGTTAATTGAGTCCCAGGGCCATGGACCGGGTCTCAGCCTTCGTGACATCCCCTTTAAGTGCAACTGGACCTGGTACCGAGTATCCCTATTGCCCTGGTGGACGACTCATATACCCCTCCTGATTATTGTTATTATATATTTTTACCTTATTTTAACAGTGCCAACATAGTCGGCAGCACTTTACAATTTAGAGGGAGCATGTACAGACAATATCAGACAGTACAGAGAAATACAGAATACTACAAATACTAAAAGGAGTGAGGGCCTTGCCCACAAGCTTACGATCTATGAGGAAAAGCCAGACGGGGACTGAGCCACATGGATGACTAGTTGAAAAGTCCGGTCCTCGGCAGCTTCTCCCCTCCCACTCCCAATGACTGACAGGTCTCTCCCTATACACGCATACAGGAAGAGATATGTCACTAAAGGAGAAGCCGCCGGGGACCACAACATTGTGTGTCTATGTCAACATACATGAACAATTTTGTGAAAGGTTGTCTTCCAACTGATCAATATACCCCTTAACCCCTTATCCCATATGGGCATATCATACGTACCTCATTGGAGTGACCATGTGTGAAATGGGTTCAGAATGCGAACTTCAACCACGGATTTTAACCATTCACTTACCTCCTTTCCCCATGGAAAAATTTTTAAAAAGGGACATATACAGTATATAGTAGCGCCACATCCGTATAAGTCTATTCTATCAAAATATAAAATTAATTAACTTGATTTGGTAAACACTGTAAAGAGAAAAAAAAACTCACAAATTTAGACATGCGTGTTTTCAGTCATCTCAAATCCCTAAAATAATACAATAAAAAGCCCTTAAAATGTAATATGCACCCAAAAATAATATCAATGAAAACGTCAGCTCTCTAAGAGAAAAAAAAAAAAAAAAGCTCTCCCACAGTTCTATCCACGGAAAAATGAAAATGTTTTTATTTTACAAACTTCTCTTTTTTTCAAAACTTAAGTAAAAGTAAACTATATGTTTGGTGTTGCCATCATACTGACCTAGAGAATCCTGTTCACAGATAATTTTTATGAATGCCATAAAAACCTACTTTATCATAAAACACAGAAAGGAACATAATATTATGATGAGGAATCCTCAAATAGCACACGAGGTCATTGATGGCTGCTCAGCTCATGTTGTACTCATCTATGACAAGGCTTGTCACTTTAAACAGGTTTAAGTTTCCTGAATCATCATCTGAGAAATTGTGAAATTTCAACCTACAGTCAAGAAAGGGCAAAATTTTAAAATACTCACCTTCTCCTTATTAGTAGTTGTTAAACTTAGTAGTAATTAAAACTTTCAATACCGTATTATAATTTTCATTATAAATAGTGTTACTCACAATATAATCATACAGCTGCAGCAATAGTGAATTGAGCAAACACCATAAATTAGAGAATAATTGTAGAGGAAGAAGACATGGCTCTAACTAGCCAAAACAGGTTACATATTGATGAGGGCCTGACCGTAGGAACCCCAACATTTGCCAGAACGGCCTCGCCCAGTTCCCTGTTTCCATAAGTTGCAAGCCAGGGACTAGAAGGAGTTTAAATGCAAAGGAGTTCAATACAGAGTCTATGCCATTGATGAACATGCTCTGGGCTAGAGTGTTTTGGGCAGTGCTGCAAACAGTAGGCCCTTAGAATAGGACACATGCTTGAAGCTGGAATAGCTCTTTAACAGTTTTAATTTACAATGAAAAGTTACAGAAAGTGGGGAGAGAGCAATAATAATACATGCACCTGAAAAGCTGAATTCCCGGATCATTGAAAAATTGTTTAGAAATGTCCTGTTTCTTTCATGCTCAGAAAAAATTCAGAAACCGTTTCGCCAGCAATTGTGTTCAACAGCGGTCTGCAACCTGTGGCTACGGGTTTAGGGAGACTATAAACATCTCATGCTGTCAGGGCATTCTGGGACTTTCACAATAGTTGGCATACCACGGGTTGAATGCCAAAGGTGTACTACATGGTTGTAGTAAAAAAATGTTTATGATACACTGTAGTATAAGCCTGTCTTGGATATTTATGAAATATCTACATTATACACCATCATTGTCTGAAGTACAGAGAGGTCTAATTATAGTGAGTGCAAGGGTTGCAGTCGCAGCTGGAACCTGGAACCTAGGGGGGCCAAAAGATCCCTTTGGACCATATGGCCAATATTATTAAAGATCCGTGATAGCTAGGGATCCTGTTGGAGATTTTGCATTGGTGTCTTCCAGCATCAAGTTACTTAACTGCTGATAAAACCTACTGCACAGCAATACAGTATGTCATTTAGCTGTTAATAGAAATACCCATCAATGTCTGCAATTTGAAAAACATGGACAAAATAATCAGACAACTAGTCTTCAACACACCAAAATGGATGCAAAGAATCATTTCTCATTTGCGTGGATAATAAAGAAGCACTAGAAGCATTAGCCTGAATGTAGCAATTGAGATGCTCAACTCTTTATACCCAGATAAAAGAAAAAAAAACAAAGTTGTTGTTCTACTAATACATTTCAAAAACCCCTTGTATTCCCGAGTAGCACAGTGTCATCTTCATACAGTGACATGTAAAAGTTCGGTCAAAAATACTGTTATTGTGAACAGTTAAGCAAGTTGAAGATGAAATGATCTCTTAAAGGCATAAAGTTAAAGATTACACATTTCCTTTGCATTTTAGGAGAAAAACAATATATTGTCATTTTTTACATTTTAAAAAATACAAAAATTAAAATTGGCAAATGCAAAAGTTTGGGCCCCTCGGAGATTTATGTGCTCAGATAACTTTGGCCAAGGTTTCAGACCTTAATTAGACTGGTTATGGCTAGTTCACTATCATCATTAGGAAAGGCCAGGTGACGAAATTTGCCAGCTTTATAAAACCCCCGTCTCCTCTAACCTCTGACAGTGGCACAGAGGAGAATCGCTCAGGGAATAGGCTCCCGGCGCCCTTCCATCAGGACAGCGCGATGTGATTCCGTTCCCGACAGTCTCAATGGACAACCCCAGCCACAAGATGGCCACGGTGTACTTCAGGGAAGGTGGCTTTGCAGTGTCTACATAGAGTAGGACTTGAGACACCTCCTTCCCTGCCTGTCAGACGCTGATGTGATAATCTGCAGTGCAAAGAAAAAAAATTAGGTCTAAAAGAAAATTTTTGTCAAAGAAAATTAAATGTTTATTTTTTCCTTCCACATTTTTAGTATCTTGAGATGTGCCTTTTTAGAATGGTGTCACTTTCATGTATTTTCTGTCATATAGGCCCCTCAAAGTCAGTTCAAATGTGAGGTGGTCCCTAAAAAAATGGTTTTGCAAATTTTGCTGTAAAAATGAGAAATTGTTGCTCAACTTTTAACCTCAGCAAACAGCAGAAAAAAGGCAGAGATGTTTATCTGCGCAGGCCTCCAAACAAATGCACAGGATGCAGTGGACCTATTTAACGCCCATACTATTAGATCAGGCGGGCAGCCCAGTGCTATCCAAAATGCATCCCGTGTGAACAGACACCACAGTTTACAGAGCCAAATGGGCCCAGCTGCACCCTGAAAAATAAAGTGCAAAAACACATGCAAAAATATGTGAGGTATTAGTTAATATTATGGCCAAAACATGCAAGTGAGTCGCCCTACCAGGGCAGTGGGGTACCCGGGTCCGGAGTTCACAGGGGGATGTCACGGTGGCGACCCGGTCTGTGGCCCTGGGCACCCATGTAAAAGGGGAAAGTCTTTAAAAGGGATTTGGTGAATAGAGTTTATGTTCGTGACGCCACCTGTGGTACCTGGTCAGTGGGGACCGACGCTGCTTTAAGGGGTCCTCTGGGGTGATGTTATGGCAGCTAGATGGTATAACTTCCCACAGGTGAAGTGTGTCCCCAGGGCTCCTGGTGTGTAGATGGAAGATGGTAAATTGCGCAGTAAAGAAAGAGGACACATGTTTGCAGTCTCTTTACCTGGTTTACTGAAGACTTCAGGCAGCCACAGTCCAGGGTACCAGATCACAGGACAGGCAGGGTCCAGCCGGCTTGGAAGCGAATCCAGAGTCCCTTTTACCAGGTTGAATTAAAAGCCTTCTTCTAGCGCGGTGGTTTTGTAGTCCCTTACTGCCTATGGCTTCAGATAAGGTCCTCACAGTTCGTCTCTGTCCCCCATATAGGATAGGACAATACCTGCATGACAGGTAACTTGAGCCTTTTTACAGGGACTCTAGCACGCCCCGTGCTCTATGTGTTACTGTGCCTCAGGTGTGTATGGCAGACAGGTAACTTGCAGTTCAGCTGTCCTGACCGTCTCTGATGTAAGTCGTGGAGTCCCTTACAACCTCGGTGTTCCGGCTACCGGTGTCTGCACCTCAGAAGGAGGCAGCCTGCTCGTGGCTGGTCTCCCACTGGTCTCCACCCCTGTGCTCCTGTCTCCTACACTCTCACTGCAATATATTCGGCTTTCGTATAATCTCTTCCCAGGAGCTGCAGCACTGCGGCTATGCAGCTCCATACACCTTCTTCTGCCTCAGACTGCTCCAGTCTGCTTCCTGGCACAACCTGTCTAACTCCCTCCAAACTACCATATATATATAGGGAGTCACCTAGTAAATAGGATCAAAAGCTCCCCCTGGTGGCCTGGAGTGTGAACATGTTGCATGCTTGTGTTTACCTGGTGACAGTTATCCTTCCTTGCCTCCAAACATAACATCACTATCCCCGTGAGGAAAGCAATGCTACTGTGACGACCAGGACCCTGGGGCGCCACACAAGCTCGCAACCCAGGTCAAGGGCCTCACGCTTGCAAGTCCTATAACTAAACAGCAAAACCTCCAAAAATTTCAGAAAACAGCAGAAAAAAGGTAGATATGTTTACCTGCCAGACAAATGCACTAACAGGGTGCAGATTTTTTTTAACCTCTATAACTTCCTAACAAAAAAAATATGCTTCAAAAATTGTGCTGATGTAAAGTAGATAAGTGTGAAATATTATGTATTAACTATTTTGTGTGATATGACTCTGATTTAAGGGCATAAAAATGAAAATTTAGAAAATTGCTACATTTTCAAAATTTTTGCCAAATTTCTGATTTTATCACAAAAAAAGCATAATTTCCAAGAAATTTTACCACTATTATGAAGTACGATATGTCACGAGAAAATCTTCTCAGAATCACTGGGATACATTGAAGTGTTCCAGAGTTATGACCTCATAAAGTGACAGTGGTCAGAATTTTAAAAATAGGCCTGGTCAGGAAGGTGAAAACAGGCTTCGGGGTGAAGGGGTTAATGTTTAAAACACAAATTATACTGAATCTTTTCTTACAAAACCTAATATTAATCTACTCAGCTCCCCCTGCTTTATAATATGATACTTGCAGGTTGGACTGCACTTTCATGGTGACAGATTCCCATTAAGAGTGAGGACTTTGAAACTTGGGAGTAGAGATCAAGACTTGTGCAAAGATTTTAGCTGGAATCCCATTTATTACAGAAAATCATTAATTTGCTAGTTGCCACACTTTAGGCTTGTGTATTATCTCGTACATAATTATGTAAAGAGACAGAGTCAGCAGAAACCGGGAAAGATTTCAATCTCATAGATTTTGTTCTCTCTCTATATTTGTTTAGATACAACGGTGCTTTTTCCAGGGACAGTGCTTTAACCAACACAAAACCTATTATTAAAACATTTATTTAGCAGTAGCAGCGTCCAAGGAGCACCTGCAGCAGTACAAAGACTACACACTGTATCCAGCTCGCTATGTGCAATTCTAAATAAATACATTAAAGCAGAATGCTACCAAAAAGGTTAGATCTATTAAACTGTCGTAATATATCTTAAAATGTTTTAGGTAGAATCTGAAATGTCTTAGAATCAGTTTTAGTACATTTTAAGAGATTAGATATTCTTGTCTCTTAGAAAACCAGGATTTCTTTTCCCTTTTCCTCATGCACATCAGCTGAATGTGAACATGTAACAGAAAATCATAACCCAGGGAGGGTAATGAGTCCCAAAATCACTAGCAGAAAACAGAAACCAATGACATTGAAGTGCAGCACAAAAAAAATGAGAAATAAAATAGATAACTTTTATTACAAAATAAATGGTTCTTACAATACAAAGAACATAATCAACACATGTGGTTGGTGAAGAAGAAGAAAAACACCCCTGTAAGTGATGAAAAAAATCATAATCCTAGCGGAACGTATAAGCCATTGTCAATAAAATTTAGATATGCGTAGTAAGAGCAAAATGAGAAAATGTATAAATAAAGCAATACAAATCAGAATTAAGGTATAGTAGTATATATATCATGGCAGCCTACATATAAAGGCTCACCCACCAAACACCAAACACACCCGACGAGTGCTTCACGAATGCTTTATCAGGGGTGGCTAGTGGTAGTCATAGACTGGTAAATAAGACATAATCAATAAAAAAAGAAATAAGACATACATGGATAACACCTGAACAGACAAGGTTAAAATATAGATATACCAAAATAGCTGGGATCTTGCATAGAATGCTGTTGCCTATGCATAGAGAGCCTATAGACCAGTCATGTGACCAGCTTTATGTCATGGCAGTACAATGAACAAAAACCCACAGTGCGTGGGGAATATACTTAGCCAATCAGATTAGGAGGCATGAAATTACTTTAGCGTGAGTATAGGGTCAGTTACCGTATTCATTGAACAATGTGGGTGGTAAACGAAAAAAAGGAAAAGAAGAAAAAAGATTGGAAGGTAAAGCTATGGGGAAAGTAAATAAAGAATGAAGTGTGCAGTGCAGATATTATGAATAATATCCCACTTCCATTGCTCTCCTCATGGAATCTTAAAAGAAACCTGACAGTTGATACATGCTGACTGATCCACGATACTGGCTTCATAATTTCAGCCAGATATATCTGGTTTCAGAGAAGAACATATTTTAAAAACCACCAGAAACTGAACCTTACACTTCACCGCCCATTGCCAGTGAGTGACAGGTCTCTCCCTATACAGGCATTCAGGGAGAGACCTGACAATCCAGGTGAGCGGGTGTAGAGAAGTTGCCGGGGATCTGCCTGTCAAGCTAGACTAGCTTTATTCCGATTGGCTTTTGAAAGCATGCATCAGCTCAGGGTGGATGCTAACAGCTTAAAGGGAATATGTCACCTAATTTTGGCCCTATAAACTGCGGCCACAGCCATCAGGGGCTTATCTACAGCATTCTGTAATGCTATAGATAAGCCCCCGATGTAACCTGAAAGACAAGAAAAGCAAGTTAGATTATACTCACCTGGGGGGCGGTCTGGTGCGGTCTGGTCTGATGGGCGTCGCAGGTCCAGGTCCGGCGCCTCCCATCTTCATATAATGTCGTCATCCTCCTTGCTTCTGTTGCGACTCCTGCGCAGGCGTACTGATTTGCCCTGTTGAGGGCAGCGTAAAGTACTGCAGTGGGCAGGCGCCGGGCCTCTCTGACCTTTTCCCAGTGCCTGCCACTGCAGTACTTTGCTCTGCCCTTAACAGGGCAGAGAATTATGCCTGAGCAGGAGCCGCCAGCAGCTAGGAAGAGGACGACATCGTATGAAGATGTGAGGCGCCGGACCCGGATGTTGTGAATTTGGTTTCTGGGCTCCCCCAGTGGTCACTGGTGGTACTGAACTTGTGTGCTTCATCTCCTCTGTTCACCTGTTTCCATCAGGATGTGGGAGTTTTCTATTTAACCTTGCTCCTCAGTCATTTCTATGCCGGCCAACAATGTTACCAGAAGCCTTTCTGTTGCATGTTCCTGCTCCTAGACTACTATCAGCTAAGTTGGACTTGTAGTCCTAAGTTTGTTTTGCATTTTTGTTCCAGTTCTCTGTGATTGTTTGTTTCTGAGGCTGGAAGCTCTTGTGAGCTGAAATTGCCACTCTGGTGTCATGAGTTGATATTAGAGTCTTAAAGTAATTTCAGGATGGTGTTTTGAAAGGGTTTTTCAGCTGACTGTGAAGTTCCCTTTTCTGTCTTCCTACTATCTAGTAAGCGGACCTCAATTTGCTAAACCTATCTTCATACTTCGTATGTCAATTTCCTCTGAAATCACCGACAATATATGTGGGGGCTACTGTCTGCCTTTTGGGGAAAATTTCTCTAGAGGTAAGCCAGGTCTGTATTTTCCTCTGCTAGGGTCAGTCAGTTCTCCGGCTGGCGCTGGGCGTCTAGGGATAAAACGTAGGCACGCTACCCGGCCACTGTTATTTGTGCGGTAGGTTTAGCTCACAGTCAGCTCGAGTTCCCATCTTCCAAGAGCTAGTCCTTTTTGTATGCTTTACTACGTTCTCTTGCCATTGAGAACCATGACAGTTTGGCCGGCCAAGGGTTAAAATAATTGGCAGAAGAAAGGAGAGAAAAGAAATCTGCAGAGAATTTTTTTTTTTTTTTTTTCCTGAGTTTGCTCATTAGTTGATTCACTAGCACCTCTGCTTACTGCAGCCTTCGTCTCTCTCTCCTTCTAATCCTTGAATGGTTCTGATTTCACCTGATTAAGATGGATCCGCAGAGTTTAGCTACAGGTTTGAATAATCTCGCTATGAAGGTTCAAAGTTTACAGGATTTTGTAATTCATGCTCCTATATCTGAACCTAGAATTCCTTTACCTGAATTTTTCTCCGGGGATAGATCTCGCTTCCAGAATTTCAAACATAATTGTAAATTATTTTTGTCTCTGAGATCTCGCTCCGCTGGAGATCCTGCACAGCAGGTCAGGATTGTAATTTCCTTGCTCCGGGGCGACCCTCAGGATTGGGCATTTGCTTTGGCACCAGGGGATCCTGCGTTGCTCAATGTGGATGCGTTTTTCCTGGCTTTGGGGTTGCTTTATGAGGAACCTCATTTAGAGATTCAGGCTGAAAAAGCCTTGATGGCCCTGTCTCAAGGGCAAGATGAGGCTGAAATATACTGCCAAAAATTTCGTAAGTGGTCTGTGCTTACTCAGTGGAATGAGTGCGCCCTGGCGGTGAATTTCAGAGAGGGTCTCTCTGATGCCATTAAAGATGTTATGGTGGGGTTCCCTGTGCCTACAGGTCTGAATGAGTCCATGACAATGGCTATTCAGATTGATCGGCGTTTGCGGGAGCGCAAACCTGTGCACCATTTGGCGGTGTCTACTGAGAAGGCGCCAGAGATTATGCAATGTGATAGAATTCTGTCTAGAAGCGAACGACAGAATTTTAGGCGAAAAAATGGGTTGTGCTTCTATTGTGGTGATTCAACTCATGTTATATCAGCATGCTCTAAACGTACTAGGAAGGTTGATAAGTCTGTTTCAATTGGCACTTTACAGTCTAAGTTTATTCTATCTGTGACCCTGATTTGCTCTTTATCGTCTATTACCGCGGACGCCTATGTCGACTCTGGCGCCGCTTTGAGTCTTATGGATTGGTCCTTTGCCAAACACTGTGGGTTTAATTTAGAGCCTCTGGAAGTTCCTATACCTCTGAAGGGTATTGACTCCACGCCATTGGCTAGTAATAAACCACAATACTGGACACAAGTAACTATGCGTATTAATCCGGATCACCAGGAGATTATTCGCTTCCTTGTGTTGTATAATCTACATGATGTGTTGGTGCTTGGATTGCCATGGCTGCAATCTCATAACCCAGTCCTCGACTGGAAAGCAATGTCTGTGTTAAGCTGGGGATGTCAGGGGACTCATGGGGACGTACCTTTGGTTTCCATTTCGTCATCTATTCCCTCTGAGATTCCGGAATTTTTATCTGATTATCGTGACGTTTTTGAGGAGCCTAAACTTGGTTCACTACCTCCGCACAGAGATTGCGATTGTACTATAGATCTGATTCCGGGCAGTAAGTTTCCAAAGGGTCGTTTATTTAATCTATCTGTGCCTGAACATGCTGCTATGCGGGAATATATTAAGGAGTCCTTGGAAAAGGGACATATTCGTCCTTCGTCATCTCCCTTAGGAGCCGGTTTTTTCTTTGTATCTAAAAAAGATGGCTCTTTGAGGCCGTGTATTGATTATCGGCTTTTGAACAAAATCACGGTTAAATATCAGTATCCTTTGCCACTGCTGACTGATTTGTTTGCTCAAATAAAGGGGGCCAAGTGGTTCTCTAAGATTGATCTTCGTGGGGCGTATAATTTAGTGCGAATTAAGCAGGGGGATGAGTGGAAAACCGCATTTAATACGCCTGAGGGCCATTTTGAGTATTTAGTAATGCCTTTTGGTCTTTCAAATGCCCCTTAGGTCTTTCAGTCTTTTATGCATGACATTTTCCGTGAATATTTGGATACATTTATGATTGTGTATCTGGATGATATTTTGATTTTTTCGGATGACTGGGACTGTCATGTCCAACAGGTCAGGAGGGTTTTTCAGGTTTTGCGCTCTAATTCCTTGTGTGTAAAGGGTTCTAAGTGCGTTTTTGGGGTTCAAAAGATTTCGTTTTTGGGGTACATTTTTTCCCCCTCTTCCATTGAGATGGACCCTGTCAAGGTTCAGGCTATTTGTGATTGGACGCAGCCCTCTTCTCTTAAGAGCCTTCAGAAGTTTTTGGGCTTTGCTAATTTTTATCGTCGATTTATAACTGGTTTTTCTGATGTTGCTAAACCGTTGACTGATTTGACTAAGAAGGGTGCTGATGTTGCTGATTGGTCCCCTGCTGCTGTGGAGGCCTTTCGGGAGCTTAAGCGCCGCTTTTCTTCCGCCCCTGTATTGCGTCAGCCTGATGTTACTCTTCCTTTTCAGGTTGAGGTCGACGCTTCAGAAATCGGAGCTGGGGCGGTTTTGTCGCAGAAAAGTTCCGACTGCTCCGTGATGAGACCTTGCGCGTTCTTTTCTCGTAAATTTTCGCCCGCTGAGCGAAATTATGATATTGGTAATCGGGAGCTCTTGGCTATGAAGTGGGCTTTTGAGGAGTGGCGTCATTGGCTTGAGGGGGCTAGACATCAGGTGGTGGTATTGACCGACCACAAGAATTTGATTTATCTTGAGTCTGCCAGGCGCCTGAATCCTAGACAGGCGCGCTGGTCGTTATTTTTCTCTCGGTTTAATTTTGTGGTTTCTTACCTTCCGGGTTCTAAAAATGTGAAGGCGGATGCCCTTTCTAGGAGTTTTGAGCCTGATTCCCCTGGTAATCCTGAACCTACAGGTATCCTTAAGGATGGAGTGATATTATCTGCTGTTTCCCCAGACTTGCGACGGGTCTTGCAGGAGTTTCAGGCGGATAGACCTGATCGTTGCCCGCCTGGTAGAATGTTTGTTCCTGATGATTGGACCAGTAGAGTCATCTCGGAGGTCCATTCTTCTGCGTTAGCTGGTCATCCTGGAATCTTTGGTACCAGGGATTTGGTGGCTAGGTCCTTCTGGTGGCCTTCCCTGTCGCGAGATGTGCGAGGTTTTGTGCAGTCTTGTGATGTTTGTGCTCGGGCCAAGCCTTGTTGTTCTCGGGCTAGTGGATTGTTGTTATCTTTGCCTATTCCGAAGAGGCCTTGGACTCACATCTCCATGGATTTTATTTCTGATCTCCCTGTTTCTCAGAAGATGTCTGTCATCTGGGTGGTGTGTGACCGTTTCTCTAAGATGGTCCATTTGGTCCCCTTGCCTAAATTGCCTTCCTCATCCGAGCTGGTTCCTCTGTTTTTTCAAAATGTGGTTCGCTTGCATGGTATTCCGGAGAATATCGTTTCTGACAGGGGAACCCAATTCGTGTCTAGATTTTGGCGAGCGTTCTGTGCTAGGATGGGCATTGATTTGTCTTTTTCGTCTGCGTTCCATCCTCAGACTAATGGCCAGACCGAGCGAACTAATCAGACCTTGGAGACTTATTTGAGGTGTTTTGTGTCTGCGGATCAGGATGATTGGGTTGCCTTTTTGCCCTTGGCGGAGTTTGCCCTCAATAATCGGGCTAGTTCTGCCACCTTGGTTTCTCCTTTCTTCTGTAATTCGGGGTTTCATCCTCGTTTCTCTTCCGGTCAGGTGGAGTCTTCGGATTGTCCTGGAGTGGATGCTGTAGTGGAGAGGTTGCATCAGATTTGGGGGCATGTGGTGGACAATTTGAAGTTGTCCCAGGAGAAGACTCAGCATTTTGCCAACCGCCGTCGTCGTGTTGGTCCTCTGTTATGATTTTCCCAATGGCAGGGAAATCAAAATAACAACGGACTAGCTCTCGGGTGATGGGAACTAAAGTGACCGTGACCTGAACCTGACACAACACTGGAAGTAGCCGGGGAGTGTTTCCTACGATGCCCTAGACACCACGCACCAGCCGGAGATCTAACTACCCCTATCAGAGGAATATACAGGCCTGCCTTACCTCCAGAGATGAACCCCAAAAGGAGATAGCAGCCCCCCACAGATATTGACGGTGAGTCAAGAGGAAAAGACATACGTAGGATGAACAGCAGATTTAGCACAGTGAGGTCCGCTTACTAGATAGCAGAAGTACAGGAAAGAGTCACTTCATGGTCAACTTCAAAACACTACTCAAAAACACCATCCTGAAATTACTTTAAAACTCCAGTGACAACTCATGCCACTGGAGTGGCAATTTCAGTCCACGAGAGCTTCCAGCTACAGAGAGTCACATTGATAATAGCTGGACAAAAATAGCATAACTAGAAACAAAATTCAACTTAGCTGAACTGGATCTAGAGGCAGGAGAATGCAACAGAATGCTACTGATACATTGTTGGCCGGCATCGGACCAGCAGCCAAGCAGCCTTAAATAGGAAACTCCCCTAATGGGTGTCAACAGGTGATCAAGGATAGAAGAAGGCAAATAAGTGGCACTACCTTAAAACACCACCGGGGGAGCCCACAAACAGAATTCACAACAGTACCCCCCCCCTTAAGGAGGGGGCACCGAACCCTCACCAGAACCACCAGGGCGATCTGGATGAGCACTATGAAAAGCACGAACCAAATCAGGAGCATGAACATCAGATGCTGTCACCCAAGAATTATCCTCCTGACCATAGCCTTTCCACTTAACCAGATACTGAAGTTTCCGTCTGGAAACACGGGAGTCCAAGATCTTTTCCACCACATACTCCAACTCACCCTCAACCAGCACAGGAGCAGGAGGATCAGCAGACGGAACAACCGGCACCTCATACCTCCGCAACAATGACCGATGAAAAACATTATGAATAGTAAAAGATGCTGGGAGGTCCAAACGAAAGGACACAGGATTGAGAACCTCCAGAATCCTATAAGGGCCGATAAACCGAGGCTTAAACTTAGGAGACGAGACCTTCATAGGAACAAATCGAGAAGACAACCAAACCAGGTCCCCAACACAAAGACGAGGACCGACACGCCGATGAC
Source organism: Ranitomeya variabilis (assembly GCF_051348905.1). NCBI lineage: Eukaryota > Metazoa > Chordata > Amphibia > Anura > Dendrobatidae > Ranitomeya > Ranitomeya variabilis. Next base: position 883,769,559 of record NC_135233.1, read on the forward strand.
GATTAGTGAACTGTTGAGTCTTCTCCTGGGACAACTTCAGATTGTCCACAACCTGTCCCCAAATCTGATGCATCTATCAACCACAGCATCTACTCCAGGACAATCCGAAGACTCCAATTGACCGGACGAAAAGCGAGGGTGAAACCCTGAATTACAAAAAAATGGAGAAACCAAAGTGGCAGAACTGGCCCGATTGTTAAGGGCAAACTCTGCCAATGGCAAAAAATCAAGCCAATCGTCCTGATCAGCGGACACAAAACACCTCAAGTAAGTCTCCAAGGTCTGATTAGTACGCTCAGTCTGGCCATTAGTCTGAGGATGGAATGCAGACGAAAAAGACAAGTCGATGCCCATCCTGGCACAGAACGCCCGCCAAAATCTAGACACAAACTGAGTACCCCTGTCAGACACTATATTCTCAGGAATACCATGCAAACGCACAACATTCTGAAAAAATAGAGGGACCAGCTCAGAAGAGGAGGGCAATTTGGGCAAAGGTACCAAGTGAACCATCTTGGAAAAACGGTCACACACCACCCAGATGACGGACATCCTACGAGAAACAGGAAGGTCAGAAATAAAGTCCATAGAGATGTGCGTCCAAGGCCTCTTAGGAATAGGCAAGGGCAACAACAACCCGCTGGCCCGGGAACAGCAGGGCTTAGCCCGAGCACAAACATCACAAGACTGCACAAAAATACGTACATCTCGAGACAAGGAAGGCCACCAGAAGGACCTAGACACCAGATCCCTGGTGCCAAAAATTCCAGGATGACCTGCCAACGCGGAAGAGTGAACCTCCGAAATAACTCTACTGGTCCAGTCATCAGGGACAAACAGTCTACCAGGCGGACAGCGATCAGGCCTATCCACCTGAAACTCCTGCAAAGAGCGCCGCAGGTCTGGGGAGACAGCTGACAATATCACCCCATCCTTCAGGATGCCAGTAGGTTCGGAATCACCAGGCGAGTCAGGCTCAAAACTCCTAGAGAGGGCATCCGCCCTCACATTCTTAGACCCAGGCAGATATGAAACCACAAAGTTAAATCGAGAGAAAAACAACGACCAGCGCGCCTGTCTAGGATTCAGACGCCTGGCTGACTCAAGATAAATTAGATTTTTGTGGTCAGTCAAGACCACCACCTGGTGTCTAGCACCCTCAAGCCAATGACGCCACTCCTCAAATGCCCACTTCATGGCCAAGAGCTCCCGATTTCCAACATCATAATTTCGCTCAGCGGGCGAAAACTTTCGAGAGAAAAACGCACATGGTCTCATCACTGAGCAGTCAGGACCTTTCTGCGACAAAACTGCACCTGCTCCGATCTCGGAAGCATCTACTTCAACCTGGAACGGGAGCGAAACATCAGGCTGGCGCAACACAGGAGCAGAAGAAAAGCGGCGCTTAAGCTCCCGAAAGGCCTCCACAGCCGCAGAGGACCAATTAGCAACATCAGCACCCTTCTTGGTCAAATCAGTCAAAGGTTTAGCAATGGCAGAAAAACCCGCTATGAATCGGCGATAGAAATTAGCAAATCCCAAGAATTTCTGAAGACTCTTTAGAGAAGTAGGTTGTATCCAATCACAAATAGCCTGAACCTTAACAGGGTCCATCTCCATAGATGAAGGGGAAAAAATATATCCCAAAAAGGAAATTCTCTGAACCCCAAAAATACACTTTGAGCCCTTCACAAACAGAGAATTAGCTCGTAAAACCTGAAAAACTCTCCTGACCTGTTGAACATGAGATTCCCAGTCCTCCGAAAAAATCAAAATATCATCCAAATACACAATCATAAATTTATCCAGATATTCACGGAAAATATCGTGCATAAAGGACTGAAAAACGGAAGGGGCATTCGCGAGACCGAAAGGCATTACCAAATACTCAAAATGGCCTTCAGGCGTATTAAATGCGGTCTTCCACTCATCCCCCTGCTTAATCCGCACCAAATTATACGCACCACGTAGATCGATCTTAGTGAACCACTTCGCCCCCTTTATGCGAGCAAAAAGATCAGTCAGTAAAGGTAACGGGTACTGGTATTTAACTGTAATCTTATTCAGAAGTCGATAGTCGATACAAGGTCTCAATGAACCATCCTTTTTACCCACAAAGAAAAACCCTGCCCCCAGTGGAGACAAAGAGGGGCGAATATGACCCTTTTCCAAAGATTCTCTGATATACTCCCGCATAGCAGTATGTTCAGGTACAGACAAATTAAACAAGCGACCCTTAGGAAATTTACTACCAGGAATCAACTCAATAGCGCAGTCACACTCTCTGTGAGGGGGGAGAGAATCAGTTTTAGGCTCCTGAAAGACATCATAAAAATCTGACAGAAATGCTGGGATCTCAGAGGGAGTAGATGAAGAAATGGGAACCAAAGGTGCATCCCCATGAATCCCCCGACATCCCCAGCTCAGCACAGACATTGATCTCCAGTCCAAGACTGGATTATGAATTTGTAACCATGGTAATCCAAGTACTAATACGTCATGTAGATTATATAACACAAGGAAACGAATAATCTCCTGATGGTCTGGGGAAAGATGCATAGTCACTTGTGTCCAGTATTGTGGTTTATTGCTAGCCAAAGGTGTAGAATCAATACCCTTTAAGGGAATAGAAACCTCCAGAGGCTCTAAATCAAACCCACAACGCTTGGCAAAGGACCAATCCATGAGACTCAGAGCGGCGCCAGAATCCACATAAGCATCCACAGTAACAGATGATAAAGTACAAATCAATGTCACGGACAAAAGAAATTTAGACTGCAAGGTACCCATAGAAAAAGATTTATCAACCTTTTTATCAACCTTCTTTATGCGTTTAGAGCATGCTGATATAACATGAGCTGGATCTCCACAATAGAAGCACAACCCATTTTTGCGCCTGTAATTCTGTCGTTCGCCTCTAGACAATACACTATCGCATTGCATATGCTCTGGTGCCTTTTCAGAGGTCACCGCCAAATGATGCACAGGTTTTTGCTCAGGAGATACCGCCATATGGTGCACAGGTTTTTGCTCAGAAGATACCGCCATATGGTGCACAGGTTTTTGCTCAAAAGATACCGCCATATGGTGCACAGATTTTTGCTCAGAAGATACCGCCATATGGTGCACAGATTTGCGCTCCCGTAAACGCCGATCAATCTGGATAGCCAATTTCATGGCATCATTCAGACCTGTAGGCACAGGGAACCCCACCATGACATCCTTCACGGCATCAGAGAGACCTTCTCTGAAATTAGCTGCTAGAGCGCACTCATTCCATTTAGTAAGCACCGACCATTTACGAAATTTTTGGCAGTATATCTCAGCTTCATCTTGCCCTTGGGAAAGAGCTATCAAGGCTTTCTCAGCCAAAATCTCTAAATTAGGTTCTTCATAAAGCAACCCCAAAGCCAGAAAAAACGCATCTACATTTAATAACGCAGGATCCCCTGGCGACAATGCAAATGCCCAACTTTGTGGGTCACCCCGCAATAGAGAAATAACAATTTTAACCTGTTGCGCAGGATCACCAGCAGAGTGAGATTTCAGAGACAAAAACAATTTACAATTCTCTCTGAAATTCAAAAAACGGGATCTGTCTCCGGTAAAAAATTCAGGCATAGGGATCTTAGGTTCAGACATTGGAGCACGTATAACAAAATCTTGTAAGTTCTGGACCTTTGTAGCCAGGTTATTCAGACCTGCAACCAAACTCTGTGGATCCATGATTCAAACAGGTGTAACCAAAGCCATTCAGAGATTAAGAGGAGAGGAAAAAAAAAAAAAAAGGCTGAAGACTGCAGTTTAAGCAAGGAGTACAAATAAGCACTAAGGTGCACTTTCCAAACACAGAAGGAAAAAAAAAAACCTTTTCATATCCTTTCCTGCTTTAGTGCATAGTTTTAACACATGTGGGCCGGCCAAACTGTTATGATTTTCCCAATGGCAGGGAAATCAAAATAACAACGGACTAGCTCTCGGGTGATGGGAACTAAAGTGACCGTGACCTGAACCTGACACAACACTGGAAGTAGCCGGGGAGTGTTTCCTACGATGCCCTAGACACCACGCGCCAGCCGGAGATCTAACTACCCCTATCAGAGGAATATACAGGCCTGCCTTACCTCCAGAGATGAACCCCAAAAGGAGATAGCAGCCCCCCACAGATATTGACGGTGAGTCAAGAGGAAAAGACATACGTAGGATGAACAGCAGATTTAGCACAGTGAGGTCCGCTTACTAGATAGCAGAAGTACAGGAAAGAGTCACTTCATGGTCAACTTCAAAACACTACTCAAAAACACCATCCTGAAATTACTTTAAAACTCCAGTGACAACTCATGCCACTGGAGTGGCAATTTCAGTCCACGAGAGCTTCCAGCTACAGAGAGTCACATTGATAATAGCTGGACAAAAATAGCATAACTAGAAACAAAATTCAACTTAGCTGAACTGGATCTAGAGGCAGGAGAATGCAACAGAATGCTACTGATACATTGTTGGCCGGCATCGGACCAGCAGCCAAGCAGCCTTAAATAGGAAACTCCCCTAATGGGTGTCAACAGGTGATCAAGGATAGAAGAAGGCAAATAAGTGGCACTACCTTAAAACACCACCGGGGGAGCCCACAAACAGAATTCACAACAGTCCTCGTCTTTGTGTTGGGGACTTGGTGTGGTTGTCTTCTCGTTTTGTCCCTATGAAGGTTTCTTCTCCTAAGTTTAAGCCTCGGTTCATCGGCCCGTACAAGATATTGGAGATTCTTAACCCTGTGTCCTTTCGTTTGGACCTCCCTGCATCTTTTTCTATTCATAATGTCTTCCATCGGTCATTGTTGCGCAGGTATGAGGTACCGGTTGTGCCTTCCGTTGAGCCTCCTGCTCCGGTGTTGGTTGAGGGTGAGTTGGAGTACGTTGTCGAGAAGATCTTGGACTCCCGTGTTTCCAGACGGAGACTTCAGTATCTGGTCAAGTGGAAGGGCTACGGTCAGGAGGATAATTCTTGGGTGACAGCCTCTGATGTTCATGCCTCCGATTTGGTCCGTGCCTTTCATAGGGCTCATCCTGATCGCCCTGGTGGTTCTGGTGAGGGTTCGGTGCCCCCTCCTTGAGGGGGGGGTACTGTTGTGAATTTGGTTTCTGGGCTCCCCCGGTGGTCACTGGTGGTACTGAACTTGTGTGCTTCATCTCCTCTGTTCACCTGTTTCCATCAGGATGTGGGAGTTTTCTATTTAACCTTGCTCCTCAGTCATTTCTATGCCGGCCAACAATGTTACCAGAAGCCTTTCTGTTGCATGTTCCTGCTCCTAGACTACTATCAGCTAAGTTGGACTTGTAGTCCTAAGTTTGTTTTGCATTTTTGTTCCAGTTCTCTGTGATTGTTTGTTTCTGAGGCTGGAAGCTCTTGTGAGCTGAAATTGCCACTCTGGTGTCATGAGTTGATATTAGAGTCTTAAAGTAATTTCAGGATGGTGTTTTGAAAGGGTTTTTCAGCTGACTGTGAAGTTCCCTTTTCTGTCTTCCTACTATCTAGTAAGCGGACCTCAATTTGCTAAACCTATCTTCATACTTCGTATGTCAATTTCCTCTGAAATCACCGACAATATATGTGGGGGCTACTGTCTGCCTTTTGGGGAAAATTTCTCTAGAGGTAAGCCAGGTCTGTATTTTCCTCTGCTAGGGTCAGTCAGTTCTCCGGCTGGCGCTGGGCGTCTAGGGATAAAACGTAGGCACACTACCCGGCCACTGTTATTTGTGCGGTAGGTTTAGCTCACAGTCAGCTCGAGTTCCCATCTTCCAAGAGCTAGTCCTTTTTGTATGCTTTACTACGTTCTCTTGCCATTGAGAACCATGACACCCGGACCTGCGAAGCTCATCGGACCGGACCACACCCGACCGCCCCCCAGGTGAGTATAATCTAACTTGTTTTTCTTATCTTTCAGGTTACATCGGGGGCTTATCTACAGCATTACAGAATGCTGTAGATAAGCCCCTGATGGTGGTGGCCGCAGTTCATAGGTCCAAAATTAGGTGACAGATTCCCTTTAATCCCCTTTTGTTATGTGCAGTATATTTCTGTCCCCTATTACATAGTGCCCTCTCTTGTTATGTACAGCACCATCCCTTACATATTGGATTATCTTCTTATTTTTTGTTATTTACAATGCTCCCTGTCTTTATTACATACCATCCTCTCTTGTTAGATGTATAATGCAATGACTACTGATGGAGCATGGGAAAGCTTCTAATTCAGGAGCTTCCTCTCTAATCCATATTTATTATAAGCATCATTATGAATTAGGGGGTGGGAGAAGACGTTATCAGAGTCTTATAATGAAATGGGGGATGGGAGAGGATTCTCTTAGGTAATAATCAGGCTTCCACTAATAATATACCCCATACTAGGCCCATTCCTGGGATAATGTCTACCAACCAGGTCTCCTTTTTGGTATAATCCTGGTGCCTCTTCCTGGGGTATTATACCTCTTCCTGGGGTAGTGTGCTCCATCCTGGGCCCCTTCCTAGGGTACTGTGGCCCTTCCTGGGGATAATGTGTCTCATCCTGGGCCCCTTCCTGGGGTAGTGTGCTGCCGTAGTTATCGTCACTGTGAATCCTATGTACACAGGATGATGCACTGACACGAACGATTTTTTTTTGTGCTGCAAAAAAGATTATTTTACCCAATGAATGAACTTTTCTCATTAATCAGGGGATCGGCAGTCTGTTTACACTGCAATATATTCGTGAAAATGATGTTTTTAGCAACACTCATTCATGATTATCTTACAGTGTTAATGCAGCTAAAATGTATTGTTTTCCAATAGGGTGTCTAACAGGAAGTCTGGAAAGTGTCATCTCACTAGTTATCATCTATATACAGTTATCAGAAGTTTCATAAACATCTAGACACACATTCATGTAAAGATACTAGATGGATGTTTTCTGATGGATGTGTCATTCATGGTTCGTTTGGTAAGGTTACCATGTTGTATGACAAAGAAATAAATTAAGATGACAAACTCACATTTATTTCTGCCATGATCAGTGACCTGGGCTGACCTAGACTTGACTTCTATTAGTGGAGTGCACAACTGTCATCTGGCACAAATTACTTTCCAAATATTGGCACTTAACAACAACAAAAAATCCAACCTTCTAGATATATCTGCCCTCGCTGTACTCCTGTCATACTCATTGATGTTATAGAAAACAGTTAAAGGGATTTTGCTAACCTACAGACAGTGTTAGGTTGATGCTGCTATACTGATTAAAATGATACCTGGGGTCAGGGCCGGCGTCAACACCCGGCCTAGCCGGGCAATTGCCGGGGCCCTAACGAGACAGGGGGGCCCACTCACACAGTCATAGAGCCATCTGGCTGCTTTAACCCTTTCTACCCTTTCAATTTGCGCTGGCACAAGCATCTTCTCACTGTCAGTGCAGGGCCAGGCACACATAGGGGTTAATTAAGGACACAGCCAGCGTGACATTGTGGGCGGAGAGTTCTCCTGCTCTGAATCTCCTGACTGTGTGCACTCCTGAACTTATCAAGGAGACGGAGCTCCTACCAGCACCTGAGTGAGTGCAATGCTATATCGCTGTATGTTCTGACAGTCTGGGACTGGGTGACCTGGGGCGGCCATGGGCTGGGCGGCTGCAGCTGATATATATATACTACAGCAGCCTCCCAGCCCAGGCCCCCAGCACAGCCTGTATAGATACAGTGTATATAATATATATACAGGACAGGTGCTGGGGGCCTGGGCTGGGCGGCTGTTGAAGTATATACACTGCACAGTACCACTCCCCTGTATATATACACTGTACAGTACCACTCCTGTCCTGTATATATACACTGCATAGCACCACTCCTCCTGTATATATACACTGCACAGTACATCTCCCCTGTATATATACACTGCACAGTACCGCTCCTCCTGTCCTGTATATATACACTGCACAGTACCACTCCTCCTGTCCTGTATATATACACTGCACAGTACCACTCCTCCTGTCCTGTATATATACACTGCACAGTACCACTCCTCCTGTCCTGTATATATACACTGCACAGTACCTCTCCTCCTGTATATATACACTGTACAGTACCACTCCTCCTGTCCTGTATATATACACTGCACAGTACCACTCCTCCTGTCCTGTATATATACACTGCACATTACCATATCTCCTGTCCTGTATATATACACTGCACAGTACCACTCCTCCTGTCCTGTATATATACACTGCACAGTACCTCTCCTCCTGTATATATACACTGTACAGTACCACTCCTCCTGTCCTGTATATATACACTGCACAGTACCACTCCTCCTGTCCTGTATATATACACTGCACATTACCATATCTCCTGTCCTGTATATATACACTGCACAGTACCACTCCTCCTGTCCCGTATATATACACTGCACAGTACCACTCCTCCTGTCCTGTATATATACACTGCACAGTACCACTCCTCCTGTATATATACACTGCACATTACCATATCTCCTGTCCTGTATATATACACTGCACAGTACCACTCCTCCTGTCCTGTATATATACACTGCACAGTACCACTCCTCCTGTCCTGTATATATACACTGCACATTACCATATCTCCTGTCCTGTATATATACACTGCACAGTACCACTCCTCCTGTCCTGTATATATACACTGCACAGTACCTCTCCTCCTGTATATATACACTGTACAGTACCACTCCTCCTGTCCTGTATATATACACTGCACAGTACCACTCCTCCTGTCCTGTATATATACACTGCACATTACCATATCTCCTGTCCTGTATATATACACTGCACAGTACCACTCCTCCTGTCCTGTATATATACACTGCACAGTACCACTCCTCCTGTATATATACACTGCACATTACCATATCTCCTGTCCTGTATATATACACTGCACAGTACCACTCCTCCTGTCCTGTATATATACACTGTACAGTACCACTCCTCCTGTATATATACACTGCATAGCACCACTCCTCCTGTATATATACACTGTACAGTACCACTCCTCCTGTATATATACACTGCACAGTACCACTCCTGTATATATACACTGCATAGCACCACTCCTCCTGTATATATACACTGTACAGTACCACTCCTCCTGTATATATACACTGCACAGTACCACTCCTCCTGTATATATACACTGCACAGTACCGCTCCTCCTGTCCTGTATATATACACTGCACAGTACCACTCCTCCTGTCCTGTATATATACACTGCACATTACCATATCTCCTGTCCTGTATATATACACTGCACAGTACCACTCCTCCTGTCCTGTATATATACACTGCACAGTACCTCTCCTCCTGTATATATACACTGTACAGTACCACTCCTCCTGTATATATACACTGCATAGCACCACTCCTCCTGTATATATACACTGTACAGTACCACTCCTCCTGTATATATACACTGCACAGTACCACTCCTGTATATATACACTGCATAGCACCACTCCTCCTGTATATATACACTGTACAGTACCACTCCTCCTGTATATATACACTGCACAGTACCACTCCTCCTGTATATATACACTGCATAGCACCACTCCTCCTGTATATATACACCGCACAGTACCACTCCTCCTGTATATATACACTGCACAGTACCACTCCTCCTGTATATATACACTGCACAGTACCACTCCTCCTGTATATATACACACTGCACAGTACCGCTCCTCCTGTATATATACACTGCACAGTACCACTCCTCCTGTATATATACACTGCACAGTACCACTCCTCCTGTCCTGTATATATACACTGCACATTACCATATCTCCTGTCCTGTATATATACACTGCACAGTACCGCTCCTCCTGTCCTGTATATATACACCGCACAGTACCACTCCTCCTGTATATATACACTGCACAGTACCACTCCTCCTGTCCTGTATATATACACTGCACATTACCATATCTCCTGTCCTGTATATATACACTGCACAGTACCACTCCTCCTGTATATATACACTGCACAGTACCACTCCTCCTGTATATATACACTGCACAGTACCACTCCTCCTGTCCTGTATATATACACTGCACAGTACCACTCCTCCTGTATATATACACTGCACAGTACCACTCCTCCTGTATATATACACTGCACAGTACCACTCCTCCTGTGTATATACACTGCACAGTACCACTCCTCCTGTCCTGTATATATACACTGCACAGTACCTCTCCTCCTGTATATATACACTGTACAGTACCACTCCTCCTGTATATATACACTGTACAGTACCACTCCTCCTGTATATATACACTGCACAGTACCACTCCTCCTGTATATATACACTGCACAGTACCACTCCTCCTGTATATATACACTGCACAGTACCACTCCCCTGTATATATACACTGCACAGTACCTCTCCTCCTGTATATATACACTGCACAGTACCACTCCTCCTGTATATATACACTGCACAGTACCACTCCTCCTGTATATATACACTGCACAGTACCACTCCTCCTGTCCTGTATATATACACTGCACAGTACCACTCCTCCTGTGTATATACACTGCACAGTACCACTCCTCCTGTATATATACACTGCACAGTACCACTCCTCCTGTATATATACACTGTACAGTACCACTCCTCCTGTATATATACACTGCACAGTACCACTCCTCCTGTATATATACACTGCACAGTACCACTCCTCCTGTATATATACACTGCACAGTACCACTCCCCTGTATATATACACTGCACAGTACCTCTCCTCCTGTATATATACACTGCACAGTACCACTCCTCCTGTATATATACACTGCACAGTACCTCTCCCCTGTATATATACACTGCAGAATTTACAATAGCTATCACTCATGTAAGAAGTGAAATCTGGCATTGTACTATACCTATATTTCTCCGCTGTATCTGGGCATCATGAATCGTGATATATTTTAAAGGGGGGGGGGGGCCCACTGAGACTCTTTCGCCCGGGGCCCTCAAAAACCTGGAGCCGGCCCTGCCTGGGGTGATGAAATACGTCTTGTGGTTGTTGTTTAATCTTTATTTTCAGTTTTCAGTTAATGAGATTCTCGTGCTCTGGAGTTGTTACGGATCTGAAACAGAGGACTAGGGTAGAAGGGGGAAAACTGACCCTGCACTATGACTAGACTGAAACCGTACGATGAAGTGGGCGACCCATTCCTTGCGAATAGACCCACCGACGATCCTAGGTTAATCTCAAGCGAAGACCTATAGATAGGAGGAAGGGGGTCCCTAGAAGATCTAAGGACTGGGTACAAAAACGGGTCACCTCCTAATAGAAAACACAGAGACAGCTGCAGAAACCAACTGAAAACAGAAACTAAGTCTAGCAGAACCAGAGGTCCCAGCACTGCACAAATTGCACACACAGAAGACAAAGGAAACCACCAAGCCAGAACTAAAGCAGATTAACACTGTTGTCCAGCAAGGACTGGGAGGCAGGTGCTGGTTAATAAAGAGTGATACAAACACCTGAGCCAAGACAAACCCAGCACCAGAGGAAAAAAACCAGCAGCCAGAACACCATAAGAAAATGGCGGATAGTCACAAACTAAACAGATTCTAACAGGAGTGGCCTGTGGGGGGGGGGGGGGGTCTTTATGTGGTGTTCTGCTTACATATTCATCTGTTTCGCTTATGACAGGTCACTAATCCCTCAGAATAAAAAAAAAAATTAAAAAACTGACCGTCACATCCAAACATAAATCAGGTCTGATCAGGTGCTTACCTAGAGTTGCCAACTCATATAAAATGAAACAGATAAGGAAGCACTCTGTAGCGCTATAGCATGGAAACATAAAATATGAAAATTGAATTGCATTACTGCACTGGAATAAGAAAAATTGAGAATGCTTATTGCATAAATTTTCCAATTCATGTGTACTTGCCAGCCACGTTAAGGCGATTCTCGTTGCCAGGACCTAATGCAAATCCTCTCTTAGACAGTCTACATTTCTCTGCGAACCTAATATGAATCCTCTCTTGGACTAAAGTCTATATCTCTGTGAAGGGGTAGCATCCTGCTGCAATTAAAAACACCTAAGGTTAAGAGGCGGAGTGCTCAGTCAGAAGGCTAATACAAATATAAAAAACAACTGACCATCACATCCAAACATAAATCAGGTCTGATCAGGTGCTTAACTAGAGTTGCCAACTCATATACAATGAAACATATAAGGCAGCACTCTGTAGCGTATCCTTGTTTTTATCATCACTGATATAGATGATAGTCTGGCCATGTGTCCCCTTACCCCAATGCATATTTCAACCTACTTCATCGGGAGAGTGTTGAGGAGGCTGATGATTGCGTACTAAAATACTGCCTGTCATCCTATTAGGACAGATGTAGTAGGTATGCTCAATCAATAAAAGACAAGAACACAATGTGTAATCGGCACATATCGTATCTCCAACACCTCACAGATGACCACCTGACTTCTAGTTTCTGGCTTGTTGAATGCAAGCCCACAACACTGTCCCTTGATTGAGGAAGTCAGGAGTGACAACGTGTGGACTGCGGTCACATGGAGCCATTAGTCCAGAAGTCAATGAGGAGTACAGACAATGCATGGACGTGGCCGCCATCAGGGCATTACGGCCCTTACTGCCCAGTAACTGAATGTGCATCCTCAGATGCACGGTCAGTTAAAATCTATTACTGTACCGAAGGTTGTTCCCACAAGGCAACAGTTAACAGCTGCCAGCCAGTCACAGGCCGACAGCTGATGTCAGCATGCACGTCGTCGGCATATGACGGTCCGCACCTCAGATGAATCCTAGCAGAGGACACCTCTGGACCTCGGCCAGGTAAGGGGAAACTTTTTTTTTGTAAAGCCGCACTATGGGGGTGCATTATACTGCTATGGGGTGCATTATACT